>NC_060143.1:427366458-427674158 GCF_021461385.2 Schistocerca piceifrons | reverse complement strand
CGGTATGACTCTTTTAAATAGCACCCTGTACTTTTTATTCGGTAATTCATTTCCTCTCCTAAAGAACTATTCAAAATTTTATCATAGTATACCATCCACTGAAACACACCGTTATTAATTACATAACACAAAATTGACTTTGACCCCGGGATCACAAACTCGTCCACATGCTGGAGTTGTCATAAAACAAATGAAAACCAAGTAAAAACATAACACAATATTGACTTTGACTCTCCTGTACCATTGCTCAGGAGTAGCACATTCAAAGCTGCTCTAAGTGGGTGACCCTGGACAGCGATACGCTGGTGCACTCATTGAATGAAAGAATTATTTACAGCTTCCAGTGTTGCCTGCTAAAGAGAATTACAAGCAAGCACGATACGTTAATGCATGTCCTCTTGAGTCGTTGGAATGTCGCTACTAACGGCGTCTTTAATGCATACGCAAAGAAAAAAGCCCAGAGGATTTAAATCAGAAGACTTAGGAGGCCAAATAACTGTTCCTCCTCAACCAATCCATCTGGCAGGATACCTTCGGTTCAGAACACGACGTGCACGCAAAGCATTATGTGCTGGACATCCATTGTGTTGATACCACATAAGCATTCTAGTTCTTAGCAGCACTTCATGCAGAAGAGGAGGAAGAATTAGTCTGAGGAAGTTGGCACACACTGTGCCGTTTGGATTACCATTGATGAAATAAAGGCCAATAATTGTAGTACCAACCCTCCCTCACCAGACGTTAACTCTCCATTGACGCTGATGTTCCACCTGTCTAAGCCATCGTGGATTAACGCTGAGCCAATAATGCATGTTCCTTGTATTTACCTGTCCTTTGTTTCAGAAGGAACATTCATCGGTAAATAGAACATTGGAGAAGAAGTTCGGATTGGAGGGGATTTGCTGCTGTGCCCACTGACAAAACTGTACACTATACTGGAAATCATTTTCATGCAATTCTTGATGTAGGTGTACAAAGCAAAGATGGAACCGGCGACGTGTACGAATACGATGTACACTGGTTTTAGGAATGCCAATTTGGTGTTCAATCTGTCGTGTGCTCACATGTGGATTCATAGCAACGGAAGCGATAACAGTAACTTCGGTAGCTTCTTCTGTGCGAGTGCTACGACGATTGCGTTGTCTTGGGTTGAAACTTCCCGTTTTCTGAGACGAGAAAACATCTGTCGGGAAGGTGGGTTCTTGTCAGGATATCGCTTTCAATTGGATGTGTTCCATTGCCCCAAGTACCTGCACTAAGCGTTGGGAACGTCAACGTCAGTGTTGTGTTATGTAATTAATAAAGTTTTGTTTCTATGAATGATACAATGTGATACATTTTTGAATAGGTCTTTGGGAGGGGAAATGAATTACCGAATAAGAATCACAGGGTGCCATTTAAAAAAAGTCATATCGCTGTTCATACCTTCGTAAAAAACAAAGCTACATCGTAGAAAATCATGCTGATTGATGACCACCTGACGGCTAAAGAACATTTGCTTGAAACATTTTGTAATTTGCATCTGGACGAACAGTTATTTAGGGTGCTCAAAATAAATAGAACACCCTGTATAACAACAGGTTTTATAGGTGGATAGATATCACGCAGTTTTCTGATGTAATTTCCCATTGTCGGGAGTGAAGTTGCGCATCATGCAGCCTATTGCGCACAATTTGAGTCGTAACACGACGTCCTGTGGCAGCACGAAAAGCATTATTCAACATGATGGCGTTGATGTCAGGGTTCCTCCGAGCTATAATCCATAGGTCGCAGTCATCCACTGCAATAGTAGCCCTTGGGTGGCCTGAGCGAGGCATGTTATCGACAGTTCCTGTCTCTTTGTATCTCCTCCATGTCCGATCAACATCACATTTTTTTTCACTCCGAAACGCTTGGACACTTCCCTTGGTGAGAGTCCTTCCTGGCACAAAGGAACAATGTGGACGCGTTCGTAATAGCGTAAAACTTATTGTTAGGGGCACCTGAATCAGACTGTACCATATGTAAGGCAGAGCGCATGTATATGTCTCTGAGATTACCTCCCAAAGCCCAGGATCGAGATGAGTCATATTTGGTATGCATTTACGTGTCCCATAAGAATCAAGTCTATGGAATTTCTAACGTACTAGTTCCAATAAGAACAGAGTTGCAGGAAAAAAAGGGGGGCTCTACTTAGCTCCTGGCAAGTAGGGTGCTCTGCATGACAGATATGTTTTGTTGAAATAGTGTCTGCCTTCCATATCGACTTACCTCACATGGAACACTGTACATCAGACAGAGAACACTTTATTTTAAGCAGCAGACATGATGCAGGCTGCCTAGCACAGCAGATGTATTGTGTGAGCAGGATTGGCCTGTTTTATAGAACAGTTTTTCAGGGGCTACACATGAGGATGGACAAGGTAGAGCAGAATGGGAGGGAGAGGAGGTAGATATTGAGAGGGTGGAGGAGGAGACGCACAGACAGCGGAAAGGCGGCGATCGACAGAGGTAGGAGCAGTGGATGGACAGAGAGGTGGGGTGTTTAAGGTGCATCGTGAGCTTGGGATGGAATGGTTGCACAGGGGGGCGGGGGGGGGGGGGATAGAGGCGGAGGCGGTTTGTGCAGACAGGATCGTCATCCATAGGAGATGCTACACATATGGATGGAAAAAGCTGAGCAGAGAGAGTAGATGCAGAGGAGGTGTACACAGATTAGGGGGAGGGGGTGTGTTGGGGGATATGAGCAGTGGTAATGTGGCGAAATATACAGTTAGGGGGAGGGGGCTGAATGGACAAACAGAAAGAGGGTGAGAAGAAAATCGAGAGACAGTGGGAATGATGAGGAGGGGATGGACAAATCGCTGTGGAATAAGTGCCAAAAGTGTATGCAAGGGAAGCCATGATGAATGGGCTATGGTGTATGTAAAGCAACACGTGTGTATATATAATAAAAGTAAATATGGTCCGTAGTAGGCTGCAATGCGATGTTTATTGGAACATGTGATTAGCTAATCTCTACTATGCATTATTGTGTAGCTAATTTGTTACATGTGTATTTCATGTCAGTTTCAAGTCACTCTTAATTACAGGTAAAAAGAAGCCATATTCAGTCATTTTACAAGTGGCTACTATTTACTTGTAATTAAAAGTGATTCGAGTATGACATGAAACAAAGATGTTACAAATGTGCTTGACAATTATGTGTAGTAGAAATTAGATAATCGCAAGATTGAATAAACATTGCATTGCAACCTCCTGCGCAGCATGTTTACCTTTTTTAAGCATATGGAGGCTGTGGATCCCAAAAAATACAAAACGTTAAAAAAATTGTGTGTGTGTCCGTCAAGCACCTCCTTCTAAATCCCTCGATTTCATCCAAATCTGCCTCTCAAACAGCACACTTCGAGAGTATCAGTACTGTGGGGCTTAGAAACTTCTAGCTCCCATAGGAGTGAAGGCTGTCCTGCATGAAAGGTGTGTCGTGCTGCAGAAGTGCACACACATCAGTTGCAGTTGGCGCAGCTGGGAAAGCTTGAGGTGAACAGAGGAAGGGATGAATAGAGGGAGGGTGAGACGGGGATGGACAGGAGCAGGAAGGCATAACGAGATTTATATAGGGAGGAGGAGGATGAGGAGATGGACGAGGACAAGTAGAACAAGGACACAGAGTCAGGGCGCAGGAGATATGGACCGCAAAAGAATGGCGGTGGAGGGGAGGGGGGGGGATGGAGGATGAGGTGGACAGAGGGGTCGAAGATTAGAAGAGATGGACACGTAGTGGTGTGAGGGCGGAGATGTTTGCAATATACGTGTTGAATACACACGCGAGTCAAGCTGCAAGGAAAAGACCAGTGTTTCTCCAAAAGCCACTGTTTTCTCTAACACTTTGTTAATGTACTTGGCTACATTTTGCTCATACCATAACGTACTTCAGACTTCGATATCTTCTGTGATCTACTGTAATGATGTCATGTATGTACTTACATCCTATGTTCTGTAGTAAATCACTTATTCACTCAAACACTTAAACACCCAGCTGCTCGTTCCACTTGACGAAGAACGTCTATGAGTGGATGCCTATACATAACGGTGTTTCTTCCTTCAAGCCCCATCTGTATACATGAGCTACGCGCCTTGGGAAGTATTTTTCCTTAGGCTTTTATTCAGAACACTGTGTTCAGGCATGTTATTTCTTCCCTGCATCTTTCTGATACCACTGGGTGAGCAATGGAGGTAGGATCTCGAACAATCATGATGGACCAGGTGTACAAGATGCCTGAGGTTCCTTCACAAGTAAGTATGTAAATCTCTGCTGGTCTCACTAAGCGTATAGGATCGTGTTCATTGGAAGCTTAGCGCAACACATTAATAATGTGGTGTCACCGCCAGACACCACACTTGCTAGGTGGTAAGCTTTAAATCGGCCGCGGTCCGCTAGTATACGTCGGACCCGCGTGTCGCCACTGTCAGTGATTGCAGACCGAGCGCCGCCACACGGCAGGTCTAGAGAGACGTCCTAGCACTCGCCCCAGTTGTACAACAGACTTTTCTAGCGATGCTACACTGACAAATATGCTCTCATTTGCCGAGGCGATAGTTAGCATAGCCTTCAGCTACGTCATTTGCTACGACCTAGCAAGGCGCCATTACCAGTTTATATTGAGATTGTTATTAAGGTATCAACAAGAGCGATGTTCTCCAATTATGGATTAAAGTTAAGTATTCAAGCAACTACGTTCTTTTCTTGATAGGATAATTACTTTACCTTGTTCCAGATCTCACGCCAGTCTGCGTGGGATTAAACGCGTGCCTTTCGGCTACCTCCGAGCGGCTTGGCTGTCTTGCCAAGTCACTACAAATAACCTAATACAAAAGGTTCCGCTCTCAAAATGTTTTTCAGGGTTGGTCGTTTCTGTTAGCAGTCGATTCTTGACTCACCTTGATTTTAAGTGATCTTTATTTTATTTCTTTGTTTTTGAATTTTTGCGGTTGAGACACGATCCCCAGTTGGTGCATCACCCACACATCAACCATCACATCCAAAGGGAACTATCAATGAGTGTCTAGACTTCACACTAACACAGTACTGGCGACGCTGAACAGTCCCCAAATCGGAAATGCAAAATTCTCTAGCTTTATTAATGGCTGCATTAATACCATAAGGTTTATCCACTTTACATGGAGACATCTCAAATGTTTCCAGAAGGCGCCTTACCATCTCATATCGATCGTTGGCTTTTACCCAGGAGATGATGTCGTCTGCAGGCATATAAAGCAAGTTTAGATCTTTATTATTTTTTTTCAACTTCATAATGAAAATGGTAGGAGTGAGCGTTGTACTGCGGAACAGTTTTCAGACTTCCGTCTCCAGCTAGCCCTGTAATAGAACTTTTATACATTTTGCTATTCCATTTTGAAATTATATAAAGCCGGCCGGTGTGGCCGAGCGGTTCTGGGCGCTTCAGTTTGTAACCGCACGACTGCTACGGGCATGGATGCGTGTAATGTCCTTAGGTTAGTTAGGTTTAAGTAGAGGGGACTGATGGCCTCAAATGTTTAAGTCGCATGGTGCTCAGAGCCATTTGAACCATTTTCTTTCTTTACTGAATGCCCCCTCAACTTCCTTATTATTTCCCTGATAGTCTATTTCTTTATTTCGCGACGATACAAAACGAGCTGCCCCTCTTTCAGCATTTTCTGTGTCCTCCATTAATCTTGTATGTTGGGGATATCATGCAACGCAGCAATACCCCTGAACACAAGAAATAAATGTAGTTTAGGCAGTCCCTTTAGCAGATTTGTTGCTTCCTCTAAGAGTTATATCGATAGAAAACAGTCTTTGGTCCAGATTCAGTGCAATATGTTACACTCAATGGTTCAGATTTGTGTGATTTGACGTACAACTGAAATTTAACAGAACACTTAAGATGAGCTTTCGTGGTTGTCAAATGAAATCATATTCAACGAGAAATTCAGCTTTGGATCTTTTCTACATGCTCTTCAAGTCTTCTTTACAAAGGGTCCCGGACAGTCGAATAATATTCAAGAAATTTAAGTGTGACGCTTTGTGGCTCGTGTACATTTCCCGCGGATTCATCCAATGAGTCTCAGTCTTTCATTTCGGTCCCAAGAGGTAAGTTTCATGAAGTCATTTCAGTTTAAATAGCGACATGCACACAATCCTGATACGAGTCTTTCCACTAACTGATCACTGAACATGTAGTCAAAGAATTACTGGTGCTTGCGCTTATATACGTGCAGTATGCTACATTTATGATGAGGATCAATTCTCAGTATCCAATCCACGCATAGATTTTCTGAGGCTCTCCGTGCATTTTGTTACAGTTCTATAGCATTACGACACGTCTACTAGAACAGCAGCATCCGGAACTTGCCTCCTAGAGCATTGTGTAGTATATGCTACATATCCTTCATTTCGTCCTTTATAACCATTTTCGCTTTTACTGTCCAGTCTTTCTTGAAAAATGTTCGATGCTGTCTCTCTTAAATAATGTAGTTTATTCTTGAGGTTTATGATCTTCCTTAACTTTCCGCTATCTCTTAGAAACTGATGATTTAGAAACAAGCAAACTTTGGTCAGTGACTTCTTACTCTCTGTATGGCCATGTCACACTAATTTTCTAATTACGTATTTGAAACAGTATACCCATTGTTGGTTTCTGGTATCTGGAGTACTCTAAAAATATGTAAGTACCTATACACCTAAAAGTACTTTTTCTGTTGTTCCACTGAAATTACACGGTATTTCAAAAATGACCGGTATATTTGAAACGGCAATAAAAACTAAACGAGCAGCGATAGAAATACACCGTTTGTTGCAATATGCTTGGGACAACAGTACATTTTCAGGCGGACAAACTTTCGAAATTACAGTAGTTACAATTTTCAACAACAGATGGCGCTGCGGTCTGGGCAACTCTATAGTACGGTAGCAATAATATGGCGTAGTCTCTGAATGAAATTACCCGAAACCTTTGACAACGTGTCTGGCGGAATGGCTTCACATGAAGATGAGATGTACTGCTTCAGCTGTTCAATTGTTTCTGGATTCTGGCGGTACACCTGGTCTTTCAAGTGTCCCCACAGAAAGAAGTCACAGGGGTTCATGTCTGGCGAATAGGGAGGCCAATCCACGCCGCCTCCTGTATGTTTCGGATAGCCCAAAGCAATCAAACGATCATCGAAATATTCATTCAGGAAATTAAAGACGTCGGCCGCGCGATGTGGCCGGGCACCATCTTGCATAAACCACGAGGTGTTCGCAGTGTCGTCTAAGGCAGTTTGTACCGCCACAAATTCACGAAGAATGTCCAGATAGCGTGATGCAGTAATCGTTTCGGATCTGAAAAATGGGCCAATGATTCCTTTGGAAGAAATGGCGGCCCAGACCAGTACTTTTTGAGGATGCAGGGACGATGGGACTGCAACATGGGGCTTTTCGGTTCTGTTTATTGACGAAGCCGTCCAGGTAAAAATAAGCTTCGTCAGTAAACCAAATGCTGCCCACATGCATATCGCCGTCATCAATCCTGTGCACTATATCGTTAGCGAATGTCTCTCGTGCAGCAATGGTAGCGGCGCTGAGGGGTTGCCGCGTTTGAATTTTGTATGGATAGAGGTGTAAACTGTGGCGCATGAGACGATACATGGACGTTGGCGTCATTTGGACCGCAGCTGCAACACAGCGAACGGAAACCCGAGCCCGCTGTTGGATCACCTGCTGCACTAGCTGCGCGTTGCCCTCTGTGGTTGCCGTACGCGGTCGCCCTACCTTTCCAGCACGTTCATCTGTCACGTTCCCAGTCCGTTGAAATTTTTCAAACAGATCCTTTATTGTATCGCTTTTCGGTCCTTTGGTTACATTAAACCTCCGTTGAAAACTTCGTCTTGTTGCAACAACACTGTGTCCTAGGCGGTGGAATTCCAACACCAGAAAAATCCTCTGTTCTAAGGAATAAACCACGTTGTCTACAGCACACTTGCATGTTGTGAACAGCACACGCTTACAGCAGAAAGTCGACGTACAGAATGGCGCACCCACAGACTGCGTTGTCTTCTATATCTTTCACAACAATTGCAGCGCCATCTGTTGTTGAAAATTGTAACTACTGTAATTTCGAAAGTTTGTCCACCTGAAAATGTACTGTTGTCCCAAGCATATTGCAACAAACGGTGTATTTCTATCGCTGCTCGTTTAGTTTTTATTGCCGTTTCAAATATACCGGTCATTTTTGAAACACCCTGTACAAACGTCTGTTAATGATTTTGCTTTTGATTTACACACATATTCTCTTCGGAATTCATAACGTATTCTAAAGGTATGTCCTCTACTCAGGCATGCAGATACCTTGCTCTAAGAGTGTGACACTTTATATGAACAAAGTTAATGAATTAGTAGCGTATATCGAGTCCACGAGTGCTTTTATGTACGACTTCCTCGCCCAAATATATCCATACGTATAGGGTTCTTTAAATTTTTATGAGTAAGCAACGCCTGATCGACCAACTTACTTTTGCGGCACTCAACTATATATCAAGCCCTGATGTTGCTCTTTTAAGGAAAACTATTATTTATTCCTTCTTGTAATTATCATTGCTTTTATCAAAGACCTCTCACATTCTCAAAAGCTATTACAGATCTATCAATATTCCTAAATTCTTGTAGCCAATAAACTCCCAAATCCTGTATCTAGATGAGTATCGTAATTTCAGTAACTTCCTTGTTCAGGCCATTGTGTCTTTACTTTTATAGTCCAAGTACAAAGACGATCACCGTTTGGCTTGTGCTTTTACGTCCGTGATTGTGTGCATGCATGCGTGCACACATGTGTAGTGTGTGTGTGTGTGTGTGTGTGTGTGTGTGTGTGTCTGTGTGTGTGTGTGTGTGCGTGTGTGTGTGTGTGTGTGAGAGAGAGAGAGAGAGAGAGAGAGGATGGGTGCGTGGGTGTGTAGATTGGTGCGTATCCGGAAGGAAAGTTATAAACTATATAAATTATAGTTTATGAGTTTGATACCGGGTATTCAATACAACCGAGAAACACTCATCTTATTCAGAACAAATTTCTATGTACCACAGTACCTGTATTCAATGTGGCAACAGTCAGAAATTTTAAACGGTCTTCATTTTCCGTTATACTGTAGACTGAATGATGTTTAATTATTTACTTTTACTTTCATAACAAAGCTTCATAAGAGCAGATAGATGCGTTATCTCGATATGGAAATATGGATCGTTGAATATTCCCAGGCATGTGTTAAATTTCTTTTGTGACAGATTCTTCTTTCTTGTTTCTGTTAAGCATATGACCTATAAATGATCATCAGCTGTTAGTCGAACTATGGGATCAGTACCTTGCACTAAATTTGGAAGCAGAGAGATCAGTCCTGACTTTAAAATATGTGCTCTTCGTGCCTTCTTAACATGTAATAAAAGGAAAGCAAGAAAGTTTTACCAAGGGCAGTGTTTCGAACCAGAAATTATTCAGCTTGTAAGATTAAAATTTATATGTTTGTTTTACATAAAATCTGTGAGCCGTGCGCGACTCGTTTTCGTGCCGTTTATTACTTGACATCTTGTCTTTGCGGAACTGCCGTCCCGTTTCTTATTCGATTTACTAGCATCACTAAGTGAGTGGCCTGAATGCCCGTGAGTGGCAGCAGCAGTACTATCGATAAGAGCACTGTCGTACTATCTTTGGAGCGACCGCTAGTATTTCCGAGTCGTGGTGTGTGGGGAGTTCAGTCGGGATAAAGCTCCAGTGAGATCTGAGAGCCAGTGCTCGCCCGACCGCTGGGGAAACACACATGCACTGTCCGACAGAAGGAGACTTGAGCGGCGACGACCGTTGGTTGGTCGTTCGGTCGGTCGTCTCATTGGGTGACGTGTAATTTGTCACTGACCGTTTCCGGGTTCTCTGTGTGTGTCGACTTGTGATTCCTTCTAGTTGTTCCACAGTGACTGGTTTTACTATTGTTTTAGTTATTTGTGGAAGTGTTTCGCGGAACCGTATGTAGCTTGTGTGGTTTTGACTGAGCTGTTATTTTAATGCTGTCTGCGTGCTGGATTGTGTCGGTTGGGACGGAGCAGCAAGTAAGTCTCCACGGCGCAAGGCCAGACCAGGGCCGCTGGTGGTGTGCACGTGCAGTCAGATCGTGAGGCGCTAGCTGCAAGAGTGACAAGTTCGTTGCCCACCGAAACTGGACGCTGAAGTTGAGTGATCAGTTAATCTTTTATCAAATCTCAGCTATTGTGACACCGCTTCGTTTATTTGCGGGTTGTCATCCCTTTGATCATTCGAGCTAGCAGCTGTCTTCCTATGTTGTGATTAATTATTGAACTGAGTGTTACTTATCAGTGAAGTGCACCAGCGGTATTTCCTGCCCTGTGGCCGTTAACGCCCCAGTTACCTGCCCTCGTCGTTAGCGTACTTTGAAGTTGTGTTGGTGCTGTCCAGCACAGCGTGTAGTTAGACAGCTTTTTAAGTTCAAAAAAATGGTTCAAATGGCTCTGAGCACTATGGGACTCAACTGCTGAGGTCATTAGTCCCCTAGAACTTAGAACTAGTTAAACATAACTAATCTAAGGACACCACAAACACCCATGCCCGAGGCAGGATTCGAACCTGCGACCGTAGCGGTCTTGCGGTTCCAGACTGCAGCGCCTTTAACCGCACGGCCACTTCGGCCGGCACTTTTTAAGTTGTTTGGTTCATATTTGCTTGGAGTGGTTATTGTTCCCCTGACTATTTTTAGACGCCAGTTTCTGGAGGCGTAGTGCTGTTCGTAATATCGTCCTCGGACGATATTCTCTATCATTGTGCCATTGGTCGGACGGAAGGGAAATGGGTTAAATTGTTGGTCGGTCCTTGGGCCGTCCCTAGTTTGGGTTGCCATCCGATTACCTAACTTCAACACTTGGCTGTCTGTCTCGGTGTCCGGACGGTTTCCACGCCGGACATTTGCCACGGTTTTACCTGCTGCGAAGGGTTCGGTCGCTTGTCTCCTCCTCCTCCTCCTCCTCCTCCACACCTGCCCGCCCAGTTTGCTTTCGAAGTTCGTAACGTGACCATCAGTATGGAAGTTATTACAACGAACAAGGGCAGGCCTCCTGCTCATTAGGAAAGTTACGCGTATCTTAAACAGAGGGAATCTAAAGAAGGTGTTGTTACATGGCTTTGCTTACGCCGAAAAGCGGATCATTGCAAGGGAAAGCTGCTTTCGAGGAACGGAGAAGGGTTGAGCCTATTAGAACATCTGTATGAACCACCTGACGATGCTGCTCATAAAGTGAGAAAGCAAGTGCAAAGAGCGAAGAGAAGGTCTCGAGAAGAAACTACACAGTTATCGGAGATATACGCGGATGAAATGGGAAATCTACACAATAAAGTTTATGACTTTGTTACGCTGATGCCTAATTCAGAATCTATGAAGAGAATCATGCGTCGTCGATGGAGTCAAGAGTGGGGGTACCAACAAAAGCCTAAGAACTCTTATGAAATTGATCTTCATGAAGATCTATTAAAAATGGGAGATGGCAGTAGTTTTCTTCTGGAAAACGATGGATTAGAGGTGAGAATAATGATTTTTAGTAAAAGCAAAGGAAAAGAAAGTTTAAAAACATGTTCCCATTTTTTTATGGGTGGAACATTTAAGAGATGCAGCAAGCAGTTTGCACAGATCTACACCATACACGTAGACTTAGGAAGTCCGATTAAAGAAACAACCATTCTTCCTACTGTATTTGCACTGCTCCCTAGTAAGAAGAAAGACACATATGTTCGTCTGTTTCGTCTGATAAAACAAGCAGTCTCTGAGTGGTGTCCTAAACAAGTAAAGGTGGACTTTGAGGCAGCTGCGATATCGGCCATTCGTCAAGTTTTTCCCACAACTGAAATAAATGGATTCTATTTCCATATGAAGAAACGTTTATGGAGAAGAATTCGAGTTCTCGGTTTAACTGAGAAGTACCGCCAGAACGAGGATTTAAGACTTCACGTTAGCATGTGTGCAGCGCTGGCATTTGTAAAACCGCAGGACGTAAGCAATGGATGGATTGAGATTCATGCAGAAGCTCCTGATAACGGAAGGTTCTCTCTATTTTTTTTACTGTTTTGTGGATAACTGGCTAGAGAATGAGGATATCACAATAGAAATGTGGGACTGTTACGGAAAAAGGCACCGAACGACGAATGCTGTTGAAGGGTGGCACAACAAAATAAATAGTATTATTGGAAACTCTCACCCTAAAATCAACTATTTGGTGGAATGCTCGAACAAGGAAGCAGAGCTCACAAACTGCATGTACATGAAATTGGAAATGAATCTTGAAGGTAAGAAGAGGAAGAAGAAGTGCTTGAAGCTGGACGACAGGATAGAGAGAATCATAAAGAATTATGAAGAGACTGGCAACATTAGGCCTTGATTGAAAGCCATTGCCCAGAAACTGGACTAAAATACGTTAAAAATAATGTATTAAAAACTATGAAGACCACTGAGTCCTCGCAGGCTACTGAGATAAAATTATTAAAACACTGAAGCAGCATTGTCGGAGGTAATTTTAAGTTGTAATTGTAAATAGTGTGTACATTAGTTCAGCGTGTTTAGGCTGATTTTACACACGCCATAATGGTAGAGGGTCATTTATCATTTTCACGGTCCAGAGCCTGTGCAAAGTGTGATGGGAATCAGCCTTTAATGTAAAAATAAAAAAGTGTTTCAAGCCTCACAAAAGTATCCCTATTGTTGTCACGTTAAGATAACTATTTTCTACCTTCCAATGTTATGGCCATACTATTAAATAATTGTGAGTTCCAAAATAATTTTCTGAAGCTTCAGAATCGTAACTATCACCTAAAATATCTTGGTTCGTCAAACTGATAGTATACGCTTTCGTAAAAGGAAATGGGAACTGAACCTTTGAATTGCACCTAAAATTGACATCCCAGAACTGATCTGATGCTAAGGTTGACAATTTTGGCACCTCAAATACACTCCTGGAAATGGAAAAAAGAACACATTGACACCGGTGTGTCAGACCCACCATACTTGCTCCGGACACTGCGAGAGGGCTGTACAAGCAATGATCACACGCGCGGCACAGCGGACACACCAGGAACCGCGGTGTTGGCCATCGAATGGCGCTAGCTGCGCAGCATTTGTGCACCGCCGCCGTCAGTGTCAGCCAGTTTGCCGTGGCATACGGAGCTCCATCGCAGTCTTTAACACTGGTAGCATGCCGCGACAGCGTGGACGTGAACCGTATGTGCAGTTGACGGACTTTGAGCGAGGGCGTATAGTGGGCATGCGGGAGGCCGGGTGGACGTACCGCCGAATTGCTCAACACGTGGGGCGTGAGGTCTCCACAGTACATCGATGTTGTCGCCAGTGGTCGGCGGAAGGTGCACGTGCCCGTCGACCTGGGACCGGACCGCAGCGACGCACGGATGCACGCCAAGACCGTAGGATCCTACGCAGTGCCGTAGGGGACCGCACCGCCACTTCCCAGCAAATTAGGGACACTGTTGCTCCTGGGGTATCGGCGAGGACCATTCGCAACCGTCTCCATGAAGCTGGGCTACGGTCCCGCACACCGTTAGGCCGTCTTCCGCTCACGCCCCAACATCGTGCAGCCCGCCTCCAGTGGTGTCGCGACAGTCGTGAATGGAGGGACGAATGGAGACGTGTCGTCTTCAGCGATGAGAATCGCTTCTGCCTTGGTGCCAATGATGGTCGTATGCGTGTTTGGCGCCGTGCAGGTGAGCGCCACAATCAGGACTGCATACGACCGAGGCACACAGGGCCAACACCCGGCATCATGGTGTGGGGAGCGATCTCCTACACTGTCCGTACACCACTGGTGATCGTCGAGGGGACACTGAATAGTGCACGGTACATCCAAACCGTCATCGAACCCATCGTTCTACCATTCCTAGACCGGCAAGGGAACTTGCTGTTCCAACAGGACAATGCACGTCCGCATGTATCCCGTGCCACCCAACGTGCTCTAGAAGGTGTAAGTCAACTACCCTGGCCAGCAAGATCTCCGGATCTGTCCCCCATTGAGCATGTTTGGGACTGGATGAAGCGTCGTCTCACGCGGTGTGCACGTCCAGCACGAACGCTGGTCCAACTGAGGCGCCAGGTGGAAATGGCATGGCAAGCCGTTCCACAGGACTACATCCAGCATCTCTACGATCGTCTCCATGGGAGAATAGCAGCCTGCATTGCTGCAAAAGGTGGATATACACTGTACTAGTGCCGACATTGTGCATGCTCTGTTGCCTGTGTCTACGTGCCTGTGGTTCTGTCAGTGTGATCATGTGATGTATCTGACCCCAGGATTGTGTCAATAAAGTTTCCCCTTCCTGGGACAATGAATTCACGGTGTTCTTATTTCAATTTCCAGGAGTGTATTTTTTTTTAAGTTTAGCTGCAAGCATTTATAGTAGATGTAAATCTATTTAAGTCATTTAGATATAGTCCTTTAAAAATTAAAATTTCTTACTAAATTGTTGATTATCTTTAAACAGGTCAGCAAGGAGCTTACTACTGAAAATTAACTGTTACTAAAGAACATCAGAAACAAATGTGTTAGACCTACTTTTCTTATACATTAGAGACTTTTTGAAAAGATATTTGGTCATTTCCTCTGTGACTGACAGAGTAATTTCAGTTGGTTTGCAACACCAGAGATATCTACTTCTAAATTATGTTTGCAGCTGTTCTCATTTCGAATTCTGGAGTATTTACTTCGTTCTCTATGGTGGAGAAATTTCGGAAAATGCATTTACTAACTCCACTTTAGTGGCACTATCATCAGTAACATTACCGTCGCTGTCGCGCAGTAAGGGTACTTACTGAGCCTTTCCGCTGGTTTACTTAACATGGGACCAGTATCTCTTTGGATTTTCCGCCACATTTCTAGAACGAGTTTCGTTGTGGAAACTATTAAATGCATCTCGCATTGAAATCCGTACCAAATTTCTAGCCTCAGTAAAACTTCACCAATCTTGGAGATTTTGCGTTCGTCTAAATTATACGTGCCTTTTGTGGTGCTCCTGCAACAGCTTTCTGTCATGTTTTGTGTACCATGGGGGATCAGTTCCGTCTTTTATTAATTTATTTGCTATGAATATCTTGAGTGCTGTTGATACTATTTCTTTGAACTTAGGCCACATATGGTCTTCATTTACATAGTTTGGAAGGATTGAAGACTATATCTTAGAAAGACCTCACCCGAATTTTTAGGTGCTTTCATAAATAGATATATTTCGCGTTTAGTTTTGGTGAATTTCTTTGTTACGGAAGTGAGCCTTTCCACGACTGCGTGTTCACTAATCCCTGTATCCGTCGTGATCCTCAGGATTATTTGTGGCTAAAAGGACAAGTGTGTTTTCGTAACCATTAACAATTTGAATGGCCTCGTCAACTATTTGTTAAAAACAATTTTAAAAAAAGCATTTAGAACAATTGCGGAAGGTGTTTTCTATTTACAATAGGGTATGAAAATGTATTTTTGTCAACATGCGGAAGGTAGATTGAAGTAACTGCCAACTATATTGTATGAGTAGGGTACTTATTTGTGATGAGACAAAAGTTTTCTTTTCTTTGAACTGATCGGCAACTACTTCATCTGAGACAGGGGGTCGGTAAAAGGAGCCAGTTATTAATTTATTTCGGTTGTCGAATATAACCTCTGTCCATACTAAGTCACAGGAAGTATCTGTTTCAAAGTCGATTGTGAGCTTACATTATTTTTCCTTAAGTTGTCCAACTTGTTTTTGTTGTAGTGCAGATAATTAGAATTACGGCTTTTCCCTCCAGAACCTAAGATGCTTTCTCTGTGACCCTGTAAATACCAGAGCTAAACAATGTAGAACGTACTTTACAAGCTCAGCATTCTGTATTACTTGATTTCCTTATTTCTAACGTTTTAAATTGTTAGTCGACTTTAGATGACATGTCAATCATAGATGTTCTATTCTCTATTTAGTGAACGTGTTTTCAGTTATGTTTTGAACATTGTCCCGCTACACTTTATTAACTAATGTTTTTAGAGAGTAAATTAATATGGAGTATGTCGTTTTTCTTTTCAGATATTCACAAACCCATTTATTCTTTCCCTATTGTCTTTTGGGTATGCAGCTGTAGTTATTAAAGTAGGCACAAATGCAGTGATAAAAAAGAAATGATTAGCGTACATTTGCATTCACGTTTCATCGTTCCTTTCTTGTTGCTCCCATGCCGATGGACTGTTTTTATCGCAATCAGTAAGCGTGACAGGAAGCTACCGTACAGACAGAGGAATCTATATTTATACTTGGCAGAACTAACTACATACTGACATAATCGTCGGTATTGCTTTTGTTTCCCAAAAGTTATGAATATTTCGATTTCGGAAAAGAAGCTCTGTATTTGGCCTAGATGTCGATGAAGAAGGTCCCTTACGTACTGGTTGTATCGAGTAAGATGTGGAGACGGCGATTTGAAAGCGGACAGAGGTAGAGCGGGGAAGGGCGTCCCTTACCTGAGGGATCACTACTCAAGCTACCTGGCGAAGGGGCAAGTGTGGCACATGTCCGGCGTGGCAAATGTCTGGCGTGGCAAATGTCCGGCATTCGTCTGTCTCACCCCACCTTACGTTTGAGCTACCTTCCCAGGCCGGCCCTTGGAACACTTCTGTGCACCACTTGTTCTGTTGGTTTTAAATTGTGAGTTTCATTTTGGTTGAACTACTGTACGAGGCCTTCCACGTGTATTAATTCAGTTTTATTAAATTATACGTAAAGGCCTTCAGCTGTGTTAAATTAAAATTTCGAGCATTGATTGTTTCTTTAAAAATATTTATTCTTGGAAATTGTCTTATCTGAAATTGTTTGTAATCTAGGTCCTAAGCCATTAGTTGTTCCATGTATGGGTGGTCTTCAGCCGAGGATTTGCGTGAACCCCTGAATAAGGACTTCTTCAACTGTGTGTATTCTCTAAACGAAAATTTTTATAAGAAGCAAGGGTTTATTATAAATTATTTATCCCACTTGTTCTTCAGGCCTACAGCCATTGTTTCAGATTTGTTTGTGGCCTTCAGACATGCAAAAAGTTAATCAGGTTTCGGCCATTCTGTTGTAAGTTTAAAAGGAAATTTTCTTGCTTAAAACTTGTTTATTAATGTGATTTAATTATCGTTGTCCTTCAGACGTGTAGTGTAGGCATTCAGCTATTAATTGTTTTCATTGCATGTTTTTTAAAGATTTTCTTACCTTCTTTTTTAATTGCCTTTAATTTCTAAGCCAGGCCTTCAGCCGTTTTTTTGATTGCTGTGTGGTTTCTGGCCTTCATCCTACAAAGCATCTCAAGTTTTCTTTAACTAGGCCTTCAGCCGTATTATTTAGTTGTCATCCTTTAAGCCCATGTGTAAATAAGTGATCCTTAGGAAAATAAAGTCGACTGTTTGATTGTGCAACTCACAGTAATTAGTTACGGTCCCATCCACAACCTTAACCTCATCCTGTGCGCTCTCTGTCTACTTACCAGTCAGGTCTCAATCTGGTAAGGTTCACACGCTATAGTAGCATATACATACACATCAAAAAAGTTTTGCATCACCTCGCTTCCGAGAGTCCCGGAACCAGTACAGAAATTTTGAATAGAGATCAACATAAACATCATTTCCGCCCTTTTTATTGGCTCATGAAAACTACACATTGCATGTTGGACCACCATACAAAAAGACCTTCAGAGGTGATGGTCTATATTGCTGTACACACTGGTACGTCTGATATCCAGTAGCACGTCCTCCAGCATTGAGGCATGCCTATATTCGTCGTGGCATACTATTCGCAAGTTCATCAAGGCACTGTTGATCCAGATATATCCCACTCCCGAACGGTGATTCGGCGTAGATCCCTCAGAGTAGTTGGTGGGCCACGTCGTCCATAAACAGCCCTTTTCAGTCTATCCCAGGCAAGTTCGATGGGGTTCATGTCTGGAGATCATGTTGGAGACTCTATTCAAACGATTTCGTTATCCTGAAGGAAGTCATTCACAAGATGCCCTCGATGGGCGCACGAATTGTCGTCCGTGAAGAGGAATGGCTCGCCGATATGCTGCCGATATGGTTGCACTATCGGGCAGAGGATGGCAGTCACGTATCACACAGCCGTTACGGCGCCTTCTATGACCACCAGCATCAATCGTGGTCACACATAATGCCACCCCAAAACATCAGGGAACCTCCACGTTACTGCACTCGCTGGACAGTGTGTCTGTGTTCAGCCTGACTGTGTTGCCCCCAAAAACGTCTCCGACGATTGTCTGGTTGAAGGTATATGCGACACTCATCGGTGAAGAGAACGTGATGCCAATCCTGAGCTCTCCATGCTGTATGTTGTAGGGCCTACCTGTACCGCTTTGCGTGGTGTCGTGGTTGCAAATATTGACCTCGCCATGGACATCGGGAGTGAAATTGCGCATCATGCTGTCTGTTGCGCACAGTTTGAGTCGTAAGACGATATCCTGTGGCTGCACGAAAAGCATTATTCAACTTGGTGCCGTTGCTGTCAGGGTTCCTCCGAGCCATAAACCGTGGGTAGCGGCCATCCACTGCAGTAGTAGCCCTTTGGCGGCCTGAGCGAGGCATGTCATCGACAGTTCCTGTCTCCCTGTATCGCCTCCATATCCGAACAACATCTCTTTGATTCACTCCGAGACGCCTGGACACTTCCCTTGCTGAGAGCGCTTCCTGGCACGAAGTAACAATGCGGACACGATCTAACCGCTTTAATGACCGTCTAGGCATGGTTGAACTACAGACAACACTAGCCGTGTACCTCCTTCCTGGTGGAATGACTGGAACTGACCGGCTTTCGGGCCCCCTCCGTCTAATAGGCGGTGCTCATGCATGATTGTTTACATCTTTGGGTGGGTTTAGTGACGTCTCTGAACAGCCATAGGGACTGTGTTTGTGATACAGTATCCTCAGTCAACATCTATCTTCAGGTGTTCTTGGAATCGGGATGATGCAAAACTTTTTTGGATGATTGTAGTTATCGTCTTATTATTACGGTCTAGTTTCCCTTTTTTTTTTTTTTTTTTTTTCATCAGTCTACTAACTGGTTTGATGCGGCCCGCCACGAATTCCTTTCCTGTGCTAACCTCTTCATCTCAGAGTAGCACTTGCAGCCTACGTCCTCAATTATTTGCTTGACGTATTCCAATCTCTGTCTTCCTCTACAGTTTTTGCCCTCTATAGCTCCTTCTAGTACCATGGAAGTGATTCCCTCATGTCTTAGCAGATGTCCTATCATCCTGTCCCTTCTCCTTATCAGTGTTTTCCACATATTCCTTTCCTCTCCGATTCTGCGTAGAATCTCCTCATTCCTTACCTTATCAGTCCACCTAACTTTCAACATTCGTCTATAGCACCACATCTCAAATGCTTCGATTCTCTTCTGTTCCGGTTTTCCCACAGTCCATGTTTCACTACAATACAATGCTGTACTCCAGACGTACATCCTCAGAAATTTCTTCCTCAAGTTAAGGCCGGTATTTGATATTAGTAGACTTCCCTTGGGCAGAAATACCTTTTTTGCCATAGCGAGTCTGCTTTTGATGTCCTCCTTGCTCCGTCCGTCATTGGTTATTTTACTGCCTAGGTAGCAGAATTCCTTAACTTCACTGACTTCGTGACCATCAATCCTGATGTTAAGTTTCTCGCTGTTCTCATTTCTACTACTTCTCATTACCTTCGTCTTTCTCCGATTTACTGTCAAACCATACTGTGTACTCATTAGACTGTTCATTCCGCTCAGCAGATCATTTAATTCTTCTTCACTTTCACTCAGGATAGCAACGTCATCAGCGAATCGTGTCAATTATATTCTTTCACCTTGTATTTTAATTCCACTCCTGAACCTTTCTTTTATTTCCATCATTGCTTTCTCGATGTACAGATTGAAGAGTAGGGGCGAAAGGCTACAGCCTTGTCTTACACCCTTCTTAATACGAACACTTCGTTCTTGATCGTCCACTCTTATTATTCCCTCTTGGTTGTTGTACATATTGTATATGACCCGTCTCTCCCTATAGCTTACCCCAACTTTTTTCAGAATCTCGAACAGCTTGCACCATTTTATATTGTCGAACGCTTTTTCCAGGTCGACAAATCCTATGAAAGTGTCCTGATTTTTCTTCAGCCTTGCTTCCATTACTAACTGTAACGTCAGAATCGCCTCTCTCGTCCCTTTACTTTTCCTAAAGCCAAACTGATCGTCACCTAGCGCATTCTCAATTATGTTTTCCATTCTCCTAACACCGGCCAAATAATAGTAAGAGTGTGCACGTGAGAGTGGAAGTCTGTTTCCAATTATCACTAGCAGTGTACAAGCTGCTAAGCTCACTAAGGTACATGATTTATTGATCGATTTGCTCCTTTGACTATTTTTTCTTTTTCCCTGAAAAATTGCTTTTCCGCAAACTTTTAAGATAAATCAACCATGAACTTCTTGGAAAACCTGGGAACAGATCAAAATACTCTTACGCCGCTCTAGACAACAGTACGAACAAACTTTGGATTTGTTGCGCGTTTTCTTTTGCAGAAGTTTATGTGAATGTAAAATTGCTATTTCACAGAAATATAATAGTGAAATTACTGTAGGGCAAAGGGAGTAAGTTGGTACTGTATTCGTGTCAACTCAGTGGATAATTCTATACGACGAAATGGCGTGACAGTATCAAGAATTTCCTAACGCCATTTGTTTCAGCCAACGCAATACGAATGTCACAGAATGAATTGTACTTCTCTGAGTTTCCTGATTGGTTCATCTGCGAGTAATCTAGGTTTTAGGTCGTTATTGAGCTTATCTTACAAACAGTCTGTTCCAGGTTGATGCAAGTGATTGACTTTCTTTCTTCCTGTGTTAGTGCATTCTGTGAATATATGAACTGAAGAGAGACGGTTGTGTGTGATAGAGTTTCTTTTGTGGAAATAGTGTCGTAGTTATTAAGAAACTACACTGCTTATTTACTCCTACTAATATTTGCATCTCCAAAATCAGCAAGATCATGTGATTTTAGTTAACAGAGAAATAAGTATATTTTTAAGTAACTATTTATTACCAGAGACGTAGAGATTTTAGTTTGATTTACAGTGGGTTCCTTATCCCATCGCGTGGAGCAAGTACTGTCATTTGCTGACGATTAAACCTAGGCATTGTATCTACACGCTCTTTATATAAATCATTGTTCTAGTATTTGATTTCGATATTTTGTAACGGTGCAGAACTCTGTTATGTTACTTCTCCTGTTAGGCCCATTTTGCAATCATTAAAATAAATTCGCAATTAAAATGATTTCGGACTTTCAGAAAAGACCAGTAGCTGGTAGTTTAAGGAAACCTTTGGTCACATCAGAAGCCTTATCCCAATGAGAAAACGGTCTCCGGAGCTGCTGACGTAGTGCTTAGAAGGTGAACTACTATGTTAGTGGAAGCGTATCCGTTCCCCGTCATTGAATTTGCTAGGAGCTGTCAAATGGCAAGTTTTTGCTTAGGAGACATTTTCTCCTAGCTGCCACATGATTAAGAGACGATGGGTGCAATATCTAACAGGGTGATTGCATTAATCTAATATCCTGTTATTACTCAATACATTGTAACACGCTAGTTTCGATAAAAGTTTCTATCATTATTGTTGTACTTATTATTACTAGTACTGATGGTCCTATTATTAGTATTATTATTATTGTTATTACAATTACTATCCAAATTTTCTTAAGACACTTTAATAGTTTCATTGCAATATCAGTTAATTACTTCTGTCACACGACATTTCATTTTCATCTGCGTACAAAATTATCCATGGAATGCCACCGTGTGTGGTTACCGAGTGTTCGGCATGACACTGAAACAATACTTCGTCAGATTCCACGTCCTCGTATACTTTTGAATAGACTGGAAGTATGGATATATCTCTCTTGAGTTGTTGTTAAAGATGCGGTGCTACGAGAGCAATGAAACACCTTCAGATTCACTGATGCATGTAAAATATCTTACGTCACCAACAGTCTTGTGTTGCTAAACTGTATCTTGTATGGAGTATTCAAGATCACCATGACCTATCACAATAGATCATTGAGGCCTAAAAGTAATGAGAGGATACTCAAACTTAGCTATAGTGTAGTATATTCAGCTTCGGTTGTTCTGGGTTCCTGGTGTTACGGTTAAGAACATTAAAACATTAAGTTTCAGCATTACTAGAAATCGTTTGTAATATATCAACAGATAACATTTCACTTGTCGTATTTCTAAAATGTATCCATTTTCTAGCCAAACTGACGGTTTTTCATTAATATACACATCTACATATTAAGCTTCAACCACGGTACCGAAAAATTTTCAATAATGCTGAAACTACAAACAAAATCATGCGTATATTAAATAGTGAGTTGGCACTGTAATCAGTATGCTTGCCATACATAATTCGTTGAAGTTGTCAGCAACCATGTATGCGACCTTCCGTAAAATTTGTCTTGAGTATTTGAGCAAGAAGGCAGCAATAGCTTGGCACTCGTACTCAGGAAATTGTGGTCATGTACGAAAGTAGATTAAGATTTTGTAATCTCCATGCAGGATTCGTGCTGTTGAAATAAAGAGAGGTGAAAATTATTGAACAAATAGCTGAAAAAATAAATGATCTTTAAAACCTTGTGCCTCAACAGTGACACCTGATACAAATGTGCATTCATAATCTTTAAGAGAGAGCTTTCCTACTGCTAAAACATGTCAAATTACCGTTCTGTTTTTTTCGGTAATGTTCTATAACTAATTACCCACAAAATTTTCTCCTGCAAATCTCATCGAGTTACATTACAGTACAACACAAATCTTCTGGAAAGAACTTTTCACTCGTGTCAAGAATGAAAAGCGAAACGTGTTGGCTGTTCTGTAATTTTCAAGTTGTTGAAACTGTTCTGCATAAAAACAATGCTACAGATGCTAAAAACCCCAATAATATTTTATTTTTGTGGTTGATTTCAAATAGTTCCTTTGAAAAGCTGGTGCAGTTAGTATGTGAATAAGACCTTACGAAATGTGGTTTTCGCAACTTTTACTCTTTAAGCAACCATTTTATGATCTATCATTCCAGCAAATCTCCACAGTATGTTGGAGCTTGTGTACTGAATAAAAGGAGGTTTCTTGAGTCATTGTGGCCTCATGTTCAAGTCACTTAATTTTGAAGCAATTTTTTAAGTAAAATTCGCTACATTTATCTCAAAAATTATAGACCTAAAATTGCTAGAGCCTACAGCTTCATAAAAAAACTAGGAGATAACAACTCACAAAGTGTGAGCTCTGAAAGCATCTACACGAAGAGATCAAGTTCCTTAAATTCGGGAGAAATTTTGTACCGACAAAGTTTAGTGCTCATATTGAGGACGCCTTGGAGCAAAGATAGTGACTTCAGTACCACAAAACACGTAGAATATACACAACTGAATCTGATCAGTCGTTGCAAAATGTTTTGCAGCTGTAACACAATTATTCACTGAAATACAGCACATCATGATAAGTAAAATGTATGGAACATTATCGTGACAAATGGTGGCCCTACACTTAAGTTTCCTAACCACAAGTTAGTAAAACTTGTGGTCATTTCTCTCGTCAGTAAAATTTGTGGTCATTTCTCTCACCCAGGTTCCCCTCTCTCACCCCATCTTGTATTTTATCAGTTACAGTATAGTACCTGATACGTTCTGCATATGTCCCACCATTTCATATGAATGTTAAACATGTGAAGATTCTGACATTTTATTCCGAAGAGACGGTGAAAGTGAATTTTAAAATATATGGAGTAGTAATAAAACAATTAATAGTTTTTGTAGTTGCACATGGAATTGTGTAACCAATGAAATTATATAAATGGAAGTACATTTAGTTGGAAAACATCCTGATGTCTCAGAAGTACATCCGATTATATTGCTAAGAGTCATTGTATGTACCACTTGGTTGAATGATAAGTGTAATGAAGGATTCTGATCTCCAACTACCTACTATAGAGACATTTGCTCTTATTTGGTCAGTCTTTAGCATTTTCGCTGGATACTGACGATTGCGAACCCTTGTTTTTCATTAACGCATTATCATCCACCATCGCTTGCTCAAATGTCTCATGAAATTCAACACTAATAATTGTAAATCAACGTCAACACTAACAGAACAGTGAATTTGGGTGGGATTCCAACAGCAAGAAAATATTGCCACATAATGCAGTAGAGTCGTACATAGGTCGTCTGGAGGTCATCTTGTGGTGAGTCCTTTCGAATCATGTGTTGTACCAAGTGGTTCCCCTAAATGTCGCTGAGTTACTGTTACGTTGTGATTTTTTAGAGATATAAGCCATTATTCAATTATTTATATCTAATTTCCATGTCCCTCAAACGAGTTCTTTACAGTTAAATTAGAAGCTAATAATTGATTATTATTTATTTTCAAACATGTATGCCAAAACTGTAGTATCTTTTTTCTTTTTCCTTCTGTCGGTTTTCCCAGTGGTATCAGGTAAGAAATGTACTATTCCACACCAGCTTCTTTTGTGAAGTTAGCCAAAATTGTTACACCCATTCTCCACACACGAATCTTACCGTTCACGATAAGACATTTACATATTTTCCACATCTCACCTGAAAATAAATGAAAAATTTAGAGTTGCTATAAATAATGTTCATTAGGAATCGTGATCGACCAGAAAGGCGGATTGTCATAATTCATTAATTAAGAAAGAGAGTTAGTTCTTAGAAAATGATGTCATGATCAGCATATTAACATTTAGCTTTGATTAAAAATCTATAATAGGACTGTTTTTACCCAACCACATTGAAAGTGGTGCAAGTAAAGAGGGAATGAAACAAAAGATTTTGTAAAACTGAGTGATGAAATTACTTATACGTTTCTTTAATTACACAAAAAGTGATTCAACATTACTTTCAAATCAATGGGTGGGATTTTGTCTACGTGCCTCTTCGACATACACTACCTCTTCGGTTCTTACGTATAGTGTTGTGTGCTGTATGCATATTCAAGGAGACATCAATATCTAGGAGATCACTTTGACTATTACGAGTTGTACCAAAACATAGGACGGCAGTTCTTGATGTGTTTTGATTGTTCTTGCGCCGATTCCAGGTTATTAGTGTTTTGCAGTTTTCTTATGCTCTGTTTTTTAATCACACAGTCATGACATGATTACACTGCTGTGGCTGCCAAACTCTTGATATCAAGATAAAATCCTAGAAGGGAGCAGCAGCACAGTCCCTTTTTCTACTAAACATCTTAAAACCAGCGGCACGTAATCACCCATTCTCTTAGTTTCGTTCGTTTCAGAATTATCGTATCTTTGTGAATTAAAGGACAGTGAATCCTAATATTCTTCGGAAATTGCTAACGAAATAAAACACGAATATTTATTACACATTTTCAATTAGTCTCAAAATTAAACTTGTCATTGAAAGTAAATTAACTTCTGCTTGCGGTGGCACACATCCATAATATGCATAAAGAATTCTGCATGCTGCTGCTCTTGGTTCGGTTGAGCCTTCTGGGCCACATTCTAAACAACACACACATAGTTGCCATAAAAACGATTTTCATTCTGGTGATGAGTTAAAAGCCTGGCAAAATGTGCACCTTTTCTGTGTGAGTTGTTTCCTCTGATCCAGCCATCATGATCGCAGATGTCTGCAAAAAGTAATGGACAATAAGTGAAACATTGTAAATTAATAGTCTGCTAAGCCTTTATGTCCAGAGAGAGCTGCCCTCAAACACAAAGAATAAATTATGGAACTTCAGCAGGCTCATTTTCATTAAAGTGTATGCGTTGTTTTTGCTCATTCTGTATTACTTAGTCTATGACTTTCGTATGGTGACAATACGTTAATGATGGACGGGTATCAAGTAAGAGCTCCAATCACGCACTGTATCTGGGTAAGCATTATATTAAGCACTATTACCCAAACTACTCTCTATGATTGTCAAACTAGATTCAATATTGGCGAAATATATGTCCATGTTTACACGTATTTTGTAATTAATAATCATATATTTCTCTAAGTACTTTTTGTGACGTACAGCACATCTCAGTATAATGTAGTTATTAGTGTTTTTGGTGGCCACAGTGACTGGTATCCTAATTGTGTGGTATAACTAGTCACATAGAAGGGATCTGTTCATCTGAGACCAACCTGTTATCACACGTTTCTTCCAGATCTTTATCGACAGTATTTCGCCTCCTCTTGAAGAGTCAGCAAAAGCAGGAGTCCAGCTCCTTAGAGAACAGACGGCTTCAAATGTGACGAAATATCTGTGCCCGAAAATAAAATCAGTGTCACAAGCTGTCTCACACTACATTCAAATATAATAGGTCCTGTCCACTGTAACAACAGGACTCTGTCGGTCGCCTAAATACTGAAAAACAAAATGTATTTCAAGGAGAAACTAGCACAGTGACCTGAATATTTTCAGTTCATAATTATCACAGATGCATTTATCTTTAATGTGTAGTTAGAATACATTATTTCTAACAATATTCGTATCCCAGAATGAGACTCTCACTCTGCAGCGGAGTGTGCGCTGATATGAAACTTCCTGGCAGATTAAAACTGTGTGCCCGACCGAGACTCGAACTCGGGACCTTTGCCTTTCGCGGGCAAGTGCTCTACCGTCTGAGCTACCGAAGCACAACTCACGCCCGGTACTCACAGCTTTACTTCTGCCAGTATCTTGTCTCCTACCTTCCAAACTTTACAGAAGCTCTCCTGCGAACCATGCAGAACTAGCACTCCTGAAAGAAAGGATATTGCGGAGACATGGCTTAGCCACAGCCTGGGGGATGTTTCCAGGTAGAGCACTTGCCCGCGAAAGGCAAAGGTCCCGAGTTCGAGTCTCGGTCGGGCACACAGTTTTAATCTGACAGGAAGTTTAATATTCGTATTTTCTAAGAGCAGAACTCAGCTCCCGCTAATGACGGAACCAAAAATCTGAAATTAGAACCAGCACAGAGAAAACAAGATACGAACCAATAGAGCATCACAACAGGCTTACGATTAGAAAGAAGAATCTCCCAACTAAAAAAATTGGCATGAAACTCCTAATTACGCAACATCGTCAAAAGTACAAGGAGTATCTAGCGTATTAGAGAGGAAAGTAGATTACTGTGTCCGATATACGTAAGAAGAAGAGATAAAAAACTACTCAAAACATGGTATTCTACGAGTGAGACAAACTATTCAATAAATTCCTCAAGAAAATGAAACACTTAACTGAAATACTACGACTAAGGAATCAGTTAAGGCATGCCTCTTGGATAATAAGACTCATTAAACAACACAAAGAAGTGCTTGATAAGAATGTTATGGCCGAAACAAAGTTTTCCAGTCATTCAGTAGCGTACATTCAGAGTACCCATCGACGGGCCAGTGTATTGTTTATCGAAGAACAGTGTAACGCAGCTGATTCAGTATTGCAGACATACCAGTGAGAACACGTAAAGTACGTAATGGAGAAGTTGTGATGTCTCAGAAGATCACACATAAGTCGGAAAGATGTGTTTGTTGTAAGTCCAAAGAGTGCATTGTGTTCGGCGACTTGTGATGAGTGCTGAAATAGCAGTGAAGCAAGAGGTAAGGAATTATGTAGAAGTGTAAGCGACAGTACAATTGCATTTTTTTACAATTTGTTGTGTTAAAATGACATATCAGTTATTGTAGTAATTTACGCTGTGGAGGAGTGCGAAACTAAGTAACAGACGCAAGTGTCCTGATAGGCAAAGTTTTCAGCTCTCTGAGGCCGCAGACAAGCGATCCAGTTAAATATTTTTCAACTCCCTGGAAATTATTGCACACAGGTAAAATTAAAAATACTTAAATATTTCCTCTCTTAAGATGAGGCTAATAATTCAGTATACTTAAATACAACTTCCAGAATTTTATATAACTGTTTGCTTGCAAATAAGTTTCAGTTCCATGACAATCGAAATATTATATAACGCCAGATTAAAATATAATTTTACGTAACGAGACAATAACATGAGTGTCAGTTGACGTTTACCGCGTGTGTTGCATAGTCTTCTTCGGCTCGCACAAAGAGAGTCGTAAGAAGCGAATCACAATCCTTCTTATAGCGCCTCAGGCTGTTGCTGGGGAAGGGGGTCAACTAGTAAAGTCGTCAGAAGATCAAAACCAATTGTAAAACAATTTGGACGCGATATCTGTATGGTGGGAAAATTGGCAACTGACTGTAAATAATGAGAAGTGAGAGGTCATTTATATGAGTGTTAAAAGGAATCCGTTAAACTTCGGTTACACGATAAATCAAATCTGAAGGTCGTTAATTCAACTAAATATTTAGGAATTCAATTACGGACATCTCAAATTTGAAAGAACACATAGAAAATATTGTGGGGATGGCGAACCAAGCACAGCGTTTTATTGACAGAACACTTAGATGACGCGACAGATCTACTAGAGACTGCCTCCACTAAGCATTTTCGTCCTCTGGTAGACTGTTGCTGTCCTGTGTGGGATCCTTACCAGATGGGACTAACGGAGGACCCCGAGCAATTTCAGTTAGTAGCAGCAAGTGTTCTATTATCGAGAAATAAGGGTGAGAATGTCACGGATATGATACAGGATTTGAGGTGGACATTATTAAAGCAAAGGCGTTTTTCGTTACGGCGGTTCTCAAAAATTTTCAGTTGCCAAATTTTTCCTCTGTATGCGAGAACTTTTTGTTGCCGCAGACCTACATGGGCCGAAACGATCATCACAATAAAGTAACAGAAATCAGAGCTCGCACGGAAAGATACAGCTCTTCGGTATTTCCGTGCAGAATAATAGAGAATTAGTGTTTAGGTGTTTCGATGAACCCTCTGGCAGGCACTTAAGTGTGATTTGCAGAGTAACCATGTAGATGAAGATGTAGATGCAGAATGGACAGCGTTGTTGTCTGCCGTTGCCTATTGCTGATCCTCTCGCTCGCCGTCGATGTTCAATGTTACGCAGTGCAGACTCATCTTCGTCGTCACATGAGATGTTCTGTTTAATGCACATATATCTGGCCGTGTTATCATGGCGCTATTGAAGATGTCGATGATAGAAACAGAATAAATTATAAATTTAAGTTCCTTCACATTCTGATTTTCAGTATAGTGTTGGTCTTACCTGCAGTAATTACAACGAATTCAAGTCCTCGTTGTTATTCTGATGTCAAAATTTACAGTATTTGCTTCGACACCAAAGTCAATTATTTTCCTCTGACTTAATAATTTCACTTCACACTTTTCCCCTCATACTTTTATCCAAGTTGTCAGCTAATCTTTCCTTAGAAGTGCTGCCCTATACACAGAAAAGTCATAGTTACACATAAGAAATGAAACTGGTTAACATGTTGGCAAAGCAAGTGTGATGATGCAAACGGTACGAAACTGTTCGGGACATGGACAAGAGATGTTCCATTACCGAATCAGACTGCCATGACACATTATACAATATTTAAGGATAACAGATAAATCAAAAGTCGTAATAGCTGTAATTTGAAAAGTTAGTAACACGTACGTACCAATTATGGTGCTGGTGCTCCAATGATATGTTTCACTTCTCTAATTTTTTTAGTTTGTGATGCACACTTATACATCTATTTTATGTTATGTTTTATTTTATCTGTGTTCCGTTTGACCTCTTCTTGTCGTTCATTCGTTTCACCACAACGACCATCTCTATACCTTGTAATGTGTGACATGGTGGAAACTAAATAATCAAGTGGGTCTCCCAAATTCGAATTCATTATCGACACTAATATTGCGTATGAACAAGACATATAATCGTCTGGCACTGTCTACAGCGTCAGTGAATGAAATGTGTTTTTGCTAAACTCCATGTGCTAGTCAACACTCATGCTCCTAGTGCTTGGCGTCGTCTGTCAAGCACGCCAGTTGGACAGGCGTATGGTCCTCACGCTCGTCAGCTCGTCACGTCCTAGAGAATGGTCTAATAATACTTCGTGCAGTACTCATGTTTGCACATTTCTCCATTTCCTCAAAGCCAGACAGAGGCTGCATAATAATCTGTAAAGTAGATTTGTACGTCAGTTAAATAAAGTGACAACGTTTATAATTTATCTGTGGTCTTCAGTCCGATGATTGGTTTGATTCAGCTCGCCTTGTAACCTACCCTTTCCAAGCCTCTCTATCGCTGAATAACGACCTCATCATACAACCATTTGAATCTGTCTACAGAATTCGAGCCTTGGACTGCGTCTACAGTTCTACCCCTTCCCCATCCCACCCCCTTACTTCCTTCCTTTCATTACCAAATTAATAATATTCTCACGCCTCAGGATGTGTCTTGTCAACTGCCCGTTATCTTTGTCAAGTCGTCCCACAGATTTCCTTTTTCCCAAGTTTTTTTTTTATTTTCCACACTGAAAAATAATCGCTACATCAAAATATAAATAACGCAGAGTAATGAAATTTCTAGAGTACATTTGTCTAGTAACATATTTATGTGAATAACATTGCAAAGTCACAGGTTAATGTAAGCGTGAGATATGCCATTGGGTTGTGAAATGCTGCTACATTAATAACCGGTGTAACCGGCAGGTTATTGAACGCAAGCATCCAAACGTGCACGAATTGTGATGTTCAGGTGCCGGATATCTGTTTGTGTGATGGAATTCAAGGCGTGTCGCACTTGGTCGGTCAATAGAGGGACGGTTAATGCAGTTTGTGGATAACGCTGGAGCTGTCATCCGATGATGTGATATATGTGCTCGGTTGGAGACGGATCTGGTGATCAAGCAGGCAAAGGCTTGTTGGGTTACAACAGTGGTATGTGGATGAGCGTTATACTGTTCGGAAAAAAAACCCTTGAATGCTGTTCACGAATGGTAGCATAACAGGTCCAGTCACAAGATTGACGTACAATTTTGAAGCCACTGGGTGTTGAATAATCATGAGAGTACTCCCGTCGTCATACAAAATCACACTTCAGACCATAACTCAAGGTATGGATCCAGTGTGTCTAGACACAAAAAAATTGATTGCAATCCATCAACTGGCCTTCTTCTAATCCACACACTACCATCACTGGCACGGAGGGAGAACCAGCTTTCTTCACAAAACACAACACACATCCCCCCTGCCCTCTTATGAATTTTCGTTTCACACCACTGAAGTTCCCGATGGCGGTGATACGCATGCTGCAGGGCGTGTGGCTCGGAGCTGCCCTTGAAAGTAACAGATATGTAACAGTTCGTTGTCATTATAGTCGACATAATCGACTTATGAGATTCGGCAACTGTTTAGATAATTACGAAGATTCTCACTTATTGTTCCATCTCAGTTGCATATTTTTAATTAGATTACATGTTTCGATCATGTCCATTATAATTATCCGGGCTGTTATGCCGTGGTCGGCTGACGAATTCTGTGTCGATTCCCAACGTTTCGTCTCCGACTGCGGGAGACATCTTCAAGGGGGTCCGTAGCTCAATGGAAGGTCCAACACATCCACTGGCTCGCTACTGACCGTAGCTCAATGGAAGGTCCAACACACCCACTGGCTCGCTACTGACTCAGTCAGTAGCGAGCCAGTGGGTGTGTTGGACCTTCCATTGAGCTATGACCCCCTTGAAGATGTCTCCCGCAGTCGGAGACGTAACGTTGGGAATTGACACAGATTTCGTCAACCGACCACGGCATAACAGCCCGGATAATTATAATGGACATGATATTTCCGGCCGTGAAAGTCTACATTTTAGTATGTTTCGATCACTGTGGATCATATTTAGATCTAAGTAGCGATGTCATCAATCCATCTTTTCTGCTCAGGAACACGTGTTAGAATACTGATGTCACTACTTTTGACATGTAATGTAATAAAAAATGTGCCACTGAGAATAAACAATGAATGAGAATTATCTTAAACGGTTCGTTGCGTCACTGCGGTGCCAGCTACTTCTCAAGTTGCTGCTGAGATGCAGTGCAGTGTGCCGGAGAATAAGCCGCAAACCACGGTCTTCCCTCTTGGTAGTGCCCCGTGACCTTCCGGAGCCCGGTCTTCTTGCGACTGTACAGTCTTGTGACCACTGTTGCCAGCAATCACGTGCAGTGTCTACATTCCTGCCAAGCCCTTCGCAGTATCGGAGAATGAACATCCAGCTTCCCGTAGCCCTGTTACAGGACCTCGTCCAAACTCGGGGAGGTATTGATAATGACGTCTTTGTCGCTTTAAAGGCCTTCTTGACTAACATCAACTCACCACGTCCATTCTCAAAGGTAACTAACGCCGAAGACCGTTACAGGATGTATTTAAATCAAAGCTGATCTGCATCCTCATAGTGATGCTACTAGCTTTCTTTAATGTGTTTTGGTGTTGAAATTCTTTATCCGTCAGTGTATATTCGATCTTCCCACCTAATCATCACAGTTCTATAGATCCTCCACATTTTGAAAGCTCTGCTCTCTTGTTGTCTGAGTTTCTTTTAGTCCAAGCTTCATATCAATATAAGGCAACACCCAAGACAAAAAAAGAAATCCTAAGACTAAAATTTACATTCCATGTTAACAAATTATTGATTTTAGACGATGCTGTTCTTCCTACTACCAGCGCGTCCATTTATATCCGTTCTACTTCTGCCACCCTCAGTAATTTTGTTGTCGAAATAACAAAATTCATCTACTACTTTTAGTGTCTCATTCTGTAATCTAACTCCATTAGCGTCACATTATTGCATGCGATGTCATTCCATTTTTTTTTTTTTTTTTTTTTTACTTTTGTTGACGTTCATCTTACAATCTCTTTTCAGGACTCAATCCATTCCGTTCATCTGCTGTTCCATGTACCTTACAGTCTTTGACAGAATTACTGTGTCGTCGGAAATCCTCAAAGTTCCCATTCCTTATTCGGAATTTTGTTTCCGGTTCTGTCTCACTTCCTTCTCAACTGAACTTCCCTTTCACGTCCTTAGAGTCTTATAACTGAAATACGATTTCTATGTAAGTTGTCAATAATCTTTCTCTCCATGTATTTTATCTCTGCTGACTTAGAAATTTCAATGAGTAGAGTACAGTCGAGATGGTCAAGAGCTTTTCCTTAAAGTACACATACTGTATTCGTAGATTTGGCTATTTTCACCCTGTCTTGTAGCAGATGTTGCAGGGTGAGTATTGCCTCGCTTTACATTTCTCTGGAAACCAAACTGAACTTTCCCGAGTTTGTCTTCTACAACTTTCTCCGTTGTTTTGTAAGTAATTTGTATTAGTATTTTGCTGCCATTGTATATTAAACTCATGGTTCGTTAATATTCACACCTGTCAGCACCTACCTTATTTGAAAATGGAATTATTGCATTCTATCTGAAGTCTGAGGGTACTTCACTTGTCTCATATACTTATACAGGAGGTGGAATAACTTTGTCATTGCTGGCTCTCCCAAACATCTCAGTAATGTTAGAGGAGATCTCATCTACTGCCTACACCTTGTTTCCTCTTGGATCTTTCAGTACCCTGTCAAAACCGTCTAGTAGTGTCTTAGGTCCCACCTCCTTCCAGTGTCTCTCCTCTTTCTATAATGTTGTTCTTAGTTGTATTCCCTTTTCCTGTAGATCCTCTGTATATTCCTTTCTGCTGACAAACCTTTAAACTACTGAAAACGATGCTGCCACTCTTCAGGAACAGTAATTGGTATGTGCTTAATTTATGTAACAATGCATCTATTTGAGATGTCTGATGACATACAGTACATGCCAAATCTGAAAGTATTTGCCTCATTACTCTGTAGTCTAAAAGAATTGTTGTTAATCGAACGGTGTGTAGGTTTATTTTCTAAATTATCACTGTACACTTTAACTTGTATCCTGATAACGAGAATAATTTTATTGGGCAAAGTGGAATCTGGAGTTGCTAATGGTAATGCCACATTGTGTCTTGAAGCAGTGCCAAAAATTTAGTTTATTGCCATATGATAATTTGTATAAAGGCAGTACTGCTTGGGATATAAAATGTCGCCTCCACTTGAGAAAAACATTATATTTAAATTTGGGGAAATATAGTGTGGGCCGGAATTTAAACTCAGCAAAGATGCAAGGAGGTTGCAGGTTGACGTAACTTTCCATTTAGTAATTTCTTCGCCTCAACATCTCAGATAAGCTAGGAGTTTGTTTAACATTTCAATGCCAAAAAGAAGGCGGCAGTCTGTAAGGAGTTCCCTTCTCCATTGAGAGACAAAATTTACATCTCGAGCTCCGATGGGAGATATTGTTTAAACCTAAAATGAAGCAGGAAAGTTTTCATTCCCTTCAAGACGACAGATTTTTGCTGAACTATTTTTAATTTAATGTATCTCCACACTAATGGATATTTGATTACTTTTGCCATCGTCACGTTCTTAACTCTGGCCGCTATTTTATTCCGGATGTTAATGAACCTGTTTCCCCAGTCTTATTTACGAAAATGAGCACTGCTGCGAGGAACTAGGAGAACACGAGACCCTACTTTCCTCACGACCGAAAGTAGAAACAAGTCTATCTGAAGAGGATTGGACGCTCGTAAACTGGCGAACCTCATTCGGGTCCGTCTGAATGTTTACGATAGCGAAAGCAGGGAGGCTATAAAGTCACAGGCGGCCGTGGATAGCACTCGCAGCGAGTAGCCGAACATCGGCGGCCACACTCCCTGCAAAGAGGCCAGGAACTTCAGACATCGCCCACCCACACCACCGTGAACGTATTAAGATACCAACCTTTCAGTTAAGAAGTTTATACAGGGTATTATTTAACAGGGTTAAGTAAGCTGAAAACCTGATGCATTAAAAGCCTTTTAAGACAAAACGAAAGCTTCATAGTGAATCACTAACGAAATACCCGAATGATATTTTTGAAGAATAGCAACCAGGCATAGTAACTGAATTTTCTGTGAATTACAGAGTGAAATGGCACCTTTCATAATTACAAAGCAGATAGCTTTCCTACAAAAGCTATGTTCTGAAGCGAAATCCTAAATGATAAAATCCCCATCTCATAAATTCTACAGTGGGATAATCCTATGGGAAACGGACGTCGGCTTTGTATTGCGATTTAATGATGATGGGACATGTGACGTCAGGGTGGAACGACATTTACTTTGTTGTAACTTAATGAAAAGATGAGTTGTTAAGCCTCATCTCGACGCATCGAAAGATAATCAAATTTGGCAATGGACGGAAGTATGCGGGTGAGAGCAGAAATTATAAATTCATATTAAGGACTATTACAGTAAACAGTAATCAGGTTGTATGTATACTGGAGTAGTTGTGCAAGGTTGAAGAGGTTTGCACATGATAGACTAGCTTATAGAGCTGCACCAAACCAGTCTTTGGACTTTAAACTACAACCGACAATAGTGGTATATTGATTAGTACCGTTGTAAACCGCATATGTTAGTTCTGAACTTGACGGCTTGGTTGTGAGTCAGCGAACCCAATGAATGTGACCTCATAAGATTAACTATAATTCCTGTTATGCTGCGTACTTTATGCATATTGGATTTACAGGAGCGCTTTATATCCGCCACTATGATAACGTCATGAGTCAAACCAGACAGGTGATATCGATAGATTAACAATTTCCAAATTTCAGCTGAATCAGTGACAATGCGAGAAACGATTTGCACACGCGGTGTAACTTCCCAAAAGAAGTGCTGTAATTAAAAATAGTCTTTCCTTCAAGGTTTATGGATTCGAATTGATGCGTAGGATTCATAATAGCAATCTCGTGTCTGTGCTTAGAACGTAATAAACATACAACCCATCGCTCACGAAAAGATTAAAGAATCTTCATTCTGCAATTCACACAATCAGAAGAAGCGGTTCAGAAGAAACGATGAACCTTTTGGTTTTCTTAAGCATCAAATGCAAGACACAAAAAACTTCATCTAACAACTTCTTAACGTAGAGGTTGTTCTGTCAATATCGACAGCAGTATGCTATCAACCCAAAAAAAGGAGATGTATTGACGTTGATGTCAGTCATATGAATTTGTGTGACCCGAATTATCTAAGAGATTATATATATATATATATATCTTTTTAAATATGGGTACTTAATGAAATATTTGTGCATATTAAAATAGCTATTAGGAATTATATAATGAGTATGTCATAAATGAGTTGGTGACGATGATGAACTGCCAATAATACAATAATATAAATTATTACTAACGAGAAATTATGTTAACCACGTCAGCTTATTTTTGCTCTAGTCCACATTATGTTTCAGAACGGACAATAAGAGTCTAAAATTAAATAGAAGAATTTACATAAGCCACAGGCAGCATACAAGTGGTTTAAAAATACCAAATTTTATGTTGTGCAAGTTGTAAGGTCATGGCGTACTTGTCATATCCTTGCCCAGATGACTAATAGTGCGAAACTATCTAAAATATCTAAGGTCACGCTATACACAGTATTCTAATACTCTTCCTCAAAATTAAATTTTTATTTCTTTTCCATACGTTAAGAACACAGTTCTACCAGAAGATTAAATTAACCAAATTAGAAATTATCTATTTTGTCGAATTTCATCATCTCACTTCTTTATCTAACAAAATGAGAGTTGTCAGTGACAGATCTCTTATTATCAGGTTAATAAGTATGCTTTGAAATAGTACACAAAAGTATCACGGTACTACAACGAGTACCTGGTGGAGTACAATGATGTGAAGAACCCACGTTCAAGCCCTCGGGAGCATCGAAAATCTGGAAGCAAATACGTACCTGCTGGTCACCTGATCAGCACTTAGGACCTTACTCAACACAGCAGTAGTCACTCCAGATCATTATGTCGCGTCACAGAAAGTGAAGAATACGATGATAGTTTTTAATTTGAGGAGAAGCGAACATAAATACCAACATAATATAATAATTAAGAAATTTACCTTATGTATGTGAACAAATCACTTAAAGCAAGTTTTAAAATCAGCCTCTATTATTGCAGCTAATGCCAAAATGAAATAAATAAATTTAGAGGTTATTTCCGAAGAGTTCACCTCAGCTATTGCTGAAAACTTTACAACACTGGGCCTTCTATTCACTCGAAGGCGCCTGTCTTACTTGGCAAACTGCTACATCACGTAGTATACGGCTTAAGTTTACAACTCACTGCGGTTCCCTAAATTTCACTGTTCAAGAATCCTCAGAAAAAATATTACCCTGCCGATAGGCGTCGGTCCTTAATTTGTCTGAGACGTGAACTCTTTTTCGCAGCTGGTCCTTCCAAGCGTCCTTAACAATTCCACGAAATCATTATCAGTTTGAAACTCCCCGGTCTGTATGAAGAAAAACACCAGAAAAGTATGAGAATTCAAGACAGAGAATGAAAAAACGTGGGCGTTCTCGGTTGAAAAATATTTGTGTGGTGAGACGAGAGTGTTATTAAGAGTCAGCTAAAAACAGATATGTTGTAACAGTGATTATGTAGTAGCAGCAATGCAACATAGTATCTTATAAAACTATATTCAACTCTGAACGCAAAATTCAGCATCCTCACCACAGAACTTCGATTTTTCTAAACTCGTTCAAGATTGTGAGTCCCAGAATGGAGAGCGCTGCTGGCTCTGTCTGATAAACTGTTTGCGTTTAAAGAAAACATAAATGATGCTCTTAGTTTCTTGAGCCACCCGCTACGGAATTTTCGTCTGTATTGAACACACTTATTTTATACAATGTATTGAGTTATGTTACGAAATTCTGTTATAAAAATGTTTCCAGAAATGTATTAGGAAAGCTACTCCATGCGAACGTGACTATTGTTCACGAAAGGAATTGCAATCGACTATCGAGAGATTTAAAAGCTGGCAGACACATCATATCATATCATTTGCCATTTCCGTTCTACTAGAAAAACCATTGAATAGCGATAGCACCAACAACAACCTACTCGCCACTATACATTGCGTGGAGGATAGTACTTCGTATTAATACCATCGATTTTTGTTCTAATTGAATCGCCTATCCCTCTACGAACTGGCATGACTTCTTAGTCCCGAATATTACGAATGTTTTGTTAGGACCCTGGCAGAACCACAGCGCCTCGTTTATTCTTAGTTTGATGCAATGTTAACATATTGGAAGACCCTTACGGATGTATTATCCGTGGCTCCACACGAGTTTTAATCTCTTCCCTTCCGGTCCTCACGTTATTCTGTTGCTGTAGTTGGATGTGTGTCATCCTGTGATTTGGTTTGAGTGTTTACTGTGATGATCTGGGCCGGTTTCGTGGTTATAATGTTGATGCTAATACATGTTTGCAAGCACAAAATACTGAAGATTTTTGGAAAAAAATACTACAATATATTCTGGACTTGTAAGAGCTATCAGGTCTGCAGCTTCACAGCAAGAAATTTGGAAGATAATGAAAAAAATGTAGTTACAATAGAAATTTTCTTCATCTGCTGTTGCTACACTAATGTAGAAAAGTGTAGTTCCGAAACAAATTACATTCTTGAATTATTAGAACCCACCATTTCATAGGCCAAACGAACGATAAATGGCACCACACCATGTGTCATCGCCAACAGACTATTTCCACTTCTTTTCCAGAAGCTGAAGAAACGCAATTTGAAGGTGGCAGTGATAGCAAGTAACATCTCCCAACTATTTTCAGAATTAAATACAAAGAAGAGCTCTTCACTTACATATGAAATCTGAATCCAAAATCTTGATCTTGGAGGTCATGAAAAATTTTACTGGTGGTCATGAAAAATGTCAAAGATATGCTACTTATAATATAGAATCAAGAACTAATTCATAGTGTTCCCAGTGTAAGATGTTTTTAGATGTCAGTGAAAGAAAAACTTGTTTTTATCAAAACAAGTTCTCAAGGCGTAATGTTTGTCAATGACTGGGCCATATGACCTTTGTGAAAATAATTAAATAGTAGACCAAAAACATATGTTGTAAGAGGTCCAAGCAGATGTAATTTCTCTGTTTTGAGGTTACGCTAAATGTGAATGAATTTTGAGCTTAGATTAAATCACAAAGAATTTTGTGTAGAGGTTAATGTGAAAAGAATTTTGTAGGGAGCTTATAAATGTAAAAGAATTTTGTTTTGAGGTTACACTAAATTAGAATCATTATTCATATTATTTATTTAATATTTTGTGGGGAGGTTACACTTGGCGACCCTGCCAGGATCATATTTCCTTGTGAATCTCTGAGAGGTAATCATATATCTGCTCTTATTTACTTAAATGTAGTTTGCATGTGGCACAACACATTTACTAATTTGTCACTCTTTCTTTCACAGATCATCGGCAATTTATTGCTCTTTGTTGTAATCGTATTTGTTCCATTTTTGCTTTGACTTTGTTTCATTTTGTGCTTAACTTTGATTTGTGAAAAATGTCGCGAAAAACTGTTAAAAGTACATCGCGATGTGCAATGAGTGCAATAGCCGACTCGAATAATTTGACGATAATACTTGTGACACTCAGTGTAATAGTGATAATCATCTAATTACAGATAATCAGTGCCTGCCAATCACTAGTATTGAGTTAAATCGTAATGGTGGGCAAACAAATTCAATTATGTCCACAGTAAATTTAACAATTGATGACACAGCACGTTCCAATACAATGAACACTGCCCAGTTTGACATGCCTGATTTGCAAAATTTGCATAGTGAACAGATAAATTTTTCTCACGAAGTTGAACGATGTAATCAAAATACGTCAGATTTATTTGATTCCGAGGTAGTAACCCACAGTGCACATCCAACTGGCGAACCTTTTCAAGAATCAGAGAATGACCAAATGGTTACACAAAACGTGACAAATGCAGATACACCAACACACAGCATAGAAAATAGAGTCACTACTTTTGGCATGGATCAAGTTATGGCAGTATTGCTACAACTTAATGAAAATCTCAAACAGTCTAAGAAAGAACAAGACGACAATTTCAAACAACTTAATGAATCGAACAAACAAATTAATGAAAAACAAGACAACCTTAATGAACAGAACAAACAAGTTAGCGAACAGATTACAGCCGTTGCCGTGCAATGTCACGATACTAAAGAACAATTACCTGAGGAAATTAAGGCTTCTGCTAGGAACAGTAGTAAAGAAATTAGATCTGTGGCTCAAGAATTAAGTAATACACATGCAGCCTCAACCAAATTACTTAGAGATGAAATTAGTGCAGTCGCTAAACAATGCTCTGAAAACGCAACACAGTTACGCGACGAGTTTAAATTAATGTCAGCAGAACTTTCACGCACGCTGGATGCGAAAGTAGACGTGAAATTTGACCAACAGAACAGACAAATTGACGAAAGTTGTAATCACCACCTACAAAACAGTGAAACGCTTACAGTAAATTTATACAGGAACAGAATAAAGTAAAGCAACAGATCATGGAAACAATTACTGCGCAGAGACAAGAAGATAAGCGTAAATTATTTACGAAAGCAAAAACATACGTAGACAACAATATTGCTACAGTATTGGACGAAATCAAACAGTTGAACACCGAATTGCATGATGAAATCTCCGATCTTAAAACAAAAACGGACACACACACATTAGACTTTCATACAATGACGAACATACTTGAAAAATTGGAACTAATACAGGATTCCGATGCCATCAAAGCAGACGATAAAAATTTGAACAAAACCACATGTAAAATACAAAAACAAATTAATGCTTGTGATATTAAAAACGATGGTCAGGTAAAAGTACTGACTAAAGAATATGATGAATTGGCCAGTCGTATTGACGTTATCGAAAGTAAAAATGACACCAAATCAGACGACACTTCACCAGTTTCGTTTAATCAAACACCCGAATTCCAAAATTTACAACAGACAATCATTGAGATAGGTTCGTCTAATAATACATTATGTAGAAAATTGTCATCTTTACAGCACGAAGTGACGGAGATGAAAAATATTTCAGCTTTTAACACATCACAGCATACGCCACTTTCCGAACATTTGTCAGACTCACACAGCCAGTATAATTTAGGTAATTTACAGAGAGTACGTGACTTAGATTCCGAACAGTCACAGACAAATAGATTAACATACAATCCTGAACCTGTTCAGACATTCAGAGACGAAAATTTTGATTACAAGCATTTACTATCCGTGAGAAAATTTAAAGTATTTAAAAATGACAGAACACAGATTCACCCCTTGGATTGGATACAACAATGTAGCTTTGCTTTTCCACCAACTTGACCCATAACACACAAACGTGAATTTATTTGCAGTTTTTTGGAAGGCGAACCGGCAACTCGTATGAGACCGATCGTGAGACAATGCTATTCACTAGAAGAATTTCTGAATGCTTTCTGTCAGCTTATTGGTCGAAGACGACACAGCGCGGAATCAAGGATTAACTAATTAGTTTACCGAATTATGGGAACTCAAATTTTCCCACTGTCACGCAATTTTTTGAACACATGGTCCAACAAAATCAGTACTTAAGTGAGCCATACAGTGAATCTGCACTTATTCAATTACGTATTTCTAAATTACCACGATCATTAAGAGTATCACTTTTAACAGGTCACCAGAAAGAAAATATTTTGGCATTCAGAGATCTGCTACAGCTTTTGGAAGTTCAGCAATCAGACTATTCTTTCATAAACAAAAATTTTTCACATCATAACCAAGGCCAACAAACATATAGTAATTACGATCAGCAACGCTATTTCAACAGCAGAGGTAATAGACGCTCCAGGAATGACAACCGCCAGAACTTTAATAACAGACAAAATTTTAGTTATCAGTATCGCCAAAATTATCAGCAACAGGAATCACATTTTGGTAACAATAGAGGTTTTTCCCAACAACAGCAACAGCCACCCGGTTAGCATACCTAACCAACAATGTAATGTGCAAGGTCAACCAAGCTTTAATGTTTCGCCGCCTACACGTATAGCGTCGGCTCTGCCAAATAGTAACGCACAGCAACAAGGAAATCAGCACGTACAGAAAACACAGCATTTTAACTCATATCGCAATGCACCGTATAGAAATGACTATCATGACAGACGTGAAAGTAATGAGCACAATTTTCAGCGTACGTTTAATAACAGTCGGTCTTACCAGCAGCAAAATCATCCGCAACAACAGATTATTATGAACGAACCAGACAGCCGGTATCATCCCAAACCGAGTGCGTCAGGTCGAAATAACAGAACAGTACAAATAGTCGAAATGCCACAGCATCCTCCCGCAAATAATAGCACGTCAGATAGAAATTGACTAGATACAGTACTGGTGACATCTTCCAGCAACGCAAGCAATACTTTTGACACAGAGAATCTTGTTCACGAAAATGTTATTACTTTTGACGACATCCGAGATACTCTATTGCAGGAAAAACCAGTTATTCAAAAAACCATTTCACACCCTGTCATTGAAGTAAAGATTGGATCATCCAAATTTTCAGCAGTAATTGATTCTGAATAACCTATGTCAGTTATTAATGAAGAAACCTTCAACGAATGTAACAAAGAGAATATTGATCCTACGTTACCATTAGGCAAAACTGAAGTAAAAGGAGCAGTATCTGGTAAAGGAGTAGATGTAAAATTACAGACACACTTATCGTTTTGTATTGCAGGGCATACGTTTCACTAAAATTTTTGGATTGTTCCTTTATTGACAACAGACGTTATTTTAGGTACGAATTTTCTTGTACAGCACGACGCAATTATTGACTATCAAAATTCCTATTTAACGTTAAAGGATGAAAATGTACAACTGGCATTAGAATTTCAGCACTCTTTATCTGCAGAAGAACAAACAATTAATCGGACAGAGGTCATTTGTGCGTCACGTAACATAGACTGGCATTTCACATTGTTCACAGATACGTACGTACACAACTATAATACTCCAGACGAAGCCGACTATGACGTTATACAGATTATTTCTGATAAAGTTAAACAGGGCAGTGCAAATACAGACGATGAACGTACTCAACTACACAAAATTCTTTTACAGTAAGCTCCAGTTTTTGACCACGTCCCTGGGACTATGTCCGGTTTTATGTATGAATTTCAAGTTAAACAGCACGACACATTTAAAGCCAAACATTATCCTATTCCATACATTCACAGAAAACAAGTTAAGAAATAATTTCAAGCTATGCTTGACCAAGGAATTATTGAACCGGCTGTTAGTCCGTACATAAACCCGCTCTATATTGTTAAGAAAAAGAATGGTTCACTTCACCTCGTACTTGATTTGCGTAACATCAATGGCATTATTATTAATGAAACAGATCGCCCACAGACACTAGAAGAACTTCTACAGAAATTTCATGGTAATGCTGTTTATTCCACATTAGATTTAAAATCGGGATTTTGGCAAAATCAGCTCCATCCGAACTGCAGAAAGTACATGGCATTTCTCTGTTTTGGTGACTGTTGTCAATTTTGTAAATTACCGTTCGGTTTAACTATTTCTTCAGCAGCATTTATTCGCGGTTTGAATACTATACTTCCGACAGAATTAAAAGACAGAATCACAACGTATGTAGACGACATTCTTATTGCAGAAGCTAACTGGTCTGAACACAATTTGATTCTTGAACAACCTATACGAACTTTTCGTGTACAAGGACTCACAGTTAATCTCAGTAAATCGCACTTTGGCAAAACGTCTATAAAATGTCTTGGACATGTAATTTCAGCAGAAGGCATTGCGCCTGACCCGGAAAAACCTCAAACTTTACGTGACATTACTGTACCTACGACGAAGAAACAACTACGCAGCTTTTTGGGTTTAATTAACTTTTTTCGTAAATTTATTCATTACACTGCTTTAGACACCCCTAGATTATGTCAATTGAGGGGTAAAAACACTATTTCGTATTGGGATAGCCAAGCACATTCTGAATTTGTCAATCTGAAACAAGCTTTGTTGAATCCACCACTTTTATCATATCCAGATCTTACTAGAAATTGCCACCGACAGTTCCAACACCGCTTTAGACGTACACATTTTTCAGGAAATTGAAGAAGATGGTTCTACAGTAATTAAAAACATCGCCTTTGCGAGTCGCATTCTGTAACCTGCTGAACGCAATTATTCTGTTACAGAACTTGAAACATTATATGTTGTATGGGCATTTCCGAGATTTAGGCATTTTTTTATGGAAGGCACACTACCATTTACACAGATCATAGAGCTATACAGTTTTTACTTTCAGCAATATTTACACACGACAAGTTAAGCAGATGGAAACTTTATTTACAGGAATTTAATTTTACAATTGTTCATATTCCAGGTACACAAAATATTGTAGCAGATGCACTATCCCGTTCTCTCAGCAACAATCAGCAAGACATCGCAACCAACTTCTGCCAAGCAAATTTTAGCGTCATGTATATTCAACAAGTTGCATTCGAAAATTTTATTTCGTCATCATTACGAGACATAGCACAAGAGCAGAGTAAAGACAACGTATGGAAAGAAATTAAACACCTTTGGCAAGATAGGAATAATGTTACCATCAGAAACCATTACACTGTACGCAATAATATTCTGTTTCGCCGCTCTCACCCTGACAGCAATAATTGTTTACTATGTATTCCTGACGAACTTGTTAACAAATTAATTTGGTATACTCATTTAAGTTACGCACATTACGGAGCCAGAAAATGTTTTCTTACACTGAGACAGAACTGTTATTTTGCCAACATGGAGAAACGTATTCGACGAGTTTTAGCGTCATGTAAAATCTGCCAGAGAGCTAAGTCAGACACGACTTCACATATTCCTCCGTTACATCCCATTGTACCTGTTAAATTGAGATACATGGCCGCTGTAGACATTTTTGGTCCGATTCCCAGATCTAATAGAGGTTTTTGCTACATCTTTGTCGCTGTTGAACTCACTTCAAAATTTGTTACCTTCACTCCGTTACGCAAAGCTACTGCTAAATCTGTTTCGAAAGCATTTGTAAAACATTTTGTATTTCATGTAGGGCATGTATTGAAAGTAATTTCCGACAATGGACCACAGATTCGATCTGCGTTATGAACACGTATGTTACGAGCAAGAAACATTTCTCCGATCTATATATCCAGGTATCACGTTTCTTCGAACCCTTGTGAACGACTAATGAAAGAAATTGGTAAACTGTGTAGATTATACTGCTATAAAATACATATTGATTGGGATACACACATACTGTCATTCCAGAATGTAATTAACTCCATACCAAATGAATCTACTATGTTATCTCCGACTGTTATACCGAAAAATGTTGAACCACCTAACAAAATTAAAGAATTAATATCCTTTCCTACATCTCGTCGACTACGACAACATGAAATAACTGACATTGCGCTGAACAACATCCAACGTGCCGCAGAGCGCCGGAGAAGACAGCAAAAACAGGTTTGTACACGCCGTGACTTTCACATTGGACAGAAGATATTAGTACGCACATACTATTTATCCAACAGGGGAAAGAATAGATGCAGTAAATTTGAGCTTTTATACGCAGGTCCATATCGAATTCGCAGCGTTCCTCACCCCAATGTAGTACTTGTCGAAACTCTGAGAACCAGAAAAAGTAAAGGCAATCACCATGTCTCCAATATTAAACCCTTTATTGAATGAACATACTTTATGATTTATCACATTGTAATGCCATTTCCTGATTTTTATATGACCACTTATGCAATTATATTTATATGAACAATTACAGATGATTATCATATTTTTTCTTGGCAAGTGCGCGGCAAGGTAAGGTTAGCAGGTCGCTTTTCTTGTCGTTATATGTCAGACCGTGCACATTTTTCCAGATGAACTTACATATTTTTTGACCAATTATGCAATTTTATCTATGTGACTACTTACTGATGATTATCAAATTTTTTCTTGGCAAGTGCCCCGCAAGGTAAGGTTAGCAGGTCACTTTTCGTGTCGTTATATGTCAGACCGTGCACATTTTCCATTTTTCGTGTATGTATGATTGTTTACCTGTTTTCTTTGTATGGACTACGAAATCTTTAAGATATAACAAACACCAGTTGACTTTAACATTTTTCCTTATGATATCTCAAAATCTTGACTATTCTACACTTTCAGCTACTGCATTATGAGACTGTGTGTACATTTTTGCACCTGAACACTCTCTATGTTTTTGACGTAATACGTTTTCTGTGATGCTATGATGTATGCTTAATTATATCACTACAAACAAGTTTTTATTTAATGAGTATATGATTTAAATGCAAGATATTAATCCTTATTCATCATTTTCAGAAAGCAATAACGTGTAAAAGAAATAACTTAAACAAACCACAGTGGATTACTATGAAATGGGAATTTCACCATCGAAATGAACGAAATAAAATGCAATACCTCGTCATGAAGAGTAAATGGGTCAGAATTAACAAGCATTAACAAGAATATACTACACACATCGTATGATAGCAGTCTTAACTAATTATTTTTCTTTCAGAATACGAGGCGATTGATGCAGGCGGTCAGACCGAACTACACATCTTAGTGATGAAATGTGCTAGAAATAAGAAACTCTATACTATAAATAGTTGTATGAGTAAATGGTAATATGAATAATGAATAACGAAGTGTCTTTTTTTGCAGATGATAATGAATGATGATGAATAGTTATGTGAAGAATATGCTAATATGAATAATGAAGTTTTTCTTTGCAGGTGATGATAGTAATTAAGTTATGGTAATATGAATAATGAAGTTTTTCTTTGCAGATGAGGATAATGATGAAGCTTATATATTTACTGTTAGTTAAGAAATGCTATGTAGTTATTTAAGTATTTGTTGCAGTTGGTTTTGACAGTATGTCTTATGTCACATGGTATAATGACTGAATGTTTTGGAAAGGACAGCTAGAGTACATACATATTGAGTACACGTTTCATTACCTGTTAATTCGAAGTTCACTACTTTTCAGCATAATATGCGTTTCTTCTTTCAGCTGAATAATTCATTTTGTATTTTTTCCAGGAGAAGCTATTCATGAAATTAATGTGCTATAAGCAGTTAGTTATTAAACCTGTTCTAGTACTTGCATTTTATTTTTTGCCCATTTGTGTGTGTCATTCATGAATGTGATCACATATACTCAACTTGTTCATAACCTTGCTACAGCTGACTCATGACGAATGATGCTACTAATCGTTATTTGTAGCATTAAGTCAAAAGCAAATATTTTCATGCCCCAGCAGTTAACTATCGATCCCAATGCAATGCACTGCTAGCACAAAAAAAATGTATTACCAGTCCCAAATAATGCTACCAGTTTAAAAGTTCTAAACATAATGCAAATTTCTCAGATCTATTAAATCCATTATATCTATGTATTATTGGACCACAGACCTTGAGTAATAGTTACATAGTGTTATATTTTAAATATGTCCTATGTCACTTGAATGATAAGTTCTGAGAAATACTAAATGATGTTTTGTAATAATGCATAAATGCTATGCCAATAATTTCTGTAAATAATATTTTTGTTATACTGTATAAATGCTATGCCAATAGTTAACTCTCATTTTGAATGATGACTTCTAAATAATACTGAGTAATGTTTTATAAAACTATATGAATACTTTGTAATTGGCCAATGAATGCCACTGTTTCTTATATTTTAAATTTGTCTTATGACACTTATATGCTATTATATATGAATACCAGTAGCTTGATGCTACACTAATTAACTATAATTTTGAATGATGATTTCTGAACAATGCACAAAAATGGTTTGTAACTGGCCAATGAGTGCCAATGATTACTATAACTAGATGAATTATGTTAATGCTATGCCATTAATTAACTCTTGCTTTGAATGATCACTTCTGAATAATGCATAAAAATGGTTTGCAACTGGCCAATGAGTGCCAATGATTACTATAACTAGATGAATTATGTTAATGCTATGCCACTGATTAACTCTTGTTTTGAATTATGACTTCTGAACATTGCATAAATATGGTTTGTAACTGGCCAATGAGTGGCAATATTTGGTGTAATCAGATGACTTATGAATAACGTTCTGTAATACTCCATACATAGTACAGAAGTATTTAGTAACCAGGCAATGAGTGCCAACAATTACTCAAATCGGTTGATAGACTAATGTAATTCTCAATGATGACTAGCATAAGACTTAATGTCCTTCACCTTCTGACCTAATTACCAGAAATTACTGCAATATCCGTCTGTCCTGTCCATCCTAATGATCATGGAGCACTATATTTGGATTACGCACTAATTCTATGTTGGTGAAAAACTATCAATTCTGCGGGAGTGTGGTGTTGACACATCATGCTGTCCACCACCTTGAACGATGCAGATGTTATTATGGTCCCACTGTTTGGTGTACCTAATGTACTACCAAAATGATAACATTGAGTATTAATACGATATTCCAGTGTCTTAGCTACACTGATTATTACTTCAGGGAAGAGAACTTCAGATTGTCTCACTTGGTGTTGTGCTTCTGTAGAAAGATATGGAATTTCAGTGCAGCTAGGTGCAACCTGCTGTGCTACAACCATGATGCAATCCTTCCCTTTCTTCCCTAGTTCTTATAAAATGTGTGTGCACTTTATGTCATTTATCAATATGTTTTGTACTCTTGCATATTCATTTTGTCATTGCTTGATATGTTCTGTACTCAATGCATGTGCACTCTATTTCATTTCATGTTCTGCACTTATATATATATATATATATATATATATATATATATATATATATATATATATATACTCTGTGACTGCAAACTTAGTTATTTAAGTAGATTTTAGAAAAATTTGTTGCTCATGGCAAGTCCAATTGACTCACCATCGCTGCCAAATTCCCCCCCTCCCCCCCAGTGGAGGGTTATGTAAGAGGTCCGAGCAGATGTAATTTCGATGTATTGCTCATGCGCTGCCTGTGATATGCAAGGTCTCTGACCAGAGAGCAGTGTTGACTGCAGTAGGAACTGTGTAGCTGTAGGAGCAAGTTGTTGCTAGTCTGGAGTCTGCTCTGGTCTGGTATGGTGTATCATGTTGGCTGGCCCAGTCGCGGTGCAGCGATGCCGGAGCCTGAGTATTACTGTATAAGGTAATAAGCAGCCTCGCGCATATGTAGCAATGTTATCTCAACTCCCATGTAAATGTTTTAAAAATCTCGTAATAATAATCTTGCTCATAAAAAGTAACTTTTAACAACCATTCATTTCAATATAAAGAATTTACTAATTTCTCCCATCCATGATCATCCCGATTATTGCAATAGAAAAAACAGTTGCTTCTTTTCATAAATGACAGATAGGTCGGCCAGCATTGCACAGAGCTGTGCCGGAAAAATTTACTGGAAGAGCAGATATATGTGGTGACTTCATTGAGGTAAGAATGTTTCCTTTATTATTCAGAATGATCTTTCAGGGCCATGACGCAGCACTGCTGTCGTCCAAAATTTATCAGGTTAAATTCACAGTGAGTTACTGAAAAATTATAAGTGAGCGACAATTTAATTGAGAGGTTAGTTACATTGTTTTATTACCAGGTTACTGATTTTTTTTTTGGGATGTTACACTGAATGTGAACGACATAATTATAATTTTTACTGTTGAGAGGTTTAGGAATTTTTCTGCCTTGAGGTTACGCTAAATGTGAATGAATTTTGACCTTAGATTAAATCACAAAGAATTTTGTGTGGAGGTTAATGTGAAAAGAATTTTTTAGGGAGCTTATAAATGTAAAAGAATTTTGTTTTGAGGTTACACTAAATTAGAATCATTATTCGTATTATTTATTTAACATTTTGTGGGGAGGTTACAATGTATATATCTCCTCGTTTTCTTCACACTAAAGCAATTTACAGTCTGCCACTATGACATAAAAAGTTGAGTGTTGCCAACGTGCAAGACCAAAAGTTGAGGCCGTAAAACAGTAGGCCTATTGCTGTCGTTATTATTATAGTTGTAGTTACTGCCTTTAGTCAGAAAACTGGTTTGATACAGCCTCTCCCTGTACTCATTTATCCTGTGCAAGCTTCTTCATCTCCGAATAACTACTGGAACCAATATCCTTTTAATCTGCTTGCTATATTCGTCTCTTGGTCTCCTCTATGATGTACCCCCCCCCACCCCCTCCGTTACACATAATATCCTACAATACCAAACTGTCGATCCCTTGATGCCTCAGAATGTGTCCTATGGGAGGACCCCTCCTTTTTGTCAAGTTGTCCCACAATTTTCTTATTTCCCCAGTTCTGTTCAGTATTTCCTCACAAGTTACACAGTCTACCCATCTAATCTTCAGCACTAATCTGTAGACTACATTTCAAAAGCTTCTGTTCTCTTCTTGTCGCCTGCCGAAGTGGCCGAGCGGTTCTAGGCGCTACAGTCTGCAACCGCGCGGCCGCTACTGCGGTCGCAGGTTCGAATCCTGCTTCGGGCATGGATGTGTGTGATGTCTTTAGGTTAGTTAGGTTTAAGTAGTTCTAAGTTCTAGGGGACTGATGGCCTCAGCAGTTAAGTCCCATAGTTCTCAGAGCCATTTGAACCATCTTCTTGTCTGAAATGCCTGTCATTGATGTTTCACTTCCACACAAGGGTACTCTCCAGACAAATACCTTCAGATAAGACATCGTAACACTTAAATCTATATTTGACGTTAACATATTTCTCATTTCAGAAACGCTTCTCTTGCTACTGCCGGTCTACATTTTATGTCCTCTTCACTTCAGCCAGCACAGTTGTTTTGCTGCCAAAATAGCAGATCTTATCTAGTACTTTAAGTGTCTCGTGCCCCCTCTAATTCCGTCAGCGTCACCTGATTTACTTTGATTACATCTCATTGTCCTTGTTTTGATTTTTTTTGTTCAGCTTATACCTTGCATTTAAAACTCTCACCATTCCGTTCAACTGCCCTTCCAAGTCCTTTTCTGCCTCTGACAGAACCTCGAAGTTTTTTCTTCTCCCATATCTTTAATTTCTACTACAAATTTTTCTTTCATTTCCTTTACTGCTTGATCAGTGTACAGAGTGTATAGAATCGGGGTTATGCTGCAACCCTGCCTCACTCCCTTCTGAACAAGAGCTTCCGTTTCATCCACGTCGACTTTTGTAACTGCCGTCTGGCGTCTGCACAAGTTGATAATAACCTTTCGTCCCTTTGTTGCTCCCTTCCTACCTTCTGAATTCCATATTTCTGCTACTAAACTGCTTTAAAACGACGGTGTACCTCTGAGAGTGCTCTCATCTTTCTCACATTTCTTTCATGTTATCCATGTCTGACGATAGCAGAGTCTTATTTAAGTAGATGGTTTATAAATTAATTCATGAGCGTTTCGCGATGACTACGTCGATTTTCTTTCAGGGATGCTCATTTGATTTCGTCGAGTATTTCTGTTATGATTTAGTGTGAGATTTACCGACTGTTGAAAATCCTGTCTTGGTTCGTACAAATTTTCTAGGTATGAATTAAGAAACGCCTTCAGTCACAATGTTTCGTGTTTTATTTAGTACACGATGCATTTCGGACCCTTTGGGTCCATCTTCAGATGTAATTCGTCTTGATACATGATTTATTTGTTCTCGTGAATGAGATGAGATGCATGTTGTAAATAATCCAAGAAAAGCGTTTTTAACGTTTTAGAAACAGTGCTTGCGAATGTACCTTTTGAATGAAGTGATGTGCTAGAAAACGATGGGGGGAAAAAACTTATACTGTTACTACAATGTCGAAAACGCTTTTCTTGGATTATTTGGAGTATGCATTTCGTCTCATTGATGAGAACAAATAAATCATGTACCAATATGAATTACACGTGAAGATGGACGCATAGGGTCCGAAATGCTTCGTGTACTAAATAAAATTTGTGACAGAAGGCGTTTTTTAATGCAAACCTCGAGTGTACTGAGTACAGTCACGTTTGAAGCTGCAAAATATGGATAAAAATAAACTTATACATTTTGTATACTACACATAATTACTTGTAGCTTACACATATTTTCCTGAGCACTTCGAACATCTTGCACCATTGTCGAACGCTTTCTCTATTCTGATAAATCCTATGAAGTGCGGAGTCACAAACGCTTCCACATTGTCTTTCTTTTCCTGAACTGAAACAGACCATCATTTTATGAATGCTTGGTCTGTTCTTTCGGACAGGAGCAGCCACCACATTGTCATATAATTGATTCGCCTAGATACGAAATCGACCCACCTTCTTCATTGTGGCTGCACAAATAAGTCCGGTGTCCTGCGGAAATTTCGGAGTAACGAGCATGGCGGTAATGGACAGGCACTTCGTGCAAGTGGCACTCGTTGGGAATGTGCGTCGGCCGTTAGGCGTGCTAAGGTAGTCCACGCATTTACGAGGTACACTGTCCCTGCGGTGATTAACGCACCTACCTATCAATCGGGAGATCCCCGTTTCGAATAATGACCCGCGTGTATGTAACATCAATAACCCCTGCCCTTTCCTTTACGTCCTCTCCCCTCCCCCCCTCCCACTTCTCACCACTTCCAATTAACAAAACATCAGTTAACAGACCGCCACATATCTACATTTACTTGATTACTTCTAGTTTCAGCACCGAGGGCCCATTCAGATAATTTGAAACCTATAGTGATGACATAAGAAAATATTGTATTCATTGAAGAATTATTTTAAAAACTGATGAGGTTGATTTTGATGAAATTTGTCGGTAGTTGTCACAAGTGAGGGATGTCCATATGCACTGCAGTTATATTACGTATCTTTGTGCCTGATTGCAGTAATGAAAACAAGCATGCGTCACAGTTCGTAACTCACTAATGTGTCAACATAAACTTGGTGAGGCTAGTTGCTTAGCAGACGGTGATAAGAGACACACGTCTGGTTCGCAAGAAAGTAAACAGTGTACCTCCTTACTAAAGCAGATGCACTGTCTGACAAAAAGGGAGCCATTCGGAAAGGGAGAATGAAACGAAACATAATTTCACAGGCTGAGAGGGTAATGATGCTATTTGCGGTTATTACAGAATGGAGTCGGATTCATTAAGGACTTTCAGGAAGAGGCCACTTACCAGTATAACGTTGCTTCATCCCCTCCTCTCCTGGCCTAGATGCCTGTAATGATTTGGTTGGGCAAGGTATCATTGTGTCATGGTCTGCAAGTGAAGTTCGAGCGGGTTCCACGAATTTACGATCAGGTATTGATCTATAGGTTTTGCTGACCGCAGGGATACTTCACCTTCACGCACGCAGTTCACAGAGACACATACCATGTGTGGACGAGCATTTTCTAGTTGAGAAATGGCACCTAGATACTGCCACATGAGAGGTTAACAAATAAGGACGCAAGGAGTCCGTGATACACCGTTGAGCCACCCTCATTCGCTACCAGCCATGAACCGAAGTCGTACCCCATAGTTCCCCACAGCTTGAGCGCCTCTCCGAAACATTGGAAGAATGGGATCTTTCCCTAGGTCATCACCCTATTCGCCAACTATGGTCGTCCATTGTAGTGCAGAAAAACGGTTCATAACTGAGCTCAGTGCGACGCCATTCATCAGTATTCTATGAGTCCTGGTCGCAGCACCACTGCAAACGCAGCCTGTTGTGAAGTGTTTTCAATGCAGCCTGTGCACAGGATGGCTGCTGGTAGTCTCCTACCAATGGTGCGGGATAATATAGAATTTCTTAGGGCAGCCATCACTTGTTCTCGGATTGCAGGCGTGAGTATGAAAAGGTTGCTATATACTTGGTATACAATACAGCAAACCTCCCTTTTGATGGTCGAACGTTACTTTCAAACTCTGTTTCTGATAACGCTATCTCACTCGAAAACACGGCACCTCCCTGTCCCTCTCATTGATCACTATCTGACACTTTCACGCTTGTTATATTCCCCACTGGACGTGTTGACAACACTAAATGCAAACAACGTCAATGCACTCTGGTGCTTTTTCGACCTGTTACATAGAATTGCAACTCTAATCATTTACATATCCACCAAAAATGTGTGCATGTACGAAGTTACGTTGAATTCGACCATGTCTTCTGACTCCTTCACATTTTCTTGGGAGACAGTGTATTTCAAAAACCGCATTTTTTAAGATGATGATGACGTTGGTTGCGGGGCCCTCAGCATCGAGGTCATCAGCTCCCGTACAAGTTCCCAGTCTTTCCAGTTCCAGTCCCACCGCTTTCCGAATGATGATGAGGAAAACACAAACACCCAGTCACCGAGCGTATAAAATAACCTACCCGGTCGGGAATCGAACCGGGGACGCCGTGATCCTGAAGTAGCAACGCTAGCCACTATACCACGAGCTGCGGACCGCATTGTTTACATCATCTGTATGTCAACTATTATCTTGAATAACGACAGGATTAGCTGAACCGTATTAAATATTTATTAAATACTTTTTATAAATAGTTTCAACCATGGAATTAATGTTCTTTTAGTATAAGAACACCATTTGCAGTTAATTTATTGAATTGGATTTATGAGAAAATAACAATACAGTAGACACTTAAAAATCAAGAATGGAAAACGTTATCTCAAAATGTATAATTTTTACACAATTTGCTAATATGGATCATTCGATCATGTTTTTGTGTAAATATGTTTATACAATTACAATCACCTGTGGAAAAACGTTCATGAAGCCGTTGTTATTGCAGTGTGGCTGTATTAATGACTTTAGACTTACTTGTAGTATGGACTTTTATTGTTATCCGGTCGCCTGTAACGAGGCCATTTCATATATTGCATGTAATTAGTATGGTCATTCAGATATATGTTTTAGTGGACAGAACTGCATGCTACCTATGCAAATCGCAACACATCAGATATGATGGATGGAGTTTAATCTAGCAGTATCGTACAAACCCACTATGAACGATGAGTAAATGGTGGTACAATTCGGCACACACACAAAACGCGATCGGTTTCGCGGCTTCAAGCTACATCATCAGGTTAACAACGTTAATAGACCAGAAGTATACACATCGCTACCAGTCAAAATTTGCTATTCAGACAATATTTTCAATACTGTGGCGAGCGAAATGTGTTGACACTATTCTCTGAATAATAAATTTTGACTAGGAGCAACTGGTATGCCTATGATCTATTCACTTTATGATGCGGCTTGAAGCCGCGAATTCGGTTATGTTTTAATAAACAAAAATCTTGCCAACTGTAAGCGGAGTTCTTCCTAACATCATGCCATTCAACGGTTGCGGTTTCCTGGAACATAAAATAATTTATGATACACATAAAACACAAAGCTCGGTATGTATACTTGATTCACTCAATGATATCCACGCAGCTAAATCAGTTTACTGGGTCTCACGTCAAACAAATTGGAAAACTACAAAACAATGGTTCACTTTTCATCAGAGATATATATGTTGTGTACAATGGTAACTTCATTGACATATTATTTATATGTAAGTTACAAACAAAATACTTCCCATTCTGGAGAAGTTGGATGGTTATCGATCTCGTACGTGTAACTGACTTTTCATCCATAGGAGTCATCAGATATTTTGAAGTATACCACACGACCGTACCACGATGATTATCGTCGCCAGGGCGAATGGGGTACTGTTAAGTATTTGTAATGCAAGTGCACATTAATGCACTTGGCGTGCCACTCAGATGTGTGCGCTTCAGTCTCCCGCGCCCCGACAGAGATCATGAGAGAAATGGAAAACTTTCAACGACCTCACAATGCATTCAGTCTGCATGTACGTATGTATGTATGCGTGTCTGTTTCTGTGAGTGTGTGTGTGGGGGGGGGGGGGAGGAGGTAGGGGTGGTATGTGTGCGTGATACGGAGAGAGGGAGAGAGAGAGAGAGAGAGAGAGAGAGAGAGAGAGTGGGGAAGCGTACTAGTGGCTTAGTGAGTGAATGCCATTCATCTCCAACCAGTTCCAGCTGCCTTCTATCCTTTCATCCTCGCACGGCTGCTGCCCGAACGCTTGGGAGAGAAATTTTTGGCGACGATAGAAGGAGAATGACAGGCGAACGGAGGGAAATGGTGGCTGACACAGATGGGTGAAGAGATGTGCTCAGACTATCGGAATCGCCGGGAATCGTCCAGCCGTACCGCAGCTGGCTGGCTCATCACTCAGCGCCCTGATGCTGCGTGTTATCTCCGGGAGCTCGCCGGATGGCCACTGATTGGACGCGATAACGCCAGATGTCCCTAAAGCGGGACTACTTTGTACGGCTAAAACGTGCATCAGAGAGTAGTGCCTATCAGCTCTTGATTTAATTAACGCATCTTTGAAGGGACCCCGTGGGGAGCGTATTTCCTGTGGCTGACTGTACTGGCGTTCGGAGCACTTGTCAACAAATTTTTGTTCAAATCAAACCAAATTTAAAGCGTGCTTAAGTTGTCATAACTTCTCCAAAGGGTATATAGCAGTAGCACTGTTATCACAGTAGAATTCAGAGGAAAGTAGTTTACCTAAAAGTTTGTATTTAAATAGTATATAAATACTTGTCGTACGTTTTATTATCTTGCCATAATTTTAGTACATGGCCGGCCGCGGTGGCCGAGCGGTTCTAGGCACTTCAGTCCGGAACCGCGCGACTGCTACAGTTGCAGGTTCGAATTCTGCAACGGGCATGGATGTGTGTGATGTCCGTAGGTTAGTTAGGTTTAGGTAGTTCTAAGTTCTAGGAGACTGATGGCCTCAGCAGTTAAGTCCCACAGCGCTCAGAGCCATTTTTTTCTAGTACATTTATATGACAATGATGCAATTAATTTTAATACCAAGTTTCTTTGATGTAGATATATTAGTTTCATAGGAAATTGTACCTAGGGATAATATTTCATTTATTCACGAAAATTCATTTAAAGTTTTTGAAACAACAGTTCAATCTACTTTCCAAGTTAAAACTTTCCAGTTGCATAGCTATCATAACTGTGAGTTTTTGTACTTTTCAGCTTACACTCGGAGTCCCTCTTTTGTTTTATGGCCTCTTTTTTCATTTGCAGGGTACTCTTCTCAGACTCCCGCATCCGTAGCTGGTCAGTCGACAGAAGCGGTTTCCATATATTCATCCGAAGTTCTATTTCCACACCACTGAAAACTTCCACCTACTGACTGGTTCTGTACTGAATTACAACACTGCATCTATGAGACCAGTTTTTAGGATTCTGAGGTGCAAAAAGTTACTACGGTCGCAGGTTCGAATCCTGCCTCGGGCATGGATGTGTGTGATGTCGTTAGGTTAGTTAGGTTTAAGTAGTTCTAAGTTCTGGGGGACTGATGGCCTCAGCAGTTAAGTCCCATAGTGCTCAGGGCCATATGAACCATTTTCAAAAAGTAATGCCTTATACAATTGTTCCTAGGCGCAGTTATTTCAACTTTCGTTGGGATTGTGAGGTCTGCAATGGAAGCACTTAGTGATCACGCTTTTACTAACTAAGTCCCCGTATATAGGTTTTATAACATCTATTGCTCTCTGATATTTACTACATGACTCGAGGCCCTTTGGGCACAAAGAATGCCTTGGTTACTCGTCTGTAGCATTGTTGAAAGAGGTGTTCGCCCATACAGTTTTTCTACTTCTTCAAAAGTAATAGTAATTTCCAGGTTATTCTGCCTATACGTATGATCTAAATGATTAAATATAACTATGAACACAACAAGATTACTTATTAAAATCAAATGTCTCCTTCAACTACCCATAACGAGTACAACATAATCAGAATGCTGATTTGATGTTCAGCTGTTACCTGCCATCGTTTAGGATGGAGTGAGCAGCTTTAAAAGCGTTTTCCGAAGAATAAATAAAGGGAAGTCTATCAGTATTTTTCCAGGTTATTCTGCCTATACGTATGATCTAAATGATTCAATATAACTATGAACACTACAAGATTACTTATTGAAATCAAGTGTCTCCTTCAACTAACCATACCGAGTACAACATAATCAGAATGCTGATTTGATGTTCAGCTGTTACCTGCCATCGTTTAGGATGGAGTGAGCAGCTTTAAAAGTGTTTTCCGAAGAATAAATAAAGGGAAGTCTACAGCAGCTGGGTTGAACAGAGACGAATTTGCAAAAGGGGCAGTGCTGGCATTTATAAAATTCGTACAAAAACCATACATGTTCCTTTTCAGGAAGAACTGGAGTATAGAGTAACACAATAAAAAATTATGTTGATGCATTTTCACTCCCTAGTTCCCTTAGCATCTGTTGTAGTTGTTTTAAAGGTCTTCGGAAACTGACTTCGTCTGCAAGTTTCTCCTATAAGCGACAAATCGGATCGATAGGAATATCTTCTTATCTGCAATGTGGAGAAATGGCGTTATACGGATTAGGTTTCTGACACTACTGTATGCTGCTTTCATCAGGCGAGTGCTTCTTGTATCAGCAAAATGCTTTATGTATATTATTTCAAAATGATTAGACATCCAGGCACGCTATGTCTTGATTGAGTGCCAAGTTCGAGGCTAGAGGTAACCGATGCTTTTTGTTGGGAATATCTGATATAAAGACCTATTGGTTATCATCACGAATCAGGTATAAGCCACAGTGGGGCGTGTGGTGCTCACAGTGTCAACGGCAGCGCCATCGGAACAGGTCTTTCGATTACTGCTCCGTATATGTTAGTCCGGACAGCTTCGTTCCAACTTCTGTTGCGGTTCAGAAGTTGCCAAGTAGATCGACAAATGATTCTGAGGTAATAAATGAACACTGACTGGATCACAACTTTTTATTTGCCAACAACCAGTTTCAACCCGCATTTCAGACTATCTTCAAGTCTACGATCGAACCAAAAGGCAATAACAACAATAATAAGTGTGATATTACGAACAAGCAAACACCTGGCGCCGCAAAGTGCAGGTCGTCCACGTTGTGTGAAACTAACACGAAGAACAGGAATGTGGTTGTGAGAAAATTGTACCGTATAGTCACGTGACATTGCCTAAGTTATATATTGGAAATTCGGGGTAAGTTCCTATTCCTATGGGAACAGACTGCTGAGGTCATCGTTCCCTAGGCTTACACACTACTTCATCTAATATCTAACTTAAACTATCTAACGCTAAGGACAACACATACACCCATGCCCGAGGAGGGACTCGAACCTCCGACGGGATACATACATATACTATAAGTAAAAGTAGTAAATATCAGCATTAATGAAGCGTTACACAACAATAGATAAAAAATGTTATGAAGATACCGACAGGACTCTGTGCATCATACATTTTCGTTCTTGTTTACATATTTTAAGAAGGTAGGTGTGAAATTAGCTAATATATCTCAGACCTTAAGAAATTTGCACACACTTTAATGAAGAGAAATAGGGGTATTCTTATTGTAATTTAAAGAAGAAGGGAAGGAGAAGGAGTCTAGATAAGAAACAACCATAACTACGTATGTGTAATACATTTCAACATAAAAGATACTCTACAGGACAGAAGACGAAAAACCCATGTTATGACAATACTGACAGAAATTTCGCATCATATACTTCCGTTTCTGCTAACATTTCTTTCAAAAAAATATAAAATTACTGAACTTGTCTGACATTTTAAGAACTGCCTTACCTGCCTTTATTTTAGTGAATAAGGACAGAAATACACCGAGGATCCTTACTGTAAGTTAAAAAGGAGGAACAAATTGGAGCCGGCTACGAAATATTCATAGGAAAACCAAAGAAAAATAAACCTAGTTACGAAATAGCCACAACTGCTTTCAGAAAAGTGTTAGTTATAACCGGATGAGATTCTGACTATGGGTAACTAGCTGACAGGCACTTTTGCAGATATCTTTCTCAAAGACTTGGAAATTAACTTTTTGCGAAAACATTTGTTGATTAAAAACCGAGTTCTTTACTATAAGAGGAATGTCGACGACGCAGTACTTTCATTTCATTGGGATGAGGAAGACATCAACCACGTAGCTGCCGAAATGCCTACCAAGCATCCAAAAATACAGTTTAGTTTGGAAACAGGGAGAGAAAATATCCTAACTTGACTCTGTTGTTTCAAAATCTTATCGTGAAACACGGCTTCCGTTTGTAGAAACTCGACTTGCACCATTATAATTATCCATGCGGAATCCTGCGTTCCTACGCAGTGTATGGAACTTTATTTTCAATTAATTTTGTGTAGTTTCAATAAATTTTTTAAAATAATTTTTTTATTGAATATGACAATGGCCGTGGGATCCTACGTTTATATTTAATATTGTGTAGGATGATTCGACTTTCGTTAACATAGGACAGGGAAGAAATGGAAATTGATATTTTGAAGTAGATTGCAAAACAAAATGGGTACGATATTTCTACTCTCATATACATATACTACAGATTACAGCGTAGACGATACGAACCTAAATGAAACAAGTAGTGTAATTTTGTCAGAATGACGTACAATAGTACATCGTCTGACAAAACTGAAAGGTCCTTACAAAACTTGCGCTTGCAAGTTGCTTTAGAAACCGAAAACCGTTGGGACAAAGAGTTAGTCGTAACATCTCATAGGGAAAGATAAATATTTATACTGTGGTTTTTATGAGGTAACATATGAAGACTACCAAATAAACACTATTGGATAGAGAGGTCAAACGTTTAAATTGGAAATTTGTGGTAAGGTCTTATGGGACCAAACTGCTGAGGTCATCGGTCCCTAAACTTGCACACTACTTAATCTAAGCTAAACTATCTTACGCTAAGGACAACACACACGCCCATGCCCGAGGGAGGACTCGAACCTCCGACGGGGGCAGCCGCCCGGGCCATGACAAGACGCCCTAGACCGCGCGCCTACCCGGCGCGGCCCGAACATTTAAAACTCTCTTCAATGAACGTACGCTTACACAAACTGAAACTGCTCTATGTTCATATTCATCAAGACACAGATATCACTGGTATCACAATAGCATTGAACTTTTGTACACAGTAAACATGGTGGACCGGATTGGGGGGGGGGGGGGGGGGGTGGAGGGGCACCCGTACAAATTGCCAATCGCTTGATTGTCCAGCCTCCCCACTTTCTCGAATGATAATAAAATAGCAGATATCCAGTCTCTGGGAGGAGGAAATCCTCGATCCCTCCGGGAATCGAACCCGGGACTCCGTGATGTAGAGGTAGCAACGCTAACGGCTAGACCCTCAATTGCGGAGCAGAGCTGCCCGCCTCTTCCGGCGCAGCAGGTAAATTCCGTTATCGCTGTCAGATCGCTGGTGTGCGATTTCGTTTTATCTTGTGACTGCGGTTTTACATACTTTATGGAAAAGAATGACCAAGAGAGCAGTTGTTTTTTGATTTTTTTTTTGACAATGATTTTATATCAGCTGGTCTGCCTCATGTATCGTTATATCCAAATGGTTTATAAATGTTTATGTACATTCAGATCTCATGATGGCACCTTTGCCGGCCGCGGTGGCCATGCGGTTCTGGCGCTGCAGTCCGGAACCGCGAGACTGCTACGGTCGCAGGTTCGAATCCTGCCTCGGGCATGGGTGTGTGTGATGTCCTTAGGTTAGTTAGGTTTAAGTAGTTCTAAGTTCTAGGGGACTTATGACCTAAGATGTTGAGTCCCATAGTGCTCAGAGCCATTTGAACCGTTTTGGTGGCGCCTTTAGTGTGTTGAAACCGGTTTTCCAGTAAGCTTTCGAATTATTTATACAACAGAGTGATCGCCCCACTACGCACGATGTGTTCACTGCAAAACTTTACGAGTTACTAAAACTTTTACACTTGAATTGCGAGAAACTGAAATAACACAAAACTAATTTTACACCCCAGACCAGATTTTACGAGCACAAAAATGCTTCATGTGCTTCAATGTTACCACACGGGGCTCCCAGAACTCTTCTAATCAAAACGGACACACTTTACAGCATATTTCACCCTGCTACGGTACTTTAGAAACTACGTTTTTGCCTCACAGCAGATTTTACGTGCGTACTTTACGTGCACAACTAAGGTGAGCTTGAACCTCTGTATCTCGGAAAAGGATAAATAAATGAAGAAAATTTTCAAATTTTCGAGATCTGGAGCAAAGCAATATAACGTAAACATTTCAGCCATTTGTTATGCATAGCCGTCTTGAAATCCACGGCTCGGTTTTGGTGTTTTGGTACTGAGAAAACATATCTTGGGATGTTTTTCGATGAAGGACAAAGATTTTGTAAAACGGGAAGATGGCATTTCTAGACAAGTTCCTAGAGAATATATTGTTAAAATACGAGAAATTTGCTCCAGTTAGTTATTTAGGCATCCGATGGTGAGTGTGAAAAAATGGAGAAAAATGCTTTTTTCGAATTTTCTCAGAAACCAACCGTGAATTAAATGGTTCCTCCATAGCCGTTTAGGTTCACCAGAGACAACTCGTAAAACAAAAGGAAGCAACCGATTTGCTGTGTTTGGCAAGCCGAGGGGAATGTATGATACTCAAACATTTATGCTGTACTGCTGTTTAGTTATAGTAAGACAATCTTCGTTTTGGATGTACAAAAGGTCCCTAGCCCTAAAGTTATCCAGAACATTGGACCCCAACTGTCTGTCACCATCAGAGCCCGATGTATTAACCCCAGAACAATATTATTTTTATGGCTGTGTTTTTGAATGTATTGGTGGTGAATGCTATCGCAAGGGTAACGATTACGGACCACCATAAAATGCAAAATAATAACATTGAAAAGAAAGAGTAATTCAAATTCAAAAGTTCCAAGCGAAATATTGCTCATGACGTCAACAGAGGCAACATCGGCATGGAAATACAGGCAGCAGAAACAAATTGAGCCGGGTTACTGCTGTATATTGCTGATGACGTCAACAGAGGCAACATCGGCATGGAAATACAGGCAGCAGAAATAAATTGAGCACGGTTACTGCTGTATACGATGACGTCCACAAGTATAACTAGAGTGGTGCTTTTCGGTCATTATAACCGATAAGTAACCAATAACAACTGAGTAACCACCTGTAAGAAGCTAAAAAATAATATGAACAAACAAAAGAGTTTAGATATACATGTATGTAGAAGAAAGTCTGACAATGTTGAAATAAAGCTTACATTGAAACCTTCAAGTGTGAACCCTACTCAGTTATAGAAAGTTAAAGTATTTCGAGATTTTGTAGGGCAGCAAAAGCTGGACTCTAAATTTTTGATCAAATAAGGACAACTGAGTCGTCTGAAGTAATGTTACTCTCCTATGCAGCTGGATACGTGGCTCTGAATCGTAGTGTCAATTCTCATATTATATCAGAATTAAATATGGAGCCAGTTGCAAATGCTATAAGCTTATGTAAACAGAACGGGGAACAGGAAAAAAAATTGGAAAGTTTGTGGTAAGTTCCTATGGGACCAAACTGCTGAAGTCATCGGTCACTGGGCTCACGCACTACTTAATCTAACTTGAACTAACATACGCTAAGAACAATACACACTCACCCACGCCCGAGGAAGGACTCGAACATCCAACGGGGGGGGGGGGGAGCCGTGCGAACCGTGGCAAGGCGCCTAAGACCACACGGCTACCCCAGGCAGCGGGGTACAGGTAATTGGGATTTATAGAGATATAACTTGTACAGGTACTGTTATGAAAGGAAATTCATACCACTCACGCAAAACAGAACGGCGTATTTTAGAGCATTTATTAATAAATTTTAAAGGCTGCCACTGGTAGAAAGAGGAACCAACAGAGAACTAGCAGCTCTCAAATTAGTCGTAATTAATAATACTTATAGTGACAACATAGTTGAAACACTAGATAAAATATTAACAAAGTCACTGACGCGAAGAAGTATGTGATTGCAACGAACAATGTTACCCCTTATGTTAACAACCTGAAAGAAACTGATTTGCTGCAAATGATTTAGCAACAACGGAAGAATTTCTGATAAAATATTCAAAGGAGTCTGTTTTTTCCCATCTCCTTTCATAATGCCACCTCTTCCTGGATTATTATGGCTAGACAATGTCTTGCGTCAGGTACATTTGTAATCTATCACATGCCGATATTTTAAATAGGATTCTCTGCTGGAGATTGATATTTTATTTTCTGCTATACTGTGGGAACCACAGCATCAGTCTTTTCCATTTCCTTCCGAGGTCCGATGTTCATTGTAGTGTATACAAAGTTTTCTGTCCTTCTATCAAAAATCATACATTTTTTGTCTCAATACTTGTTGGCAATTTGAATGGACAGTATGTTGCAGCCACCTAGCGGGGGAAACGATTACTACGATCACTTGTAATAAATAGCAGCTTTGTTTTCAATGTGCTATCGTGACAGGCAAGTACTCCTTCATTGCCCTGTATTTATCTAAACTTATTTCATGAAACTATGTAGCTAATGTAAAGAATATATAGAAGTGTTTTCAGTGTGACTTCGCTGTGTCGGAAATGTCTTAGTACTGCACGTTTCTTTGTTTACGATAACAGAGTAGTGTTCCACTGCAATGGACTCTGGGATTTGGCCCTATATTTTCGAGGACACGTTCCTAGGCGTCAATGGTGATTATTTTCACTAATTTCCAATACACTACTTTTGTGAATGCCAGTAAATGACATTATTTGACACGTTACTATAACTTTTTGAAAGCAAATTATTACTATGTTAATCCAGTCATTGTCCGCCCCCGGTAGCTGAGTGATGCAAATATTTATTATAGTTGTAACTTGAAAAATAAAGAGTTCTACGTTGGTGTTACGTTCCGACAGTGAAAGCAGCCGGCACGGTAGCTCAGCGTGTTCGGTCAGAGGGTTAGCAGCCCGCTGTAATTAAAAAAAAACTGAGTTAATTGTTCACCAACGACCTTAAACGGACGTCTTACGACGTCCGCCCCGAGGAGATGCAACGAACGAAAGCGAAAAAAATGAGATTTAAAAAAAAATGGTCAGCACGACAGACTGTCAATCCTAAGGGCCCAGATTCGATTCCCGGATGGTCGGAGATTTTGTTCGCTCAGGGACTGGTTGTTGTGTTGTCCTGATCATCATCATTTCATCCCCATCGACGCGCAAGTCGCCGAAGTGGCGTCCAATCGAAAGACTTGCACCCGGCGAACGGTCCACCCAACGGAAGGCCCTAGTCACACAACATTTTTTTTTTTTATCCAGGCATTTTCTTAAAGGATGCATGTCAGAGCTCCGTTCAGAAGAAATTTTAAATCCTCTTCTGAATGAAGCTGTTTCAGATCTTGAGGTCAGTCTGGAGGAGTAGGAACATGTCGCCGTCGATCTGCCAGATATTACTGTGCAGCATGACTATACTGCTTCCTCAACTGAACAGAGTAAAGTGGACAGTAAAGGCTATTCCTCACTTTCTGTTTTTGGGAAAAGCAAATAGGAGGATTCAGTACTGGATTAAAATAATTAAGAATTATGAACCAGAAAATAACATACTGCAGTACCTTGATTTCAAACTAAGAATTGTAAGAGTATTTTTAAGAGCAATATTCTGAGGAAGAGAATGAAGACTCGGTTCCTAAAAGGTGAAGACTGTTATCCTTACAACCGCTCACACCTACAGTACTCCATTTGCCAGAAATAACGAAGCTGAAAAATAGCATGAGGTGTAAGAAAACTAGCTGCACGAAGAAAATCAAAATAAAGTAGCAATTTTTTAGTACGGCACGTTTTAACTGAATAGTGGTGTTCAACTTTTCTCTGTTTAACATCAAAGAATAACTGTTTCTCTGAGTGCGATCGGAAATAAAACTGTCATAATTTATATATTTTTTGCTCTTTTTTGTTTTTTTTTCTTCAATTTGTAGTTAGCGTATTATATCCCCCAAATTTGCTAAGTAAACTATCAATAAAGCGCTTTTTTACATTTTTTAATTTCCTTCTACTCCCTCCTCATATATCACCAAGACCCATTGTCCATTGTAATAACACTTCTTAAAATCATGATTTTTCTTTTATTCTAAAATTTTGATGTATTTCCTTCACTTTTGTCTGTTTAGCAACTAAACCAAATCTGTTTTAAAATATCATTGTAGCTGCCGTCAGGTCTCACGAGGATATACAGAGCCCTGGAAAAGTCACCTGCTGAGATAAGAACATGACATGATCACAAGTTAAAAGGAATTTCCATTATTGTATTTTTCTGGATCCAGTGGAAAATTCTTTGTCTTTTCTTTACACCTGGCTGGCGGGAACTAGTGTCAACAGCAGAAGCCAAGCTTCCCGCCGTTTTTAAAACCACGTCCTTCGACTGGATCTGTACAATCCTGCGGCAGTTCTGGAACTTTCTGGAACCTTCCGTGTATCGGAGAGAGCTTAAGAGCAACGGCCACCCGCCTTTTAGGCAGGCCCGTGTGGCTTGCCGGCTCACGATTTTTGACCGACACTAGGGGAATGGTCAGTTACCCCCTCCATAAAGAAATCACCCGGAAATCGCTGCCCGATAGGTGGCTGGTGAACTTTTTTTTATCAGAAGCTCGAAGACGAGCAGACGAATGGCACGCACGTTTCTGATGGCACACGGGTTGGCTATTAAGTCGTGTTAAGATTTAATTAGCTACGTGACATTCAAACGAGTAGAAGTTCTTTCTCGTAATCCGAAAATTCAGCTAAGAAGCCATAGTACCAGTTACATTTGCTTTAAAATAAAAGCAGCATAAAGTCTGTGATTGTTCTTGCCGTAGTATCGGACGCTACGCGATCGATGATATCTCTAGTTTCAACTGTAACCTATAAAGTAAATTATTCGCGACTCCCTAGAGTTTATAGTAGAACGTAACGCTTGGATGGTCCACCTCCGAGCCATATCCCAGATGTGACGTGTGGTGGATCTGCCTCTGAACATCGGTCTGGATGTATATATAGTGCCCGACAGATCCACACTCAGACGCTAACTTAGATGTGTTATATTGTGGACCTGGATCCCAACATCACTCCGTAAATTGTGCATGGCGGATCCACCTTCAAACTCTATCCCAGACGTGGCACACTGTGGATCCATGTCCCAACATCACCCCGGACATAATGGGTGGCGAATCCACACTCGAACGCTAACTCGGGTCTACTGCGAGTCCTGGGAGCCATCTGCGCCACATGCACATACACAGACATACAGAAAAATAGACCACATGCACTGCAAATGTGGAATATGTGGGTGGACGCGACTGGATGCAATCGAGTACAGTCCTATACAATGTGACCCGATCAGAAAAAAGGGTGCATTTGCGCTAGGTGCTGGCAGCTGTACTACAATTACAATCAATTTTAGATGATGGAACGAGAGGTTATGACGTGATCGCATGGGTAGAAGCGTCATAAAAAGGTCGATAGAAATTCTAAAAATGAACTAAAATAAACGGTAGTCATCCCTCCTTTCTATGCAGGCAAGGGACTGAAGTAAATGAGTTTATCTATGTTTTCGCGTGTGTCCTGCTCGTTTGCAAATTTTGTAATGAATGATAAGTTTTCTGAATGGAGCCACATTGTCACTTAAAATGGTGTGGTATTCATTGCCTCAAAGACGATTTATCCGCTCACGAGGCACTGCCCTTTTTCCGGTAGCGAATCTGCTCGATTTTGCAAATGCAGGTAAAGAAGAGAAGCGCGTAAGTGTAAGTTAAAATTTTGCTTTCATTATTGGTTACATTAGGAAACAAACTAAAGAACTGTATAACATCTGACGAAAATAACTAGTGTACAAAGTTGCGTGCGAAAGCTACGACGAAGTTCACACCAGCCGAACAGGTAGAAACTTTCTTTCACACAAGAGATACAAAATAACAATCCAGCGTATGGAGACCATTTAAACGCCCGTAGCACATTATGGACGACACAGAACTAAATTTAAAACCTCTTCATGGAGAAAATGAATGTGCTCTGCTCAACGTATTGGAGGAAAATCAAATAATCTGACGGAAAAAAATGCAGCACCAAAAAATTATTAATATAGAGTAGTGAAATTTCGGGAATGCTTTTGTCTAGGCAACATATTTACATGATTAACACTGCAAGATCACAGGTTAATGCGCGGGATAAGCCGTTGCAAATGTGAAATACTAGTACATTGATAGCCGCTGTAAATGCCAATATGTTGAATGCAAGAATGTTAGCGTGGATGTATTGTGTTGTCCAAGTGCTGGACGTCAGTTTGTGGAATGGAGTTCCATGGCTGTTACACTTTCTCGATCAACACAGGGATGGTTAATGCTGGTTATGAATGATGCTGGACTGCTCTACTATAGACAGATTTGCTGATCGAGTAGGCCAAGGCAACATGTCGACACACTGTAGAGCACGCTCAGTGGGTGAGTAGGCGAGTGTTATCTAGTTGGATGACACACCCTGGAATGCTGTCCTCGAATGATAGCACAACAGGTCGAACCACCAGACTGACATATGAAACCAGAGTCAGGATGCGTTGGATAAGCGCGAGAATACTCCTACTGTTTTACGAAATCTCACCCCAGACCGTAATAAATCCAGATGTAGGTCCATTGCGTCTAGTCAGACAGGTTGGTTCGAGGCCCTCAACTGGCGTCCTTCTAACCAGTACCGTCCACACTGGAACCAAGGGAGAACCAGGTTTCCTCAAGAAGCACAAATGACCTCCATTCTGCCCTCCATTGAGCTCTCGCTTGACACCACTGAAGTAGCAAATGACGGTGGTTTAGGGTCAGTGGACCGCACGCTGCAGATTGTCTGGCTTAGATCCGTCCTTGAAGTACCCGACTGTTAACAGTTCTTTGTGTCACAGTAGTGCCAATTGCTTCTAAAATTGCTGCGGCAAACGTAATACGATGCGCAAGAGGCATACACCGAACACGATGGTCTTCCCTATCGGTAAGGCCAGAGCCCGGTCTTCCTGCGAGTGTGCATTCTCGCGATCACCGCTGCCAGCAGTCATGTACAGTGGCTACATTCCTGCCAAGTCTTTTTCCAGTATCGCAGAAGGAACACATCCAGTTTCTTGTAGCTCTGTTACACGACCTCGTTCTAACACAGGTGTTGATAATGTGTCTTTATCGCGTTAAAGGCATGATTGACTAACATCTACTCACCACGTCCAATCTCAAAAGTGTTCATCGGAGGTGAGGGTATCATCTGGAGTGCCCCAGGGAAGTGTGGTAGGTCAGCTGTTGTTTTCTATCTACATAAATGATCTTTTGGGTAGAGTGGATAGTAATGTGCGGCTGTTTGCTGATGATTCTGTGGTGTACGGGAAGGTGTCGTTGAGTGACTGTAGGAGGATACAAGATAACTTGGACAGGATTTGTCATTGGTGTAAAGAATGGCAGCTAACTCTGAATATAGATAAATGTAAATGCAGATGAACAGGAAAAAGAATCCCGTAATGTTTGAATGCTCCATTAGTAGTGTAGCGCTTGACACAGTCAAGTCGATTAAATATTTGGCCGTAATATTGCAGAGCGATATGAAGTGGGACAAGCATGTAATGGCAGTTGTGGGGAAGGCGGATAGTCGTCTTTGGTTCATTGGTAGAATTTTGGGAAGATGTGGTTCATCTGTAAAGGAGACCGCTTATAAAACACTAATACGGCCTATTGTTGAGTACTGCTCGAGCGTTTGGGATCCCTACCAGGTCGGATTGAGGGAGGACATAGAAGCAATTCAGAAGCGGGCTGCTAGATTTGTTACTGGTAGGTTTGATCATCACGCGAGTGTTACGGAAATGCATCAGGAACTCGGGTGGGAGTCTCTGGAGGAAAGGAGGCGTTCTTTTCGTGAATGGGTAAATACAGAATCAGTACAGATTCACTTTGTTGTCTGTCTTTCTGTCTGTCTGTTCATCTGTCCAGTCCACTTTTTCTCAGAAGTGGGTAAGAGTAATGAGTTCAAATTTGTGCCGCACGCTAAGTTTTATGGGGTCTGTCTGTCAGTATGTTAGGACACTTTTTTCTCAGGGATGGGTGGAGTTATCAAACTCAAATTTATGTCACGCAATAAGGTCTACAGTCAACTGGAAGTATAAACAATCTAAGCTTCTAAGTTTATGGAATCAAAAGACACAGTTGTCTGAAAAGATCACTTGTTCTCAAGAAATTTGTGCGAAATACTGAGGTCTACGGTCCCTTTTCCGAGAAAATAATCTAAGCTTCTAAGTCAATGCAGTCAAATGATACGGCTATACATGTCACATATTTTGATACTTGCTAGCTCAGTTATCAATACCTGTAAATAAACTATTTATGTATGTGTCGGACCCGGTTGTCTAGAGGAGCCGACACGGTAGCTCAGTGCATTCGGTCACTGGGCTGGACACACTCTGTAGCTGAATAATGCTTTCATCGATGGAATTTCATTTCAGAGATATCGTACGACAACCACACAAGACAACTGACGGCAAGTGAAGAAGAAAAAGATCGAGAAAGGAAGACAAAAAGAAAAGAAAGAGAAGGGGCGTGCCAAGAAATCAAGAAGTTGCAGGACTGAATCTCAGTCGGGCGACTAATTTTTCAGCATTCGTTGTTATCTAGCCTTCACCTCTTAACGATGTTTGGAGCCGTCAGAAACATCACGTTCTTTGCATTTCTGTAGGTATTCTTTCCCCGTTTGGTTATAAGTGGTATTTAAGGGGCACGTCTGTCGTCAAAGTGGCATCCAATAGAAAGACTTGCGACATGCGACTGAATCACACGAAATCATTATTACTGTTACGCTTATCTATTACGGATGATTACGAACTGGTGCCTGTTTACTCTTTACAAATACGCAAAACTGCAATCAGACACTTTTTGAAAAAGTTATCTATTCCATAAACCGGATTTCCAAACTTTTTAGGCTCATCTTCAGGTGGTGCGCAGGTGGTTTATTTCTGAACAGGAATAATTCAGCCGTTTATTTCAAGTTTTGTCTTCTTGTTCTTAAATGTAAAGTTCGGGGTCATACAAACCGCTGCAATTCTCTGCAAGTACCTCATATTATTTTGTATCTGCCCAGTCACGTTAACGCCAGTTTCGGTTAAAGTATTTGACCATAATTTGACCGTACTACATGTTAACATAGGAATAAAAATGAAACAGCAGATCACTTGCTGTTTGTGCTTGTAGCAATTTATTTACTTATTTCATTTTTGGTCATTTATGTTAACGCCAGTTTTGATTAAAGTATTTGCCCATACATCGAATTTATGACATGTAAACCGAAATAAATAATGTCTTTGAGTGAGGTGGGCCTATGTTACACCTTCGTATAAAGAACTTTCGTAAGAAGTAAAAGTTGTGCAGCACATTCTGGACGCTGGCTACATCTCGTAACTACGGTGTATATACGGTTGCTGTTGCGGTCTTCAGTCCAGAGACTGGTTTAATGCAGCTCTCCATGCTCACTCTGTCCTGTGCAAGACTCTTCGTCTCCGAGTAAGTACTGCAACCTACAACCCTCTGCATCTGCTTACTGTATTCATCTCTTGGTCTCCCTCGACGATTTTTACCCCACATGCTTTTCTCCAGTAATAAATTGATGATCCCATGGTATCTCAGAATGTGTATTACCAAGAGATCCCTTCTTTAGGCAGGTTGTACCACAAATACCTCTTCTCACAATTCTATTCAGTACGTCCTCATTAATTACTTGATCTACCGATGTAATCTTCAGCATTCTTCAGTAGCACCACATTTCAAAAGCTTCTATTCTCTTCTTGTCTAAACTATTTACCGTTCATGTCTCACTTCAGGACTACCTGACACTTAAGTCTATACTCGACGTTAACAAATTTCTCTTCTTCGGAAACGCTCTTCTGGCTATTGCCAGTCCGCATTTTATATCCTCCCTACTTCCAACATCATGAGTTATTTGGCTTCCCATATAGTAAACCTCATTTATTACTTTAAGCTTCTCGTTTCCGAATCTAATTCCCTCAACATAACCTGATTTAATACGAGTACATTTCATTATCGTCGTTTTGCTTTGGTTGGTGTTCATCTTATATCCTCACAGTATATACACACTGTGCATATTCTGTGAAAAGTGAATGCTGCCCATACTGTCGCAGTAAGTACCGAAGTCATTTCTGGATCCAAATCGCCATATAAACAAAGCTCCCGGTAATGCCTTAAAGCATGTGCCCTCATCTTGTCAGAGGGCCAGCATTCAGCTTTACTCTTTGAAATGGTGATTTACCTCCTGTGCACCAACTGAAGATGAGCCTGAAAAGGTTCGAAAATGGGTTTATGGAACAAACATTTCAAAAATTGACTAATTGTAGTTTCCAGTATTTGTATTATTATTATTATTATTATTATTATTATTATTATTATTATTATCTATATACATAAGTAAGTTCTTAAGGATTCCTCAGAAGGTGAGTCCTGCTCGCACTTGTCTGTTTTCTTAAATCATCTCTACTTTGGATTTAATGTTCTATCTCTATCATGTATGAAGGTGTGACAACTGCCATGCGAAGTACCGCTTTTCATATAATGACTGTTGTCTGACTGTATATATACAGCCTTCAACCGTATTTTGAACAGCCATTTCTTTATCTTTTATCTTACACAATGTATTACGTTCATTTTTCACAAATGAATCGAGTTTATGTACAACTTAACATATATCAAATCTAGTGTCTGGTTTTAAATATGTAGGTTTTGAAAGATTTTAGAAATTTGTAAAATTTATTCCATCCGATATAGCCTATACTAATACACACAATATTTTTATATACATGTACCTTCAATTACACATAAGTGCTATTCTATTGGCGTCCCTAGTGCGAATCATTGTAAACTTCATTTAATCGGTAAATAGGTACGCTCTGCATCTGTTCTTTTATATACTGACTGTATTACGTGACGTTGGTAAATTTTTAAGCGAGCTGTTCACTTTATTCCTACATTCGAGGTGAAGGCCGGCCGGGGTGGCCGAGCGGTTCTAGGTGCTACAGTCTGGAACCGCGCGACCGCTACGGTCGCAGGTTCGAGTCCTGCCTCGGGCATGGATGTGTGTGATGTACTTAGGTTAGTTAGGTTTAAGTAGTTCTAAGTTCTAGGGGACTGATGACCTCAGAAGTCCCATAGTGCTCAGAGCCATTTGAACCATTTTTTTTTTTTTAGGTGAAGCTTTTTGTTTGGTACATCTGTCAATGTGTAATCGTTTATATTTTCTCATTTTTAAATGCAGCTGGTAGCTAAAAACTGATAACCGATGGTAACGAAATAATATGAGGTAAGATATTGACTTTTATAGCCTAATCCGATACAGATGTCATCGGCCTACTCAGGAGGTACAAAAAGCCTTCTTTCGTCGCTTCGCATGAAAATAAAGTCCTCCTTTTATGCCGATGTAATTTCGTGGATAGCGTTTCACTCATATCTGCAGCCCCTGCGAGCGATAAGGAAGGAAACGTTTCTACATAGTGGCTACAGCATAAATTGTCATAATTTTGCGTAGCGGATCAGGCCGTGTGTGGATACTACGGACCCGGTCGTCCGTGGGGCGAGCTGTGTGCGCAGCGGGTGCGGCCAAGCGTGTGGTCCGATATTCAGGAGAGCGGCCGTCTGGAGTGGCCAAATATTTGCCGACGTGAGACAGCGGCGGGCAATTCCTGATGAAGGCTAATGATGACGAGAGGGGTCTCCGCGGTAGACGGATGTTCATATAGCTATAAGAGCGCTACCTTAGGCTCAACATACAGAAAAGCGAAACGATCTTACAGTGCAGAAGCAAGAGGACTGAATTGTAGTAAAAGAGAGATGAGATTGAAAAGTAAAAATCCAAAACAAGTGTCTTTGGAGCTTTTTGGATATACCTGAATAGTCGGAGTCAGTTGCAATGTTGTATTTGTCACTGGCATACTCACACTATATATACACTATGTGATTGAAAGTATTCTGACACCTGACTTACAAGTTCGTGCCGCCCTCCATCGGTAATGCTGCTATTCAATATGGTCTTGGCCCACCCTTAGCCTTGATGACAGCTTCCACTCTCGCAGGCATACTTTCAATCAGCTGCTGGAACGTTTCTTGGGGAATGGCAGCCCATTCTTCAGGGAGTGCTGCACTGAGGAGAGGTATCGATGTCGGTTGGTGAGTCCCGGCACGAAGTTAGGGTTCCAAAACATCCCAAAGGTGTTTTATAGGATTCAGGTCAGGACTCTGTGCAGGCCTGCCAATTACAGGGATGTTATTGTCGTGTAACCACTCCGCCACAGGCCGTGCATTATGAACAGGAGCTCGATCTTGTTGAAAGATGCCATCCCCAAATAGCTCTTCAACAGTGGGAAGCAACAAGGTGCTTAAAACATTAATGTAGGTGTGTGCTGTGATACTGCGACGCAAAACAACAAGGGATGTAAGCCCCCTCCATGAAAAACACGACCACATCATAACAACACCGCCTCTGAATTTTAGTGTTGGCAGTACACACGCTGGCAGATGAAGTTCACTGGTCATTCGCCATACCAACACCCTGCCAACGGATCGCCACATTGTGTAATGTGATTCGTCGCTCCACAAAACGTTTTTCCACTGTTCAATAGTCCAATGTTTACGCTTGTTACACCAGCCGAGACGTCGTTTTGCAATTACAAGCGTGATGTGTGGCTTATGAGCAGCTGCTCGGCCATGAAATCCAAGTTTTCTCACCTCTCGCCTAACTGCCACAGTACTTGCAGTGTATCATGTTGCTGTTTGGAATTCCTATGTAATGGTCTGGATAGATGTCTGCTTATTACACATTACGACGCTCTTCAACTGTCGGCAGTCTCTGTCAGTCAACAATCGAGGTCGGTCTGTACGCTTTTGTGCTGCATGTGTCCCTTCACGTTTCCACTTCACTATCACATCGGAAACAGTGGACCTATGGATATTGAGGAGTGTATAAATCTCGCGTACAGACGTATGACACAAGTAACACCCAATCACCTGACCAAGTTCGAAGTCCGTGAGTTCCGCAGAGTACCCCATTCTGATCTGTCACAAAGTGTAATGACTACTCAGGTCATTGATATGGAGTACCTAGCAGTAGGTGGCAGCGCAAGTAGAGGGACAGACTTCATTCTGCCCAACTCTCCATTGTTGCCAAATTTATTCAAGATGGCGGATCCAAGATAGTGGTGATAGATATGGCAATGTTGCAATGACATCATGCCAGAAAGTTCAAATTTTGGCGGAAAAACAGCTCAAATGGACTACCTCCACTAACCTAAACCCCACCCTCCCCACTCCCCTCTGCACCCCCAGAAAATGGCGGGAAGTTCAAGTTAAAGCAGTACAATGCAGCACTCCACAGCTACCTCCCCTAACTTAAGAAAATGGCGGATAAAATAGGTCACTTGGGCTACCACTACTAACCAGGGTCATCCGACCGCCACCTCTTCCTTGGAATTGGTGGGGAAAGGACTCAGCTTGTCCTGGGCTGCTGGATGGAATGAACATAAGTCTTTATTTTGCATGCAGTGTCAATTTAAAAAGTTTGAGGTAGTTACTCCATCCAGTGTGTTGACCATGAGGTACTGCCACCAGAGGGCTTTGTCTTTACTTCCATGATGTAATCCAAAATGGCGGTCTGTGGTGGGTAAAATAGCAGGAAAAGGACTCAGCCTGTTCTGGGCTGCAGGAGAGAGGAAGGAGTGTACTTCATTTGTTTTGGAACAAATTATTTAGTGATGAATTTCACATGCTTTATATATTACACTGTTACAAAACACTCACTCTGACGTGTTTGGGGTCACAATACACAGCCTGCAGACCTGTAAACTACTCGCAAATCACCGAAATAATGCCTTACGCTGAGGCGCAGACGCGAAAATAACTTGTAAATTATCAAAATAATGCATGAAAAAAGCTCTGAAAACATGCTCACCAATTCCAAACTGTCGAAATAATGCACTGCAAAGCCTGCACACATCTTTACAAAATAATTCTCTGCCAACACGCTGACAATGCGTAAACAGCCGAAAATAATGTAGTGCACAAACACTCAATGCACACAAAGAAACGCATTCGAACTATCGTCAACTGCCAAGTATCAACAAACTGCACCCCTACAGAACTCCAAGGCGTCACGCCGGGTGGCGCACTCACGCTAATTCCATACATGAGACCCCTCTTGGCCACGCGAGTATGTTTACTATTACTGGCATGATACCTCTCTATCTGTGGATACTGACATCACAGGTCGTGCTGTAGACATCTGTTCCAATGCTTCCAAGAATAGCGCAGGGTGCATTGTTCCTAGCGATCCTAACAGGACATGTGAGCTCTAACCAGCCGTGCACGCGTTTTACTGCCCAGCATGGCTGACACAACACCGCGAAATGGTAGTATAGCACCTCACCATTGCAGGCAAATCTGAAAAATTCTCAATGTTATTCTTGAGCCATGCACGGTTCGTGTTCATGCCATTTATTGTTTGTCATCTTCTATTACAGTACTGCCGCCTCATTTTGTTATTCCATTTACTAGCGTCACTAACTCCCTGCCTTACTTGCCCATGAGCGGCAGCAGCAGTGCTTATCGATAGTGCACTGTTGTACCATCTCTGGAGCGACTGATAGTATCTCTGGGCCATCGTGTGTGAAGTCAGTTGGAGACAGACCAGGAGTGCAATCGGGCATGGAGCAGTGTCAGGGACGGAGCGCCAGTGAGGTGCTGTACTTGCCGACCGCTGGGGACACATGCACTGTCCAACGGAAGAAGACTGGTGTGGGAACGACCTTTGGTTGGTAGTACAGTCGTCGTCTCATCGGCCGACTTGTATTTGGACTTTTGACCGTTTCTGAGAGTGAGGAGTGGGTCAGTTGGGGCAGAGCAGCGAGGAAGTCTCCATGGCATATAGTCAGACTGGAGCGGTGGTAGCGTGCATGCGAGGTTGGAGTTGTGAGGCGCTTCTTGCGAGGGCTACGAAATTCGTCACCCACCGATCCTGGACACTAAAGTTGAGTGCTCACTTAACCTACTATCAAGTCTCAACTATCACATCTCTTCGTTTGATCGTGGTTGTTGCTTTGTGGGAGATTCCCCCGAGCAACAACGTGTCTGCATTGAAGTCGGCTAGAATTGCAGCCATCTTCGAGTGTAGCGTTTAACTTAATTTAATTCATTCCTTTATTAATGAAGTATACCCAGCGGTGTCTTCTGTCTTGTGGCTGTTGACGTTCTGGTGACCTGCCCTGGTCGTTGTCGTAGTTTTTGGCAGTGTACCATATTTCCCTCATCATGTGGATGCTGTCCATCATGGCATGTAGTTCTATAGCTGAGGTGTTGTTGGTGTTTTGGGAGTTTATTCTGATTTGGCTGGATTGGGTACTAGAATCCAGAACGTTGTGCTATTGACATCTTGTTGTCGTTTTGCTGGTAGGGTGGAGCAGAACTGATCTCGTTGGTTGGTTCGTCAGCTGGCTTTCGGTTGGGTTGCCAATTGAAAGATTGTTGGTCTGGCTGCCTGTCTCACCTAAACGTGTGTTAGTGTTACCTTCGCATGCGGACCCTTGGAAGCTTCTGAGAGCCACTCCTTGTGTTTTACATTATGATTACCTTCTTAGTCTTAAGTACTCTGTGTGGCCTTCAGCCGAGTTTCAGCCTTTCAAAATCAAAATGGAAAATTCCTTGTGTCTAGTCCTTAAGCCCTATATTAGTTTCAAGTTGTTTTCAGCCGAGTTTTCAGCCTTTTCAAACCAAAAGTTGAAGAAACGCAAACATTCTAACCTCTATGCAGAGGCTCCGATGTCGTGGCACAAAGGATGTCTTGTGAATGAATGAAGCATCTTTATTGGCTCTTACTGAATCTACCCGCCAAATTACTGATGCTGCTAGTGTGGAACCACTGTCCGCCTTGCTATTCTGCGGACGGGACCTTCAGCGGCTAAACTATTTTGTACCAATCGCCATATTGCATTGACAGTTAAATCCTGCAAAAGCGGTCTGCAGATCGTCAAATACACCCCACGTATTCTCTGTGACACTGTGCAGTGGCAACGGAGGACACTACCACCGTAAACACCGCCCATGACCGCAGCCGCGGAAGAGTGTGTCAACCAGAGAGAGGCCAGCCCACCGTGGACGACCCCACGCCCCAGGATAACGCTATTAACACTCCCAGCGCAAACACTCTTCGTATTTAATCTTCTCAAATTTCTGCAGACCATACACGTGACACACGCGGTCCTAAAGGCTACTGAATAGAAACTGGGTATTAGTTTGCTATTCACCTATCCAGGGGAGTCGAGAGTCAAATCATCATAAGCCAGAACCTTTCTCGGACACTGAACTGGTGTAAAAAGGATGCGCAAGCCCCAGTTCAGAACAGCCCGCTGAGATGTTCTTTCTGGCTCTGACCTGCCTGCTTGCTGCTCTGCTTTCTACAGCCACCTCCAGACTCACAAGATTATTGGGAACCAGATACATATTTACCAGCGTAGCTACAATTAAATATTTGGATTGCTGCCACATCTGACAACGAGAAATGTACTGGATGTGTCTCCCTTTTATGACCGTGGTTCTGGAACGAATCTCAGTATCTATAGCGCACATAATTTTCGACATAACAAAAACAATCTTTCATTCCCCTTATTGCTATCGATGTGCTGAATCTATACCTACCTCACGATAGGACACACAGTACCGATCACCAGACACTCGTACATATACCGCGAAGACTGTTCTACAAAAGCTGGGTCGGTTCCTCTCAGCGCAAGTGTGTTACTGTTTCTGGGCCCGACCTATTTTCTTGCTTGCTTGTTTTATACACAAATCCCCAGACTCTGGGATTACAAGAACATATCTAATTTCACATGGCTTGACAGAATATCATACCATTTTCACGATACTTCTCAATATCAAGCACATAGCAGTATGCTACCGGTCGCTCGCACAACATAACTCCGAAGATATAGGCTGGAAATTATTTATCTAGAAAGCCATGAAGGTGCAGCGTGCTGTGAACCATTGAGTAACCAGAAACTGATCTTGTCGGTGAAGACCTCGAAGAAAAAACAGAAGAAACTGATATTTCCACTTGTGAATACCGATGTCAGTGACATAACAGATCTCAAATCATCCTTATAATTTACAAAGTCAACTAAGGTGTTTCTCATGTCTCGAGAACCAGCGAAAGTGTCTTCCCCCCGCTCTTTCATCTGCTAGATACGCATACCACAATCGATATTCTCTCAACCAAATAAACACATGAAATGTGCAGAAGCAGTCAACCAGACAATTTACATTGGAGGGAATAATGGTCCAGTGCAAATACATGTCCATATCAGATCTCAAATTTCCATGCTATCACGATAGCTCTCCAACACATATTATGTATTAGTTCGGTATTCCGCTTTCCAGAGGACGACACGGTCCTGCGTCCCAACATGCCTCTCCATCTACATCTACATCTATACTCCGCGAGCCACCTTACGGTGTGTGGCGGAGGGTACTTATTGTACCACTATCTGATCCCCCCTTCCCTGTTCCATTCACGAATTGTGCGTGGGAAGAACGACTGCTTGTAAGTCTCTGTATTTGCTCTAATTTCTCGGATCTTTTCGTTGTGATCATTACGCGAGATATATGTGGGCGGTAGTAATATGTTGCCCATCTCTTCCCGGAATGTGCTCTCTCGTAATTTCGATAATAAACCTCTCCGTATTGCGTAACGCCTTTCTTGAAGTGTCCGCCAATGGAGCTTGTTCAGCATCTCCGTAACGCTCTCGCGCTGACTAAATGTCCCCATGACGAATCGCGCTGCTTTTCGCTGGATCATGTCTATCTCTTCTATTAATCCAACCTGGTAAGGGTCCCATACTGATGAGCAATACTCAAGAATCGGACGAACAAGCGTTTTGTAAGCTACTTCTTTCGTCGATGAGTCACATTTTCTTAGAATTCTTCCTATGAATCTCAACCTGGCGCCTGCTTTTCCCACTATTTGTTTTATGTGATCATTCCACTTCAGATCGCTCCGGATAGTAACTCCTAAGTATTTTACGGTCGTTACCGCTTCCAATGATTTACCACCTATGGCATAATCGTACTGGAATGGATTTCTGCCCCTATGTATGCGCATTATATTACATTTATCTACGTTTAGGGAAAGCTGCCAGCTGTCGCACCATGCATTAATCCTCTGCAGGTCCTCCTGGAGTACGTACGAGTCTTCTGATGTTGCTACTTTCTTGTAGACAACCGTGTCATCTGCAAATAGCCTCACGGAGCTGCCGATGTTGTCAACTAAGTCATTTATGTATATTGTAAACAATAAAGGTCCTATCACGCTTCCCTGCGGTACTCCCGAAATTACCTCTACATCCGCAGATTTTGAACCGTTAAGAATGACATGTTGTGTTCTTTCTTCTAGGAAATCCTGAATCCAATCACAAACCTGGTCCGATATTCCGTAAGCTCGTATTTTTTTCACTAAACGTAAGTGCGGAACTGTATCAAATGCCTTCCTGAAGTCCAGGAATACGGCATCAATCTGCTCGCCAGTGTCTACGGCACTGTGAATTTCTTGGGCAAATAGGGCGAGCTGAGTTTCACATGATCTCTGTTTGCGGAATCCATGTTGGTTATGATGAAGGAGATTTGTATTATCTAAGAACGTCATAATACGAGAACACAAAACATGTTCCATTATTCTACAACAGATTGACGTAAGCGAAATAGGCCTATAATTATTCGCATCTGATTTATGACCCTTCTTGAAAATGGGAACGACCTGCGCTTTCTTCCAGTCGCTAGGTACTTTACGTTCTTCCAGTGATCTACGATAAATTGCTGATAGAAAGGGGGCAAGTTCTTTAGCATAATCACTGTAGAATCTTAAGGGTATCTCGTCTGGTCCGGACGCTTTTCCGCTACTAAGTGATAGCAGTTGTTTTTCAATTCCGATATCGTTTATTTCAATATTTTCCATTTTGGCGTCCGTGCGACGGCTGAAGTCAGGGACCGTGTTACGATTTTCCGCAGTGAAACAGTTTCGGAACACTGAATTCAGTATTTCTGCCTTTCTTCGGTCGTCCTCTGTTTCGGTGCCATCGTGGTCAACGAGTGACTGAATAGGGGATTTAGATCCGCTTACCGATTTTACATATGACCAAAACTTTTTAGGGTTCTTGTTTAGATTGTTTGCCAATGTTTTATGTTCGAATTCGTTGAATGCTTCTCTCATTGCTCTCTTTACGCTCTTTTTCGCTTCGTTCAGCTTTTCCTTATCAGCTATGATTCGACTACTCTTAAACCTATGATGAAGCTTTCTTTGTTTCCGTAGTACCTTTCGTACATGATTGTTATACCACGGTGGATCTTTCCCCTCGCTTTGGACCTTAGTCGGTACGAACTTATCTAAGGCGTACTGGAGGATGTTTCTGAATTTTTTCCATTTTTGTTCCACATCCTCTTCCTCAGAAATGAACGTTTGATGGTGGTCACTCAGATATTCTGCGATTTGTGCCCTATCACTCTTGTTAAGCAAATATATTTTCCTTCCTTTCTTGGCATTTCTTATTACACTTGTAGTCATTGATGCAACCACTGACTTATGATCACTGATACCCTCTTCTACATTCACGGAGTCGAAAAGTTCCGGTCTATTTGTTGCTATGAGGTCTAAAACGTTAGCTTCACGAGTTGGTTCTCTAACTATCTGCTCGAAGTAATTCTCGGACAAGGCAGTCAGGATAATGTCACAAGAGTCTCTGTCCCTGGCTCCAGTTCTGATTGTGTGACTATCCCATTCTATACCTGGTAGATTGAAGTCTCCCCCTATTACAATAGTATGATCACGAAACTTCTTCACGACGTTCTGCAGGTTCTCTCTGAGGCGCTCAACTACTACGGTTGCTGATGCAGGTGGTCTATAGAAGCATCCGACTATCATATCTGACCCACCTTTGATACTTAACTTAACCCAGATTATTTCACATTCGCATTCGCTAATAACTTCACTGGATATTATTGAATTCTTTACTGCTATAAATACTCCTCCACCATTGGCGTTTATCCTATCCTTGCGGTATATATTCCATTCTGTGTCTAGGATTTCGCTACTGTTCACTTCCGGTTTTAACCAACTTTCCGTTCCTAATACTATATGCGCACTATTTCCTTCAATAAGAGATACTAATTCAGGAACCTTGCCCTGGATACTCCTGCAGTTTACCAATATTACGTTAACTTTTCCTGTTTTTGGTCTCTGAGGACGGACGTTCTTTATCAACGATGATAATGTCCTCTCTGGTAAGCCGTCAGGTATTTTATCGTTTCGCCCAAGGTGGGGTCCCTCTAACCTAAAAAACCCCCGTGTGCACGCCACACGTACTCTGCTACCCTAGTAGCTGCTTCCGGTGTGTAGTGCACGCCTGACCTGTCTAGGGGGGCCCTACAGTTCTCCACCCAATAACGGAGGTCGATTAATTTGCAACCATTATAGTCGCAGAGTCGTCTGAGCCTCTGGTTTAGACCCTCCACACGGCTCCAAACCAGAGGACCGCGATCGACTCTGGGCACTATGCTGCAGATATTAAGCTCAGCTTGCACTCCGCGTGCGATGCTGGTTGTCTTCACCAAATCAGCCAGCCGCCGGAAGGAACCAAGGATGGCCTCAGAACCCAAGCGGCAGGCGTCATTCGTTCCGACATGTGCTACTATCTGCAGCCGGTCACACCCAGTGCGTTCAATAGCTGCCGGAAGGGCCTCCTCCACATTACGGACGAGACCCCCCGGCAAGCACACCGAGTGCACACTGGCATTCTTCCCCGACCTACCCGCTATTTTCCTGAGGGGCTCCATAACCCGCCTAACGTTGGAGCTCCCTATAACTAATAGGCCCGCCCTCTGTGACTGTCGGGACCTTGCCGGAGAATCGGCCACTGGCCCAACAGGCGAGGCATCCTGTGGTGGCTCGGAAACGATGTCATCACCACTAGGAAGCACCCCGTACCTGTTGGAAAGGGGTAAGGCAGCTGCCACGCGGCCAGATCCCACCTTCGCCTTTCGGCCAGGCACGCGCGAGCCCACCACTGTCCGCCATTCACCCTGGAGTGATGGCTGACCGGTAAGATGCTCACTGCCGGAAGACGCAGCGACATCAGGGGTTCCATGTGATTCCAAGGCCACCGAAGTAGGCATAGGTCTCACCACAGTTGCCCCAACGCCACTACGAGCCGACGCCTGCGCCTCGAGCTCGATGAGCCTAACAGACAAAGCCTCCACCTGCCCCCGAAGAGTGGCCAATTCTCCTTGCGTCCGCTCACAACAACCACAGTCCCTACACATGACTATGTTTACCCTACTCTATACGGTGACAAATTCCCAAGATAATCTTCTGATGAGCTACTCTGATAATCAAGAAACACTCACTGAAATACGAGACGCGAAAACTACGCTAGGTTTTCCCAGAAAAACTATTTAAAAGCTAAGCGCAGCAAATAAGTACAAAAACGCTTTATACAAACAGTACTCGCTGCTGCTGGTGCTCTCGCTCTGGCTGTCACAAGACAACTGCTGATTTAAGTGACTAGTGGCTAACGGCCGCGAAACAAACAAAAGACAGTTTTAGGGCGCATTCTGTTCTAAACGATCAAGAAAACACTAAGAAATCTAACACGAAAACTACGTAAAGTTTTATCAAGAACTGTTAGTTACTATGCAGAGCAGATAAACACAAATAGAATCCCTTCCTTAGTGGAAGGTCGTAAACAAAATGCAAAATAAACGCTTTATACAAACAGTACTCGCTGCTGCTGGTGCTCTCGCTCTGGCTGTCACAAGACAACTCCATTTAGACAGCTCCTGCCGTTAGCGGGAAACATGAGTCATTACCGCCAGGCCACCATCGCTGTGCGCCAAGCATACATAGACAGAATCAGAATCCTCCTAGGGAACCAGCCACATATATATTTGATCGCTATACTTACAGTTAAATGTTACAATCGCGGTCTCAATTAAATGACATTCGAAAATGAGCGAAGTACAGGAAATATACCCTGCTGACGGCAGTGGCTGTGGAAATAAAAATATCTGTGCCATTCTTATAACCTGATATAATCTCCCCTTTGCTACCACAGTACTCCATGTCAAACCCATACCTTCCTTACGACTGGACAAAGCCATTTCCAGGGCATATGTTGGAGCACAAACACATACTTACAAGCCTGATGGTCAAGGTGAACCTATCACGCATCCCCTACTACTAAGGATAATACTTCGCCAATAACTGATTGTCGGCGATACAAAATAATACTGACATAAAATCACCGATGGGTGGACATATCTCTTGAGTTTTTCTTGCGAGTGGTACCATTTTGTCTTAAGAAGAGTGGCATAATCGTCTTACAAACCGCTATATGTTAAAAAAACGTGGTCGCAACGACCATATTACTGCCACAAGCATTCTTGGTAGTATATGTGCAGGCAGGTATCCATTTTAAAAGCTATACCAGCTTTATAAATCGAGGAATGGCATTACCTCCAATGAAGCGGTTTTTCCAGACAAATACCACGACAATGAATTGTCCAATCCCAAGAAAAAAAAATTAATGGTGATTCTATTAAGTAAGAGTGTATGATGAAATGAGCGGAGAACAATAGTCACTTCATGAAGTTAGAAGCGTCAGTCTTTAAGCATTGAGGAACCCTAGTGGCGGATATTTGGGAAGGGAGAGAGATAAGACGCATATGATCAAAACATGCACATTAAGACATTATTTGAACCGCAGTTGGACGACAAAAGAAGTTTTCCATATGTTATGTAAAGTAGGGACCTCCAGTAGCCCATCAGAACATGGACTAAACACGTGATGAAGACTGTACCAAGGGATACACGCCCTGACGTGTATACATAAGTGGTTACATTGAGCGTAAACCTCTAGGAGAAATCCAACATTAAGGTATTTACGTTTCAAGAGAGCCAGCTGATGGAAATATCCCGAAAGGCTATTATCGAGGGTCAGTCGTAACTTAGACGGTATATAAGCACGGGATGAGATGAGAAGAGTGTCTGATGGAGAATTCTGATTGAGTAGTCTGACGGAGGAGTCCGAGAGTAGTAGTACGCCAGTTAGCCGCAACCTGAGTATCCAAAAGTAATATTTGCAATGACAAGTCGGTGATCTGATCTGGAGACACACACATCAACTTTAAGATAAGTAATCATTATCTGTTCTGTCGAATGACTCTGAACATAGAAGATCTGTCTGTGTCTCAAGGACCAACCAGCATTCTAGCTTCATAATTAACAAGAACAATTTATGGAATAGTAATTGTCTCTTGCAAGCTTAGGCGAGTGGCCTGTTGATGAGAATACATTGAGTCTGACAAGTAATACAGAAAGGGGTTAGGAACTGGCACCTCTTTTATAAGTTACCAAAGAGACTAAAGATATTACTTAAATAACTACTGAACTTTTTAGTATACCCATCCTGCCATTAATCCTAAAAGATTACCACTGAAACCAATATCCACCCAGTTCTACTTTGGAGAGCTTTCTCCCTGTCATCTCCGACAATAAATTTGGTCACTCAAACAACCCTCAGATTGTCGTCAGCGTTCCGATCGCACTACAAAACTGTGCTGGGACGCGACATAAAATTTGTGGTGTCAGACGTGTGGGGTGATTTACAAGGTGGTTTGTCAGATGAGTGGATAGTTGCACATAAAAAGCAGGAAAATAGGAAATTGCAGGAGTGTCTCAGAATCGCACCGCAAGAAGAGGAAGCCATTTACGAACAGCAGAGCCCAAGATTGCGGAGAGCCCAGCAGACGACACAAGCAGCGACGCCCATACGCAGCAAGTCAACAGAAGAACAAGAAGATCTTGTCAACAAAACAGGCAAGCCAACGCGACGAATTAATAATAAGGTCCTTTGAACTTGTAACAAGATGATGTCCTCCAGTAGCGATAATACAGATATCAGTGCTAAGGATGCGGTAGTATTGATTTCGAAAACGTTCGATAGGAATAAAAGAAAATTGCAAGAGTTTATAGAGAACGTGCATGCTGCTTTTGAAGTAGTAGAAACGAGGATGTAAAATTACTATTTCAATATGTGAAATCTAAAGTCACTGGGGCTGCAAGAACAAAGTTAATAGTATGAGAGAACACAAAAATTTGGGCGGAAGTAAAAAGTGTGTCAGAAGATAATTATTCAGATAGAAGAACTATTTATTTTTATGCCTGCAATATGTTCAAAGCAACTACGTATGCAGGGGAATCAGTTATCGCCTCATGGGGTAATAGGATAGACGAATTGTCAAAATCTTTCAGGGTGGCTGTAACTAGGGTAATGGATAGAGAACACCAAAAAAGGGCTGTAGAATTAGTATATGCACTAGGACGTGCATGTTTTATACAAGGGTTAGCAAACGAGAGAATTCAAACTATAGTGCGCAGTAGAGGAGAAAACGTGAAGTTGGGGGAAGCAGTAGAGATAGACCAACAAGAGGAAAGTGCTATTATGTCAATGAGGGAAAAGATTCAGGTGTCGAAGGGAATGAGTTGGCACGGCAGCAAAAAGAAACCTCTAAGACCAGTGAAGTAGCTAGCACACTGGACTCCCATTCGGGAGGACGACGGTTCAATCCCGCGTCCGGCCATCCTGATTTAGGTTTTCCGTGATTTCCCTAAATCGCTCCAGGCAAATGCCGGGATGGTTCCTTTGAAAGGGCATGGCCGACTTCCTTCCCTAATCCGATGAGACCGATGACCTCGCTGTCTGGTCTTCCCCCAAACAACCCAAACCCTAAGACCAGTGAAATGTTACAAATCTGGAAAAATAGGACATGTATGCAAACCTTCTCGTAGTAATACGTAAATCGGATGGATACCACCACCCAACAAAGCGGAAGAAGGACGTAAGTTTCAAAATTATTGTTATCACTGCGATAAACCAGGGCATAAGGACGCAACTTGTGAGAAGATAGTTATGTATCAAAAATGTAGAAGGAGAGGACACAGCGCGAATGATTGTCGAACTCCCTGGTATTATACATAGTTGTAATAAATACGGGCATACAATGTTCAAATATGGAGGAAACCGCGGAAGACAACCAGGAGAATGGCCGGGAAACGATATGGATGGCACGCAAAGCAGTCGCACGTAGCCAACGTGAAATGGCCCAATGTGCGGGTAATAGTCTGTGAAGCAGAAAATAAAATAATTACGATATACTGCAAAGAATTCGGTACGAGGTTCAAATGGTTCAAATGGCTCTGAGCACTATGGGACTTAACTTCTGAGGTCATCAGTCCCCTAGAACTTAGAACTACTTAAACCTAACTAACCTAAGGACATCACACACATTCATGCTCGAGGCAGGATTCGAAACTGCGACCATAGCGGTCGCGCTGTTCCAGACTGTAGCCACTGGAACCGCTCAGCCACACCGGCCGGCTCGGTACGAGGTTAAAGTTTTTAATCGACACAGGTGCTCATATAAGTCTGCTCAACGAAGAAGCAATAACCGCCGAAATTCCTGTGAATTATAGAGAAATAAGAAGATTGAAAGGTGTTACGGAAGGTACAATGAACACAGTGGGCATAACGGAATAGAATTTAGGACTAAACGGAAAAGTGTTGAGTAAACAGACATTCCATGTATTACGCAAGGGAGCAGACGTTTCATATGACGGACTAGTAGGAAGAGATTTTCTACGTCGGCAGCAAGCTATTATCGATTACCACAGGTGACAACTCAGAGTGAATGGGCAGAGCATCCCGCTAGTAACGGAACAAGACGGACAGTGATCACAGTCAGGACCAAGGGCACGTTACCAGGAAGACAAGGAGCTGACAACAGAATTACGTAAACCCAAGGACGCAGTAGCTGTGGGCAGACAAATAAGAGATAAACATTACGGCACGTTAAGGTCACAGCATGGAAGGACAACATATCTGGAGCGCCAGCTACACGAACGTACGGGAACAATCGGATCTAGGGAACAAAGGGTAATGAAAATGAGACTGACTGAACACGAAAGAATCCCCGAGGGAAGAGACGTAATAGTAGTAAAACAAGAAGTACTTAAGGGTGTATACGTTCCAGAAGCAACAATGAAAAACATTCAACATGTTAAATACCAATGAAATAACATGCGGTGTGTGTTCAGTAAGCTTAAGCACAAAGTCATTAGATGTGGAAGCAACGGTAAGGAGGGTGTACGAAGATAAATTCATAAAGATTCTCATGTGTCACATGTGAATTGTGCGTTCATTGCAAAATGACATATTCATATTGTCATGTCTTAATTTTGAAGCGAAGAAAGCGATACTGTGGCGCAACAGAAAGCAGCATTCATACAAAATATTGTATCTGTGTCAATCATAGAACCTCCAAGACTGTTTGGCAGTTGTCTTTCTTTCTTTCTCGAAACCAAATAGAGCAGACGTAAAAGTTATGTAGTTCGTTGCTATTTGAAATAATAACAATTGCGTGAGCTAAAATTTCTTTAACTTCGGTCTTGATTATACCATCATTTCTCGACTGACAAATAGAATACGAAAATGTATTATTCGGATGTTAAAACTAAGTTCTATATGGTATGTTTGATGACGCAATGGTCAAACACCTTAAACACTTTATCGTTAAATATTTTCAGGAACATTGTTCTAGGAAAACAGCGATCTCAGGTACATCAGTGAATTTGCTAAAAATAGATCCGATCGAATAAATATTTTGTTTAAGCTGGTGACCGGTTTCGATCTATTTTACTTAGATCATCTTCAGACCTTGCCCTCCATGTTCGTGATAGGAACTGGACTGGCAGAGCAGGTTGCTCTAGGGAGATATAATCTTCAAATATTCTATGTGTTACTAAATGGAACCTGCATTTTCTAACGAAGTCCGACAACCTCGTTTGTAAAGTATTTTTACACGTGTACGTTAATACTGACATCAAAATAAGTTTTTTATCACCCCGGTTCCCAGAACTCCTGAAGATAAGCGTTGACTGTAGGTAATGTACCACAGACACAGTCCCTTTGACTGTTCAGAGATGTCACTAAATCCGCCCAAAGACTTAAACAACCATGCATGAGCAGCCCCTATTAGACGGAGTGGGTCCGACAGCCGATCAGTCCCAGTCATCCCCGCCGGCCGGAGTGGCCGAGCGGTTAAAGGCGCTACAGTGTGGAACCGCACGACCGCTACGGTCGCAGGTTCGAATCCTACCTCGGGCATGGATGTGTGTGATGTCCTTAGGTTAGTTAGGTTTAAGTAGTTCTAAGTTCTAGGCGACTTATGACCGCAGCAGTTGAGTCCCATAGTGCTCAGAGCCATTTTGAACCAGTCATCCCCCAGGAAGGAGGTAAGTGGCTTGTGTTTTCTGTAGTTCAACCGTGCCTAGATGGTCAATACCGCCGTTCGATCGCGTCGGCATTGTTACTTTCTGCCAGGGAGGGCTCTCAACAAAGAAAGTATCCAGGCGTCTCGGAGTGCACCAAAACGACTTTGTTCGGACATGGAGGAGATAGAGGGAGACAGGAGCTGTCGCTGATATGCCCAAGGGCTACTACTGCAGCGGATGACCGCTACCTACCGATTATGGCTCGGAGGAACCCTCACAGCAATGCCACCATGTTGAATAATGCTTTTCGTGCAGCCACAGCACGTCGTGTTATGACTTAAACTGTGCGCAGTAGGCTGCATGATGCGCAACTTCACTAACGACGTCCAAGACGAGGTCCATCTTAACAACCGCGACACCATGCAGCGCAGTACAGATGGGCCCAACAACATGCCGCATGGACCGCTCAGGATTGGCAACACGTTCTCTTCACCGATGTGTGTCGCATATGGCTTCAACCAGAGAATTGTCGGAAACGTGTTCGGAGGCAACCTGGTCAGGCTGAACGCTTTAGACGCATTGTTCAGCGAGTGCAGCAAGGTGGAGGTACCCTTCTATTTTGAGGTGGCATTATGTGGGGCCGACGTACGCCCCTGGAGGTCACGGAAGGCGCCGTAACGGCTGTACGATACGTGAATGCCATCATCCGACCGATAGAGCAACCATATTGGCAGCATATTGGCGAGGCATTCGTTTTCATGGACGCCAATTCGGGCCCCCAGCGTGCACATCTTGTGGATGACTTCGTTCAAGATAACGACACCACTCGACTTGAGCGGCCAGCATGTTCTCCAAACATTAACCCTATCGAAGAAGTCTAGGATCGATTGAAAAGGGCTGTTTATGAACGACGTAATCCACCGACCAATCTCAGGAATCTACACCGAATCGCCGTTGAGGATTGGGACAATCTGGACCAACAGTGCCTTGATGAACTTGTGGATAGTGTACCACGACGAATACAGGCATGCATCAATGTAAGAGGACGTGCTACTAGGTATCAGAGGTACCGCTGTGTACAGCACTCTGGACCACCACCTCTGAAGGTCTCGCTGTATGGTGGTACAATATGAAATGTATGGTATTCATGAGCAATAAAAAGGGCGGAAATGATGTTTATGTTGATGTCTATTCCAATTTTCTGTACAGGTTCCGGAACTCTTGGAACCGAGGTGACGAAAAACTTTTTTTGATGTGTGTATTAATTAACTTAACATGGTCAAGCATCATCGAGAGAACAGCCTACCAACATTGTACTTTGGGCCACTATCTAGGACTGATAAAATTTAGCGAAAGATAATTACTGAACACCAAATATTAAAAGTAAAGTTCTCCAGTTACTTTATTCCGCCGTTGTGTTGAGCAAAGAAAGTCAGTATTTCGTTAGATAATTATCTTAAATTTTAACTGTATTAAAAGTTAATTAAAGCACGAAAGGAATGCTTCAGAGGTAGTTTGAAGTCCACATGTGATGTTGCACTGCTATTATCGGCTATTTCCCGCATGACGAGGGAGTGACGTATTGACTCTTTCTGTGGGAGCCGAGTTATTAAATTATAAAATATAAAGTCCAGACAGAGACTAACAAATGAAGTTTATTCGCGGTTAGTTCTGTTCCACAATAAATATTAAGACGAAGTAGTTCCTGTACGCCATTATATTTGAAGAAATAAATAGTTAAATGATATCACAACATTCGGCATCTAATTTTACCTTCATCGAAGGTACGAACGGTCGAATGATACACAACACGCAAGCGTACAATGATGCCCACAGCATCACCTGGCTTTTAAAATCGTCTGACCCTAATATAGCCTTCAAGTCTCAATGATGGGAGAATGAACGAGAGGTAGTTAGGATTCCACGTTAAACTGTGCGCACCCTTTCCCCGGTCGAATAGGTGGAGTACATTTTTTATTTGCTGACCTTATAAAAGTATTTTCAGTTATTTAACCATTCCCACATTCTTTCGTTAGCCTTCGGACAAATGACTGTCCGACAGATGAAGAGCTGCTTGCTTCTCTGTTACCTGTAGCGATGAAGAAGTCATCGGATCTACACAGGGCGCTGCTCTACTATTTACCTGTCAGTCTGGGTTCAGTCAGATTTCTTAACGGGTGCTGTTTTAGAAATTTACCCTGTCTCTATGTGCGGACAACGCCTATAAAGAATCTCATCACCGCAATGTGCGCATCTCCACCGAACGAAGCTATTTCTCATGCATCATTTTCACTGCGAATCCCAAATATCAAGTCCAATATAACGAATTTGTATAGTTACACTTTGGTTCTAATTGTGCTATCACCCAGGAGCCAAATGGCCTTACATTTATTCCTTGACTTCGTGGCCCAAGAGTAAAGTTAAAGTCTACATGTACATCATCTCAAATTATTGGTTCTTGGGATCAGTACCTGTCGATTCATACGATTCGGTTCCTTCAATTCTAAGTTCATCTGACAGGAAAAGGCCAAGAACACCATTTTTAACTCCAGTGACACATTTTAAAATCGTATAAAATCATATGAATGTAGCGGGCATGTCGGAAAGAACAGACACCCCACATTTCACATAATTTATTCACCTCGATGGGCAATGAATCCATCACATTCAGTGCGGAAGCACAGTTACCTTCGACCTTCCAGTATGGAAGACACAGGGACTGCTTATAGGTGGTGCTATGTGGGAATCTGAGTCGGCTAGGAGGCGTGCCAAGATAGTCCTCGCAATTAGGATAAACACTACGTACGGATGGTTCAGTAGTTAATACAACTGCGTAATAAACAAGTTAAAAAATGGTCAAATGTGTGTGAAATCTTATGGGGACTTAACTGCTAAGGTCACTCTCAGCTTACACAATACTTAACCTAAATTATCCTAAGGACAAACACACATACCCATGCCTGAGGGTGGACTCGAACCTCCGCCGGGATCAGTCGCACAGTCCATGACTGCAGCGCTTTAGACCGCTCGGCTAATCCTGCGCATGCCGGCCGGTGTGGCCGTGCGGCTCTAGGCGCTTCAGTCTGGAACCGCGTGACCGCTACGGTCGCAGGTTCGAATCCTGCCTCGGGCATGGATGTGTGTGATGTCCTTAGTTAGGTTTAAGTAGTTCTAAGTTCTAGGGGACTGATGACCTCAGATGTTAAGTCCCAGTGCTCCGAGCCACTAATCCTGCGAGGCAATAAACAAGTGATCCCAGGTCCGAATCCCAGCCCAGCAAACATTTTCACTTGTCACCACTGATCCTACATAGACTCCCTATGCAGCTGATACTTGCTTCCCTTTCATTTCCTTCCTCCTCACCCCCCCCCCCCCCCCCGCCCCTCCGCCATCAGTTCACGTAACATTTTAAAATGCCCTTTCTCCACTGCGTCAACCAATTTTTTTCTTTTATAAAGTACTAACACCATGCTACAGCGGTACAATCGATTTGTTGGGTGTGATTCTGGATTTCCTCTGTCATACAGTTCATAAACATGTTCGACTAGAGACGACTGTGAGCGCTACCTCGATATAAAACCGGGATTGCGCATAGTCTCGCCTAAATCATAGCTAACAAAAGAGAATGATAACACCGATGATTCCCGTCCTAGTGCTCTGACGTGACCCTTATAGGTCTCACAAAGCGAAAGCGCTGGACAATGCGAACTGTGCTGCGACACACGTGAATCCGCCGTCCGGCTGTGTTGGTGTCTCATCTATAATTCGTGACCAATCGATAGGTCACACGACCCAGCCGTGTCCTGACGGCGAGACAGTAGTGACGAAACACTCTGGCCTCTCCCCCTCTCCTCCCCCCCCTCCACACCCACATGGCCCGACGACCAGCACTGACCTCCGGAACTAGGCATCTGGCAGCTAGCGACTGAAGTCGTAGGCGGAACACTATTGATCGTGACCCGAGCGAAGCAGTACAGAAAGCTTATCGCTGTTGTCGGTGGCCTAACTACAGAAAGCCACCACCATAGCTTCTCACTTCTATCCGTGAAATACAGTATTTTCGCAGCTGCGAATACGGACAAGCATCTGCTGTATAATGGAATGACTGCAATAAAAATTTATACTGGACTGGGTCTGGAAACGCCGGCCAAAGTGGCCGTGCGGTTAAAGGCGCTGCAGTCTGGAACCGCAAGACCGCTACGGTCGCAGGTTCGAATCCTGCCTCGGGCATGGATGTTTGTGATGTCTTTAGGTTAGTTAGGTTTAACTAGTTCTAAGTTCTAGGGGACTAATGACCTCAGCAGTTGAGTCCCACAGTGCTCAGAGCCATTTGGGTCTGGAAACAGAATTTCCTGCTTAACCGGTTTGGCTATCTGAGCATGACACACGACCAAATATAGTCTTCCACATGTCGTTCCTGCGCCACAATGTACACTCGCAAAATGGTTCAAATGGCTCTGAGCACTATGGGATTTAACTACTGAGGTCATCAGTCCCCTAGAACTGAGAACTACTTAAACCTAACTAACCTAAGGACATCACACACATCCATGCCCGAGGCAGGATTCGAACCTGCGACCGTAGCAGTCGCGCGGTTCCGGACTGCGCGCCTAGAAGCGCTAGACCACCGCGGCCGGCGTACACTCGCACACTTTATGGAATTGACTTCCACAAGGCGTTCGATACAATTCCCCACAGTCGTTTAATGAACAAAGTAAGAGCATTTGGACTATCAGACCACTTGTGTGATTGGATTGAAGAGTTCCTAGATAAGAGAACGCAGCATGTCATTCTCAATGGAGATAAGTCTCCCGAAGTAAGAGTGATTTCAGGTGTGCCGCAGAGGAGCGTCGTAGGCCCGTTGCTATTCACAATATACATAAATGACCTTGTGGATAATATCGGAAGTTCACTGAGGCTTTTTGCGGACGGTGCTGTGGTATATCGAGAGGTTGTAACAATGGAAAATTGTACTGAAATGCAGGAGGATCTGCAACGAATTGACGCATGGTGCAGGGAATGGCAATCGAATCTCAATGTAGACAAGTGTAATGTGCTGCGAATACATAGAAAGAAAAATCCTTTATCATTTAGCTACAATATAGCAGGTCAGCAACTGGAATCAGTTAATTCCATAAATTGTCTGGGAGTAGGCATTAGGAGCGATTTAAAATGGAATGATCATATAAAGTAGATCGTCGGTAAAGCAGATGCCAGACTGAGATTCATTGGAAGAATCCTAAGGAAATGCAGTCCGAAAACAATGGAAGTAGGTTACAGCACACTTGTTCGCCCACTGTTTGGATATTGCTCACCAATGTGGGATCCGTACCAGATAGGGTTGATAGAAGAGATAGAGAAGATCCAATGGAGTGCAGCGCGCTTCGTTACAGGTTCATTTAGTAATCGCGAAAGCGTTACGGAGATAACAGAGAAACTGCAGTGGAAGACTCTGCAGGAGAGGCGCTCAGTAGCTCGGTACGGGCTTTTGTTGAAGTTTCGATAACATACCTTCACCGAGGACTCAAGCAGTATATTGCTCCCTCCAACGTATATCTCGCGAAGAGACAATGAGGATAAAATCAGAGAGATTAGAGCCCACACAGAGGCATACCGACAATCTTTCTATCCACGAACAATACCTGACTGGAATAAAACGGAGAACCGATAGAGGTACTCAAAGTACCCTCCGCCACATGCCATCAGGTGGCTTGCGGATTATGGATGTAGATGTAGATTCCTGAACAGAAGGAGGACATTTTGATTAAAAGTCAGTGCCTGTTATCAGTAGTGCCGGTGTTGTTAAGAAGTACGATGAATTTTCCTTCGGATATGCTTGCATGTCCGAAGGAATATATGAAATATATTGCAGTTGTGAATACGGACAATCATTAGCTGTATAATGTAATGACGACAATGTAGTGACATGGAAGCACGTCCGAATGAACACTGCATCGTACTTCTTAACAAAATAGACACAGCAGTTTCGTAATAATCCGCCGATATCACGTACTGCTTTTGCGTTAAAATGTCCTCCCCCTGTACGGGAATTACATAAAGTGTATGAGTTCTGATTTTGACGCATGAACGACTTCATATGGAGATCTGGGTCTGGCCGTGCGTCGTGCACGGGTAGCCAATGCAGTTACGCCGACCGTTTGTATAAGGCGGGAAATCGGGGTTCCAATCCAGTTCATTCATTGTCGGTATTCCAAAATACAGCTGACCTTTTTCCGTATTCGCAATTGCGAATACAATTCATAATATTTCATGGCGGCTGTAGTTACCGCAGTGTCTGTTCCTTCGGACTTGCATGCGTGTCGGAACGGACGTTGCATCACACTTTTTAACACACAGGTACTGCAATATCGTACTTTCCACCTCGTTGGAGGTTGTGCATTAGTAGTAGGGATTTCATAATGTGTAGTAGTGTTGATCACTCTTATACTGCACAAGTGTCCGCAGCTCGTGGTCTTGCGGTAGCGTTCTCGCTTCCCGCGCACGGGATCCCGGGTTCGATTCCCGGCGGGGACAGGGATTTTTCCTGCCTCGCGATGACTGGGTGTTGTTGTGTCGTCTTCATCATCGTCATTATTCATCCCCATTACGGTCGGCGGAAGGCAGTGGCAAACCACCTCCGCTAGGACCTTGCTTAGTACAGCGGTGCGGGTCTCCCGCATCGTCCCCTACGCTCCGTGGAATATGGGACCTCATCATCATCGTCATACTGCATAAGTATCAAACAGAGGCAGGCAAGGTAGAAACATTAATCGAAGAGTAGGATAAATAAATCTAGAGGGATAAACTTCTGAATTCCACCACATCATTCGGGTTATTCTCGAACACCGTGACTGTCTACGAAATTAATAATTGTTACAAATAGCGGCAATCAATTGTAGGGACTGTAAGGATAAATAAGTCTTGCAACAGAAGTCGGAAGTGACACTTTTAGTGTATAATTGCGCTTAATATGCATTCATACAGACTTTCCCTCCCAATTTAAAAGCCGTGGCGAAGACAACCACAGTGTCATTAATCTTGTATGCTATTAGCAAAAATACGGTAAAGTACTCCCATATAACTGTGCAAGATAAAATTGATCTAACAAAAACGGACAAGTTTTCTATGCGTCTGTAATGTCACCGCTCACTATTGTTTGCATAATATATATGTGGCCATACTATCATGAGAAATGCAATGCTCATTTTTTTCTTTTCAAATATCTTGTATGTGTAAGAGAGATACACCATAATTGTTAACAATATTGTGACACTTCCTACAATGGACCCTCTTATCATTCGATAAGAAGTGGAATTATTACAGATCACAAGATGTGTTTTTAATGAGATGAGATAAACGACTTATTTAAAAACGAACGTACGTTCATACCTTTCTGATAGCGGTCACCTTTTGAAGAAGGTGTAACGATATTTAGTCACCCATTCATTACTTGGTACCGAACGAGGTGGGGCGGTGGTTAGCGCACTGGACTGGGATACGGAAGGACGACGGCTCAAACCTGCGTCCGGCTATCTAGATTTAGGTTTCCCGTGAATTCTCTAAAATTCTCCAGGCATATTTCGGGATGGTTCCTTCGAAAGGGGTATTGTCGGGTTGCTTCCCTATCCTTGACAAAATTTGAGTTTGTGCTACGTTTCGTATGACCTCGATGTCGACGGGAGGTTAAACCCAACTTCCTTCCTTCCTGATTAAACGCAGAGACAGTAAGTTAGTCTCTTCTGCTTTTGTTAGTGAACGTAATGCATTGCCAGATAGGTTGAATGATGTTTCGTAAGGGTACAGATTTTCATCTGGCCTCAATAAGTGCTCCTTCAGAATGGTGTTTTGTTATGAGTTTGGAATGAGGGCGAGAAACTGTTAGCGTGTTGCTTCTGAAATGCACAAAAGCAGTTGCCGAGCTTGCTGTCTCCACTTGACGGGAAAATTCCGACAGTGTAATTTTCACTCCCATTGTGGTATACTACCGACAGTTGTGGACAATTTGGTAATAACAAACTGCTGACCATACCCTTCTCTACGATTTCATCAAAATGTTTGCGTTGAAAATGTTGAAAAGAAAGCAATCGCAATACATATGTAGAAGAAAAACATTTGTGTCCACAAAGGTGAACAAGCAAATAATATTTTCACTCATAAATAATCAGTTGATATCCACACCCCCACCGATTGGGTAAAACTTCTAGATCAACTTCGCACATAAAAATTTAACAAGATATTAAGTTACCGACTAGACGATGTCGATAATTTAGATGGTTCAAACGACAACATGTTTTCGACACATGTTTAATGCTAACGTGGCCTGACACAGCTTATTTGAATAGCGTGAAAGTCATATTACCCGAACGAGTTTATCAAGTACGATATCTGCTCGGTATTGACGAATACGTATCGATTATGTTTGAGGTAGTGGCGTCCGTCTCTAATGACTTTGATATCGACGGGACGTAAATCACTGATTTTTCTTCCTTCCGTAACGCAGTGAAACTGTAGGACCGATGAAAGCGTGAATTTTCATTTCTCTCTTTGATATCATTTTTGTATTATTGTAAGCAGAAATTCTCACTCGGGCTAGTTACGCTTTTATTTAACATATTTAAGTTTTTTGTTTCACGGAGCACACGACTGTCGTAATTTTGCTGCGTTGATGCCGCCACACGTAAACAAAAATATCACATGTTATGGAAGTTGCCTCAGTGCAACCCATTTCTGTGTGTGCCCCGCGCGTTTTCCCCACGTATTCTGTAGCACACTTCACATTTATACCATTTATGAGCGTCCACTTGTTGCAAGTCACGCAATTGATGAATCTACGTCATATTGAAGGACAGATTAATGGTAGATTATGAATCTACAGAAGGGTGTTCATTAAGCACAAATTCTTAGTAAACAATAAAAATACTGTACAATAACGAACTCAGAATCTTATTCAAATAGACAGTGACTTTGAATACCATTGAGAAGGTCAGCACGCTTGTGCTAAAAAGCTAAAAATAAGCTTTTGTTCAGTTTCATAGATCCATCCCTTTGACAACTCATTGCTAAATATGGGCACAGTAGAAAAATTTCAAATTATAATATTTACAAGGTATCAGCAACCAAGCAAAAAAAAAAAAAACATGTAACGATAAAGATGCTGAAGATGCTATTCAAGTAACTTCAACTACTGAGAATAAATTCTTTCTATTCTAGCTCAGAATATGCATGGTTACCTGATCCAATTTTTAGCGAGAAAGAAACAAAATAACTGCAGACTGGTTCGTAGATATTCAGTGAACGTTTATGTATCTGAAAATGAGTCTCATCAACATGGATAATAATCTACTCATTATACAAACAGACAAGCAGAACTCACTGTGCTTGTCGTCCACACTTTCTGGAATTCCTTCACCTCTTTTTATGCACCTCAGTTTTTTGTGCAGATGTATAAATTTTTATTGTCAGATTATATAAATACGACTTCTATTCGGAAAATTACTCTCACAAGACTCTTATAGGTGTTTACAATACATATACGAAGCAAAGCAATATTTTTGGTTGTTCCATGGATCATGTCAGCTTTCATATCATAACGCTTCTACGAAGAACACTAGGAAGTTACAGGACCTACGGTAAAAATGTTTCTGGACCCTCCCTCACACTATGTGAGAAATACGTCCTGACACCAACCGATAAAGCCAAAGACAGCCCCATTACGTTGCATTACGCTGATTCCACACGTCAACAGTGCAGCCTTCTCATAGGCACTTTAGATCACTTTCTTTACGAGTAGCGGTCTATATAGTTTACTCCGTTTCCGCAGCAACAGTCTAACGAATTGCGCTAATGCCTCTTACGAAAACAAACCAGGAAAAGAAAGAAGAAAGACTTTTACACCCCATTGTCATCAAGATCATAATCTACCTTCCCTGATTCTCTCCAACATTATGCCAAAATGCATCCCCATCCCCATCTCTCTCTTTCAAGTGTGCGGTACAGGGACTGTAGTGGGTATTTCTCACCAACAAAGTGTCTGCATTGGTCCCACAGACAGGAATATGAGAAAGATAAGGGGCCATTTATCGAGCGCTAAAACACACAGTTACACGACTAGACTTCTGTAAGTATTGCAACATATATTTTTCCGGCCAGTTTCGGTTGAACGATTGTGGAATTTGTTGTGGGACATCGTCGGATATTCCAGGTTCAGCTCCTACAGTTTCATGAAGTTCCGATAAGTGGCGCCGCATACGTATCCTTCAATATATGGGGGATGCGTTCCAAGAAGAGAATTGTCGTTTAGTTCCATTTGTCGGAAAATGAGAGGATATCAGATAGTCATACGCCATGGCAGATTGTCTACGGAGATCTGGCAGTGAACAAACGCACGATGAGTCGTCGGGCTAGGCATCTGTCATCATTGCAACAAGGTAGCACACAAATGGAAGTCCTGACATGCTGGAACGTGCGGAAATTCTCATTCGAGGTGATCGACAGATCATAATCATAGATCTTGCTGCTTAACTGAACGTCTCTGTTGGTACTGCTGATACACTCGTCTATCATTTCGGGTACTCAAAGTGCCCGTTGGTTCCCCGCCGCCTAACAGAAGACAGTAAGAATTAACAAATGATCGCCTCTGCAATGTAGGATAACTCCGCAGGAAGTAGTACGTGGAGCCGGCCGGGGTGGTCGAGCGCCTCTAGGCGCTTCAGGCTGGAACCGCGCTGCTGCTACGGTCGCAGGTTCGAATCCTGCCTTGGGCATGGATGTGTGTGATGCCCTTAGGTTAGTTAGGTTTAGGTAGTTCTAAAGTTCTAGGAGACTGATGACCTCAGAAGTTAAGTCCCATAGTGCTCAGAGCCAGCCGGCCAGTACGTGGATTTATGAGGAGGCTACTGGTGCAGTAAGACGTTGGTTCCGGTGTGGACCACTCGAGTGGTACCATGTGGGCATACAGGCTCTCCCAGAAAAGGTAGCGTAAGGCCACCGCATCGAATGGAGATTGTGTTGAAAAATAGGTTTTATAGTCAAAAGAGTGGGAAATAATATGATGTATGGGAATCCTGTATAAAACCAACCTGCGTTCATGAAAAAATATCTGTCACGTTACTTACTGAATGCTCTTTGTATGAGTAGGAAACTGGCGCTCCGGATATGCGCTTCATCTAGAATATACGGTCTCCAAAAGGACCAAACATTTAATGTCTGTCAAAAAAAAAAAAAAAAAAAAAAAAACGACTAGAGGAATTATGGAGGAGTCACAGAAACTAAAACATCAATTATAAACGTCCCAGGAGAAAGGATAATGTTGTCACTGTGGGCAAACAATTCAACTTCTAGGGAACTACATCAAAGTACACCTCATAGCAACATAATACATGAACTCAATAAACTTTGAGTTAAACTGAAAGTAGCATTCGTCGTCTGTTAGTTCTGCCTTGCAATTTTAGAGTTTAGAATGCATTTATAGCGCTGTGTTTTTCAAGGTTCCCCTTGACAAAACGATCGCCATCAATTGTCAGGCATTATACACCATACCAACCTCGACGTCTTTAATACCAGTGGAAGACTGCTGATGATAGACTACTTCCCAGCGCCGATCAACAAACATTATTGGTAGGATTCTTAAAGATCTCTGAAACGCAGTACAACAGCTATCCTGTGTAACCCAGATACGAGTCCTTGACAGATTTCCCGAGGTATGTGGCACCACATGTTTACGCAAGGTGCATTATCCATAAATTAAGGCCCGTTCTAGGGCATGCTGATGATAGGTTGAACATATGATCAAAATAACTCCCTTAAACCTAATTCTTCCAATACTCAGTTAAGTAATATCCATCTTCGATCTCGCCAAGCAATGCGGAAGCTCTTTGTTTCCTGGAATAATATAACAGTGGCACAAGTGGGTCTGATTTTGGATAGATTTCTGACATTTGATCACCCCCCCCCCCCTCCTCCGATGCAAAGGTCCATCAGAAGAAGTCCTCCAGGATTAATATTTTGCGGAAACTCGCAAATAGCAAATGCGGAGCAAAACCTACTGTCCTGAGGATCACCACACAAGCACTATGCTTCTCTACGGCTCAGTATGTACCAAATCAAACTATATGCAGGAAGTCGACGTAAGCCCTAATGAAACATGTCGAATATTAACAGGGTGTATGAAACGCACGCCCCTACAAAAGCTTTCCAGAGGTTCTGGTCTTGCGAGTCCCACCTCCCGAAAACACGTCACGAATTTTCACAGAGGGGCTCAGAAGACAATCCACCGATGGTTCCTCTCTCTGGCAATGAGTGCGAGGCTGGACAACTGAGGTCCCGTGAAAGGTTCTTAAACACGATCTTTGAAGAACCACCACTTGACTATCCACGAGAATGTGCAGTATCTGGCGGCTTCAGAGGAAGCTAGCTAAGATGGAGGATCCTAAACAGCATAAAAACACGGACGACTTCATTGAAAACGTGATTAGGTAGGGTTATGGTAGCGTGAATGAAGACATGTGTAAAACATGGAACACCTCCTCGGTCCACTCGAAATATCCCTGTAGATACAACCTCAACGATTTGTGCATGGACAAGAAATTGTAGACGTGGCACAGTATTGGGCTGAAAGAGTGTAATTGGATTTTTGGTAATAAAAAGATAAAGTACAGTAAATTAAAGACACTACAGGGGTGGCATTAGATAACCTCCCAATGTGTTCCGTCACGTTCAGATCAGGTGAATTTTGTGGCGAAATGTGAAAATATCATTCTCAATGCCCTTACCAATTTCTGTCGTAGATATATTGTTTGGGCAGAACTTGGGGCACTGAACAGTCCCGCCGATGATGCTGGCAGTATAGTGTGCACAGAATACCATGGCCGATATATGCACAGATAGCAGGGCATGCATGGGGAGAGCGCTAGTGTAGGGGGTTGTAGTGGAAGTGTCGAGCGCTGGAAGGGAAGTGCCGTTCTAAACTGAAGCCTACACTCACACTTTCTGTAAATATTAAGTGGGGGTCCTCCACACCCATACTTGCATTGTGGTCATTCAGAAAGATCTACTGACACCTTTGCTTTGGTTAATATCTAAAACGAATTTCGCTGAAAATGCATCGGTTAATTTTCGCCTGGTTCAAAATGGTTCAAATGGCTCTGAGCACAATGGGACTTAACTTCTGTGGTCATCAGTCCCCTAGAACTTAGAACCACTTAAACCGAACTAACCGAAGTGTGGTGTCACCGCCAGACATCACACTTGCTAGGTGGTAGCCTTTAAATCGGCCGCGGTCCGTTAGTATACGTCGGACTCGCGTGTCGCCACTATCAGAGATTGCAGACCGAGCGCCGCCACACGGCAGGTCTAGAGAGACTTCCTAGCACTCACCCCAGTTGTACAGCCGACTTTGCTAGCGATGGTTCACTGACAAAGTACGCTCTCATTTGCCGAGACGATAGTTAGCATAGCCTTCAGCTACGTCATTTGCTACGACCTAGCAAGGCGCCATTGTCAGTTGCTATTGATATTGTACATAATGTACAGGCAAGAGCTACGTTCAACATTAATGGATTAAAGTTAAGTATTCCACCATCTGCGTCCGTTTTTCTAAGTTCTAATTTCCTTGTCCTGTTCCAGACCTCAAGCCAGCCTGCGTGAGCTAAAACGCGTGCCTTTCGGCTTCCTCTAAATCTAGTGGGTTGGTCTCCTGCCAGCCCACAACACGAAGGACAGCACTCACATCCATGCCCGAGGCAAGATTCAAATCTGCGACCGTAGCAGTCGTGTGGTTCCGGACTGAGCGCCTAGAACCGCGAGACCACCACGGCCGGTTTTTTGCCTGGCTTGTTAAGCATTTGTAACTTCCAGAGCAGCGTCGTGAGTGTTGAATTTTGGATGAAGCCTACACATTTCTCTCGCTGCCATGTTAAAATATGCTTCATTTGTCAAACGAATTCGGAGAAGGAGGTTTATTAAGTTTATTAGATGAGGAACTGAGGAAAAACAAAGCCATAGCTTATGGAAAGCAGATTCCCGGTACAAAACAGATGGGTAGTCTCTTAATTTATGTTGTTCTAACACCCACAGCATTTCTCATTTCACCAGCTATCGATGTCCCTTAAAAATTTCATTCTTTCGGCTTAAAAGTCTGTAGATAGTTGAATAACATGGTAGATAATCAAGTTTGCATAGTAACCATATTGTAAAATACTCTCTTCTTTGCATTTTTTTCATCAGTCTCGTCTCTGGTTTGATGTGACCCACTACAAATTCCTCTCCTGTGCCAACCTCTTCATCTCAGAGTAGCAATAGAAACCTGCGTCCTAAATTACAAGGTTAACGTATTCCAACTGCTGTCTTCCTTTACCGTTTTTCCCTCTGCAGCCCCTTCTAGTACCATGGAAGTCCTTTCCTGGTGTCTTAACAGACTCCTATCGTCCTGTCGCTTCTCCTTGTCAATGCTTTTCACTTATTCTTTTCCTCTCCGATTCTGTGCAGAACTCACTCATTCCTTATCAGGTCACCAAACGTTTAAACATTCGTCTGCAGTGCCATTTCTTCAATGCTTCGTTTCCCTTTTTTTCCGGTTTTCCCGCAATGCTTGTCTCACTACCATACAATGCTGTGCTCGAGACATAATTTCTCAGAAATTTTTTCCTCAAATTGAGGCTTATGTTTGGTGCTAGTAGACTTCTCTTGACCTGGAAACGCCTTTTCACCAGTGGTAGTTTGCTCTTGATGTCCTCCTTGCTCTGTCCGTCATTGGTTATTTTGCTGTAGTAGAATTCCCTAACTTCATCTACTTCGTGACCAGCAATCCTGATGTTAAATCTCTCACTGTTCTCATTTCTGCTACTTCTCATTATCTTCGTCTTTCTTCGATTTACCGGTGCCCTCCATCCATATTCTGTCCTCATTCGCTTTCACTCAGGACATAAATGTCATCAGTGAATCTTATCACTGTTATATTTTCACCTTAAATTTTAATCACACTCCTGAAACTTTTTTGTTTCCATCATTGATTCTTCATGTACAGCTTATGTAGTAGGGGCGAAAGACTACATCCCTGCCTTAATCCTTTTTCATTTGAGCACTTCGTTCTGGGTCGCCCACTCTTATTATTCTCCCTTGGCCCTTGTACATATTGTATATTACCCGTCTCTCCCTATAGCTTGTCCCTATTTTTCTCAGAATTTCGAACATCTTGCATCATTTTACATTATCGAACACTTTTTGCAAGTCGACAAATCCTATGAACTTGTTTTGATTTTTCTTTAGTCTTGCTTCCATTATCAACCGCAACGTCAGAATTGCCTCCCTAGCGCCTTTACGTTTCTTAAAGCGAAACTGGTCGTCATCTAACACAATCTAAATTTTCTTTCCCATTCTTCTGTATATTATTTTACTTAGCAACTTGGATGCATGAGCTGATTGTGCGATAATTCTTTCACTTGTCAGCTCTTGTAGTCTTCGGAATTGTGTGGATGATATTTTTCCTAAAGGCAGATGGTATATCGCCAGACTCATACATTCTACACACCGACGTCAATAGTTCTTTTGTTACCACTTCCCCAATGATTTTAGAAATTCTGGTCGAATGTTATCTATTCCTCCTGTCTTATTTGATCTCAAGACCTACAATGCTATCTTAAATTCCGATTCTAATACTGGATCCCCTCTTTTTTCTAAATCGACTCCTGTTTGTTCTCCTACCACATCAGACAAATATTCTTCCTCATAGAGGCCTTCAATGTCTTCTTTCCTCCTATCCGCTCTCTCCTCTACATTTAACAGCGGAAATTCCGTTGCACTCTTAATGTTAGAACTCCTGCTTTTAATTTCCCCGAAGGTTTTCTTTCTTTTTTTTTTCGCATATGCTGAGTCAGTCCTTCCGACAATCATATCTTTCTCGATTTCTTCACATTTTTCTTGCCGCCATTTCATCTTATTCGTCTTAGCTTCGCCGCACTTCCTCTTTATTTTAATCCTCAGCGACTTGTATTTTTGTATTCCTGATTTTCCTTGAACATATGCGTACGTCCTTCTTTCTTCGATCAGTTGAAGTATTTCTTCTGTTACTCGTGGTTTCTTCGCAGCTAAGTTCTTCTTACGTATGTTTTCCTTTCGAACTTACACGATTGCCCATTTTAGAGATGTCTACTTCTCTTCAGCTGTACTGCTTACTGAGCTATTCCTTATTGCTGTATCTATATCCTTAGAGAACTTCAAGTGTATCTCGTCATTCCTTAGACTGAAATCTTCACGCATCAGCCGGCCTTTTCCATGTACATCTCCTCCTCTTGTGATTCTTGAACAGAATATTCTTACTACCAGCTGAAATTTATTACAGAACTCAATTAGTCTTTTTCCTCTCTCATTCCTTGTCCCAAGCCCAAACTCTCCTGTAGCATTTCCTTTTACTCCTTCCCCCCACAACTGCATTCCAGTCCTTCATGACTATTAGATTTTCATCTCACTTTATGTACTGTACTACCCTATCAATATCCTCATATACTTACTCGATCTCTTCATTCTCAACTTGGGATGTCAGCATATATGCCTGAACTATTGTTGTCGGTATCGGTTTGCTTTCAGTTCCGTCAAGAACCACCCTGTCACTTAACTGTTCACAGTAACACAATCTCTGCCCTACCTTCCTATTCATAACCAATCCTACACCCGTTGTATCATTTTCTGCTGTTATCGGTATTATACTTATCTGACCAGAATTCCTTGTCCTCTTTGCATTTCACTTCACTGACCCCTACTACATCTAGATTGAGCCTCTGCTTTTCCGTTTTCAGATTTTTTAACATCCCTACCACATTCAAGCTTCTGCTATTACACACCCCGACACCTAGAAAGTTATCGTTTCATTGGTTATTAAATCTTTTTGTCATGGTCACCTCCCCATTGGCAGTTCCCTCCCCGAGATCGGAATGGCGTACTATTCCGGATATTTTTGCCAATGGAAAGATCATTTGATACTTTCTGAATTACTGGCCACTTGTCCTGTGTATATACATTATGTGTCTTTAATGCAGTGCTCTCCCCTGCCTTCTGTATCCTCATGTCGTTGGTCACTGATTATTCTTCCCCCTTTAGGGGCAGTTTGCCACCCCACGGAAAATAGAGTACCCCGAAACTTTGTCTGCTTCACTGCCGTCTTCGACATGGCCTTTGGCGGAATGAGGGTTACCTCTTATGCCGGCAGTCCTCGGCCACAAATGCTGTTTATTATTCAAAGTTTAACCCATGAAGGGTTTCGAACCCATAACGTTTTTATTATTAATCAAAGACGCTACTCCTAGACGATAGGTGAACGCTGTCATCTGCCGAAATCTCATTTCGATATCTCGAACCGTTATGAAATATGAAGAATGTTATGGATATTTCACTGGATTGGCGCGATCGTAAATGAGTGTGCTTTTGCTGACTTTTTTTCTGAAATAATTCATAACTGGCTGCTGCAGCACCCTGCCGCAATGTAATGGAATAATTTTTACTTCCTAGCAGAGTAACACTGACTTCCCGACCGAGACACGACACTGGGATCTCTGCCTTTCCCGGGCAGGTCCTCTACTAACTGAGCTAACTGATCATGACTCGTAACCCTTCCTCACAGCTTTCACTCGGTCAGTACCTCAACTCCTACCTTCCAAACATTAAAATGTTCTCCTGCGGTACTTTCGGCACTAGCATCCCTGGAAAAAGATTGCTGCGGAGACATGGCTTAGACACAACCTGGGGGAGTCTTTCCGTGAATGAATTTATACTCTATTTCAGGCATTTCAACGCATTTTCCGACAGCCTTCACTTAACGGCCGAGAGGAGCGGCGTTTGTGTAGAGGTGGCAGTGCTAACAAGAAATACTGCCTGAAAGAAGTTTAGAAATCAATGTGGGACGTCCGTTTGGACAGTGCGGCGAAATCTGGCATTAATGGGCTATATCAGATGACCGAATTGAGTGGCTTGGCTGACACCACGACATGGCCTGTAGCGCCTGTTCACAAAATGTTCAAATGTGTGTGAAATCTTATGGGACTTAACTGCTAAGGTCATCAGTCCCTAAGCTTACACACTACTTAACCTAAATTATCCTAAGGAGAAATACACGCACCCATGCCCGAGTGAGGACTCGAACCTCCGCCGGGATCAGCCGCACAGTCCATGACCGCAAAGCCCTAGACCGCTCGGCTAATCCCGCGCGGCTGTAGCGCCTGACCTGAGCACATAACCATATCGGTTGGGCCTTAGACTGGAAAACCGTGGCCTAGTCAGATGAGTCCGGAATTCCGTTAGTAGGAGCTGATGGTAGGGCTCGAGTATGACGGAGATTCCACAAAATCCTGGACTCAAGTTGTCAACAAGTCACTGTTCGAACTGGTGGTGACTCCACAATAATATGAGATGTGTTTAGATGGAACTCACTGGGTCCTTCGGATGTTAGGCTACTTGGAGCCGTTTGCAGTAATTTATGGATGTCACGTTCCCAAACAATGATGGAATTTTTAAGGATGGCAATACGCCATATCATCGACCCATAATTGTTCGCGGCTGGTTTGAGGAACATTCTGGACAATTCGAACGAATGTTTTCGACAGCCAGATCGCCAGACATGAATCACGTCGAACATTTATGGGACACAATCGAGAGATCACTTCGTGCACATAACCCGGCACCGGCAACACTTTCACTATTATGGATAGCTAAAGAGGCATTAACGCCTAATGTTTTTACTGGGGATGTCGAACGAGATGTAGAGTCCATACCACACCAAGTTGCTGTGACACACCGAGCAGAAGGAGGTCCGACACGGTATTAGGATATAACCCATGACTTTTCTCATCCCAGTGTATAATGCGATACCAAGCTGCTGCGGTAGAGTGGAACACGAATTCAACATTAGGTATAAGGGCTGGTAATTAACTTATAGGTTTATAATTCTGGGCAAGTCGCAGATATTTTCCAATCTCATTGAATATCCAGATATGTGACGGCAGCTAGTGGCATCTGCTTCAGTAGGGCATTATTGTTGTCGTCGAGACTTCCTGGTGTTGAGATTTAGGAGCACCAACATGACCTCTTCAGCTGCTATTTTTCTATCTCGTCCTTTTCATCTCTCACAGGAAGATAGTTTGGAAGCCGCTCACCCAACAATGCAATATGCACTGCATCTACTGGATTATATATAGCTGTGAAATTGCGGCAGAGCCGTCAGCTAAAGTTCACTGATGATACTGTCATCGTCGTGGAGCCGAAGTATGAGCACGCGTCCTGGAAGTTGCTGACTTGTAGCGGTTGATGCTGCGTCACTAACTTCAAGTAGCAACGTATCGTTTTCGATTCCTGAAGGTGGGGCGACTGGCAAACTTTTCGGCATTTGTGGTACGGTAGTGGTTCCAGTTGATGCCTTCCAGTGATATTCCACGTCTGGGTCGTAGAGAAGCATAAATATCAATGCCAGAAATTACTAGAGGACGGTCTGACGATAATGCCTGCCTGTTGAGCCGTCAACTTGCAGTAAGTGTGGTTCCCTCTGTTGTTGTGGATTATAATGGGATCGTATGGCACAGCCACTAAAGTCTCGTGTCGTTCTGGGACGTGCAGTAGACGTCGTCCACTGGCATTATAAGTCATTTTCACAGGGGTTTCGTGGAGCGAAGATAGGATGAATAAAATGCACAATGAGAACCTCAAACACGTACAATTAAAACATAAATTGGTTAACAAAATAACGTTTATGAAACATGATTTACCTGCCCAAGAAATCAGGCAAAAATTTACACTTAAGAACATAAAATTAGTTCATTAGTGACTTTACGACGCCAAGCTGATATGCCAAAGAAATCAGCACAGAACTTGCACAGATAACGTAATACAGTAAACTGCTGTGGTAGCTGCTTAGACGAACTGCACTCAGAGAATGAAAACATCAATTCTTGAGCTTCACACTGCCGTTGAGACAGATTCCATGTGGAAATCACTCTGGTCATCTGAAAAATAACAAATATTGTAATTCATTAAACAACAATTAAAATTCTTATCGTACCCTTTTGGACCAGTGTCTATCATATCCCGTTCAGCCCAGTGATGCTAGGATAGCAGCTCAGTGCCACTTGAACTTACTGTTCAAATTAAGGTAAGGAATTTAAATAAATTTCTCAAAATTATTATCATATACAGTAGGAGATGTACAAACTCATACTGAGAAAGTTTGAAATAACGAGCCCGACAGATAAGTACATAAGTTAAAGTTATACCTCGTGAAATCATGTAAAGAGTTGAACCTATCTTCTTGCAACTTGATAAAAATAAAACAAGGCAATACGAATTACAAAAGTATTTCTTACATTAGAATCATAAAATTCATTTTATCACTCTCCCGGGTCATCACAGTGGTCAATAATATTAGGTCTGTCAGAACACTAAACATTAAAATGTGAACTTATGTACGTCTGTGAATTTTTAGACTTGGTGACATTCGTCATTAACGCCAACTACACACGGTGACAAGACGTTGGTAAATACGAGTTCCAGTGGCTAACTAGTTACATGAGTAACGACAGAGGTCAAAGCGGAGGCGTCGGCTCTGAGCTGTGAATCAATACCTTGCTCAACCCAACCATATAGTTTGGAAACGAACTTCAAGAGCAGTTACTGATTTCAGCAACTGGGGAGGAGCAGCAGTAGAGTACACTTTAGCTAAACCATGCTCTTTAGGTCACAGAAGACTACCGCTATATTTAGTATTCTATGTACTGCCGTGGCTCCATCAGGAAACTATTGCCTACTAGATGTTTAGCTGCGTTCGTGTAATCCACCACGGTATCACAATTAACTCATATTCAAAAAACACTGGCCGGCAATACGGAATCAAATGTCAATGTCGGTCAGACACCAGCTGCAGCAAGCATGAGAGTGGCAGAACACAACCATGCCACACTTTCTGTAGCTGCTCCTGCTAACTCAGCCAATTGGTTAGCAGTCATTGCGAAACCACGCAGTTCTACGGCTCACACCATATTGCTTATTTCTCCCCGCTCGACACAGGTAACACGAACCGCCCGAACCAAAGATGCTAATGGTATGTCAAATGTGCCGACAAGTGGCAGTCATGACTGCCACGGAACATAGTGGCGTTTAAATATACATCTACATTTACATGCAGGGTGGTCCACTGATCGTGACCAGGCCAAATATCTCACGAAATGAGCGTCAAACTATACAACTACACAGAAAGAAACTTGTCTATCTTCAAGGGGGAAACTAGATGGCGCTATGGTTGGCCCGCTAGATGGCGCTGCCATAGGTCAAATGGATATCAACTGCGTTTTTTAAAATAGGGCCCTCATTTTTTATTACATATTCCTGTAGCACGTAAAGAAATATGAATGTTGTAGTTGGACCACTTTTTTCGCTTTGTGATAGATTGCGCTGTAATAGTCACAAACATATGGCTCATAATCTTAGACGAACAGTTAGTAGGTTTTTTAAATTAAAATACAAAACGTAGGTATGTTTGAACATTTCATTTCGGTTGTTCCAATGTGATACATGTACCTTTGAGAACTTATCATTTTTAAGAACGTATGCTTTTACAGAATGATTATCTGTAAATACCACATTAATGAAATAAATGCTCAAAATGATGTCCGTCAACCTCAATGCATTTGGCAATACGTGTAACGACATTCCTCTTAACAGGGAGTAGTTCGCCTTCCGTAATGTTCGCACATGCATTGACAGTGCGCTGACGCATGTTGTCAGGCGTTGTCGATGGATCACGATAGCAAATATCCTTCAACTTTCCCCACAGAAAGAAATCCGGGGACGTCAGATATGGGGAACGTGCGGGCCATGGTATGGTGCTTCGACGACCAATCCACCTGTCATGAAATATGCTATTCAATACCGCTTCAACCGCACGCGAGCTATGTACCGGACATCCATCATGTTGGAAGTACATCGCCATTCTGTCATGCAGTGAAACATCTTGTAGTAACATCGGTAGGACATTACGTAGGAAATCAGCATACATTGCACCATTAGATTGCCATCGATAAAATGGGGGCCAATTATCCTTCCTCCCATAATGCCGCACCATACATTAACCCGCCAACGTCGCTGATGTTCCACTTGTCGCCGCCATCGTGGATTTTCCGTTTCCCAATAGTGCATATTATGCCGGTTCACGTTACCGCTGTTGGTGAATGACAATCGTCACTAAATAGAACGAGTGCAAAAAATCTGTCAACGTCCCGTTATTTCTCTTGTGGCCAGTGGTAGAACTGTACACGACGTTCAAAGTCGTCGCCATGCAATTCCTGGTGCATAGAAATATGGTACTGGTGCTATCGATGTTGATGTAGCATTTACAACACCGACGTTTTTGAGATTCCCGATTCTCGAGCAATTTATCTGCTACTGATGAGCGGATTAGCCGCGACAGCAGCTAACACACTTACTTGGGCATCATCATTTGTTTAAGGTCGTCGTTGATGTTTCGCATGTGGCTGAACACTTCCTGTTTCCTCAAATAACGTATCTATCCGGCGAACGGTCCGGACACTTGGATGATGTCCAGGATACCGAGCAGCATACATGGCACACGCCCGTTGGGCATTTTGGTCACAACAGCCATAGTGACACGATATCGACCTTTTCCGCAATTTGTCCATTTTGACACGGATAATGTATCACGAAGCAAATACCGTCCGCACTGGAGGATTGTTACGTGATACCACACACTTATACGTTTGTGGCTATGACAGCGCCATCTGTCACAAAGCGAAAAAACTGGTCCAACTAAAACATTCATATTTCTTTACGTACTACACGAATACGTAATAAAAATGGGGGTTCCTATTTAAAAAAACGCAGTTGATATCCGTTTGACCTATGGCAGGGCCATCTAGCGGGCCAACCATAGCGTCATCTGGTTTCCCTCTTCAAGCTAGACGAGTTTCATTCTTTGTAGTTTTTTCGTTTGACGCATACTTCGTGAGATATTTGGCCCGTTAATTATCAATGGAGCTCTCTGTGTACTCCGAAAGCCAGCGTAAGGCGTAAAGCGGCAGGTACCCTGCACCACTACTACTTGTTTCCTTTCCTGTTCCTCTTACAGGTAGAGGGAAGGAAAAACGACTATCTCAATGCCTCCGCATGAGCCCTAATTTCTCGCCGGCCGGAGTGGCCGAGCAGTTCTAGGCGCTACAGTCTGGAAAAGCGCCTCCGCTAGAGTCGCAGGTTCGAATCCTGCCTCGGGCATGGATGTGTGTGATGTCCTTAGGCTAGTTACCTTTAAGTAGTTCTAAGTTCTAGGGGACTGATGACCTCAAAAGTTAAGTCCCATAGTGCTCAGAGCCATTTGAACCATTTGAATCTAATTTCTGGTCTCTTATCTTCATCGTCCTTACGTGAAATTCATGTTGGCCGGAGCAGAATGGTTCTGCAGCCAGTTTCAAATTCCTGTTCTCCAAACTTCCCTAATAGCGCCTCTAGAACAGAATGTCCCATTCCCTCCAGGTTTTCCCATCTGCGTTCCCGAATCATCTCCGTACCTAATCTAGCAGACCGATTCTGAATGGCTTCGATGGGTTGCTGTAATCCAACCTCGTGCAGATCCCAAACATTCAGATAGAACTCAACAGTGTCCTATATGCGGTCTCCTTTACAGGTGTACCACTTTCCTAAAAATCTCCCAATAAACCGAAGTCGACCACTCGCCTTCCCTACCACAATATTCATTTGCTCGTCTCACTTCATGTCACTTTGCAACGTTACGCCCAGTCATTTAAACGACTTGTCTATGTCAAGCAGGACATTTCCAATGATGTATTCGACATTTCAGGGTTTGTTTGTCCGGTCATCCGCATTAACCTACATTTTTCTACGTTTGTAACGAATGCCGTTCATCACACACACTAGAAATTTTGTGTGAGTCGTCTTGTATCACCCCACAGTCACTTAGCTTCGACATCTTACGGTACACCACACAACCACAGCCAGAGACTGCTGCCCACCCTGTCCGTCAGATCATTTATCTGTACAGGAAACATTTCCCTGGGCACTACAGACGATAACCTAGTCTCTGATAAACACTCGTTTTCAAAGACAACATACTGGGTTCTATTATTTAAGAAGTATTCGAGCCGCTCACATATCTGTGAACTTATTCCACACGCTCGTACCTACGTTAACTGTCTGCAGTGTGGCACCGTTTCAAATAATTTTCAGAAACCTAGAAATATGTAATCTGCCTGTTGCCTTTCATTCTTAGTTCGAAGTGCAACATGAGTTTCACACGAACGATGATCTCTAAAACCGAGCTGGTTCATGGACAGAAACTTTTCGGTCTCAAGGATATTTCTTCGAAGTGAAAATACGTTCAAGGATTCTGCAGGAAACAGATGCTGGTCCCTTCTTTTACCCTCCCTATATACAGGAGTCACCAACGCCTTTTTCCACTGGGTTGGGGCATTACGCTGAGGGAGAGACTCACTTTAATTACAAGCTAAGTAAAGGACTAATGATGTAGAGTACTCTTTGTAAAACGAAACTGGAATTCCATCAGGATCTGACGACTCATTTTCTTGCAACACTTTCCGTTGTTTCTCCGCACCAGCGATACTTGTTACCATGCCCTCCATACGGGAGTCTGTGTGATGGCCAAACGGCGGTATGTCTTTACGATTCTCCTGTGTGAAAGACTTCTTAAACGCGAAATTTAAAACTTCAGCTTTACTTTTGCTGCCTTGTACCACCACATCAGTTTGCTCAACGAGGACTGATAGAAGTTTTAGACTCACGTAGCGATTTTACTTAGAAACAGAATTTTCTCGGGGTCCCTACAAGATTTAAAGGTATGACGGTGCTAGTTGCAGGCTTCGCTCATGAATTTCTATTAATTTCTACCTGTCGTCATTTGGGCGTTCTCTTTTGAACCGACAATGCAACAGCCTTTGCTTCCTCAACATTTTTCGGAATTCGTTGTCGAAATACGGTGGGACTTTTCCGTCCTGAATCCACTTACGTGGCAGATGTTTTCGCAAGACATGATTTACAATCAGTTTAAACTTTGTTTATAATTTCTCTACATCTGTCGTATGGAACTAAATGATGTCAATTCATTGTCCAAATGGAATGTTAACAACTGTCTATCGGTCATTGCGCAACAGTTGTGCTCCACGGCTGACGACATTCTGGTCATTTCTCCCCGCTCATGAGACACTTTACGGAACTGCCGTCAGCTGGCGCCACTACCTCGAACCAGAGGTACTCATGGAGCTCGAATGTGCCGACAAGCGTCAGCCTTCAGTGCTATACAACATACTAGGCGTTTAGGTCGATTGTGATAAAGAGAGCTTGACCCGTAAGTTCAGCAAGATTTCGAAATTATTGGGGTCTAGAGAACAAGACTGTGGTATGCATGCTGCGATAAACGTGGAACATCCCATTGACGTATGGACTACAAAGCTTGATCGGTTTCGTACGTATAGTGATGTACCGCCACGTGCCGTTGGTCTAGCTCTTCAAAAACAGTAGTTTGGCTCACGGATATGCATCCAGGCTTAGCTGTGTTTCACACACCAGGAAATTGGTAAAGTTCACCATGTTGAGTATGAACGCCACTGGCGCTCGACTTGGTTATTATCAGTACATTCATGCTATCCGACATGCGGATTTTATGGTCTAAATCCGGTGGCTGCTTGCATTGCTGGCATCTGTACCAATAGTTTGCTGCGGAAGGAGCTCCATCATCTCCGCTAGAACAATGATTTTCACAATCAAGCCGTTGACAACGTTGTTTGGAGCAGCTGTTATGGGACGTGCTCGTTCCAGTTTCCTGGTCTGCTTCAGTGGTCGTACTCGTACAACAGTGAACTTAAGTCGTGCATTGCTTTTCGTCTGATTCGTTATTTCGACGCCTGTTACATAGAGACAAAGCGCTGGGCTGCATCGGGTGGGAAAAGAAAGTAAATTTCTGCATGTTACGCATAGTTATTAGGAAGAGGTGGGTACATCTTTAGGTGTCTGCTGTGTAGTCTTCTGATTGGTTTTGTTTCTGTTTTTCTCATTTGACATGTTTGTGCGTTGCTTATCAGGCGCTTCTTCATTGGTTGGCACCGTCGACGTGTTGGCTGCGGCGAAGGATACACAGGGGTGTGCCTTGGCCATCTTGTTTGGTTGGAGCTCAGTAATTTTTCCACGTGGTGAGCCATAGTGCGCAGCCATACGATGCAGTAGCGGTAACTAGGCACATAGTGTTCCTCGCTGCAGAGTGTGCATGATGAAGTCGAATCACGTGGGAGAGGGCAATCCAACTTGCTGCCAGCACTCCTGTCTGGAAACGTGATCGATGCCCTGTCGCAGTGGCAATGCGCTGGTCCTCGTTTAGGCTTGAGATTATTGCTCGTACTGTGATACCGGCCAGGTGAGTCAGTTTGGAAAGCTTTCTACTTTCAGGATTGTCAGTTACTGTAACCAGGAATAGTGGCGCACGGATATCTTCGTCGGTTTGAGCTTTTAGATTGTCATTATAGAGAGGTTTAAAGCTCCTAATGGTTCATTTGCGTGGTGAGATTCCGCATTGAAGAGTACAATCGTCATAAGTATTTCAGGTGAGGAAATGAGAGTGAAGTAATGTAGCTTCCTTTCCGAAGCTTCGTGTGCCCCTCGTCTGACATCGTAAGCAGTGGTGTCTTGCGCAGGTTTGTGCTGGCTATCCTCATGTCGAACAAAGTGAAAGGGCTAGTCGGAAAGTCAGATACAATCGGTCGCGAAATGGAAACCACAGTGAAAATCAAAAATGTTTTATTTGCAATAGTGAGCAACACCTTCCAGCTACTTCTGTACAACGTAGCTGCTCCGACTTAGATGCCTGTCGTAGCGTTGTACCAACTTCCATTATTCACCTGTACATTCCGCCACTTGTCTACGCTTGTTTGCTGTTTGTTGTCTTTGCCAAAATGTTGTCTCCATAGCCAGTAGTTCATGTGAGCCTAGTTTAGGCTGTATGTTGCGCCATAAAACACTTCGCACTGAAAACGATGCAGGGGCGTCCTAGTGGCCCCTGCAGTGTGCGGCAGAGAATTGTCATGAAGAAGAAAGTGCGTGACAGTTACGTTATGTGGTATTGCATGAAATCAGGCGATATCTATCAGGGGCCACCCATATTTGGCGGGAGACACTATTTGTCTAGGCATCTTTACATGGTCACTATGTGCTCCGAACTGAAAAGGGCAACGTTAGGCGATCGGCAGGCATACTACAGACACTTCGCAGCGCATTTGTGCAAAACTTCATCGCATTTTCCCTGCCGTATCCATTTCGAGACCAATTGGACCTTACATACCGAACAGCCCTCGAAGTCGTCGAGCTTCGGTCAACTCGTTGAAACTGTCGGTACTTGCGGTCGAGGTGGTGGATCAGATTCTGGCGCTGTTGAAGCGTATTCTGAGCCTTCTTGGTGGTTCGAGAGCAGTGCAAAAGCATTGGAAGTGTCTGCTGTGGGATTGGTTGACAATTGTGCTAGCAGAGCATTTATTTTGACCTGCACAGAGCCCCTGGCGTCTGGTACGATTGTCTTCCACAATTTTTTGCCCTTCTGCGAGCTTCGTATATTGACGGTGCTAGCTAAAGGTCTACATTTTTTGCTCACCAAAGTTCCACTTGACGGACGCCTCATGGATTACTCACATTTCGAATCCGAGAGTAGTACTGCGAAGGCGATCTTGCCCAAGTTGTAATTAATTACAGTTTAGTGATGAGGAGCTCGTGAATGAGTCGTTCAAATGAACGCTTCACTCCAGTGAAGTGTGAACTAACCACTCAATTTCAATGAACTGGTACTTCAAACTCTTCACAGATAGCACACTCCACACTTTTTTCTAGTTCACTCACTCTCTTCCCCTCTCCCTCTCCCACTACATCGGCGCTACGTCACTCATCCACCCTTCACTTCAGTCCTCCCTCTACTGCCTGTCGACGAATCGCGCGGTGTTTGTGGTGAACGATAGGTTTATGATGGGTTGGGTTGGGAAGGTGAGGGGCGAGGGGAAAGCAGCGTCAGTTGCTTCCTGTAGTGCTGACATCATTGCCCGTGACTATTTGTGCAGTTAAACTTCGCGTCTACGGGTAGTCTACCGTTGGCAGCGCCTGCAGACAAATGAATATTAAAGATACAAACGAAGAGGCTGGCTGTGTGAGCACGCACAGCCAACATGAAAATAAAAGGTTTTTTAATAACACTGAAAGAGGGATTTTTACCTGAAATCTTACCAATGACTACATGTTACAGTTTATCGTTTTGAATCTGGAGGGTTCTCAACAAAAATAAAATCTACAGGAAAACTTCTGAATAATTTCTTAACGTAGGTGTATAGACTTTGTGACAGCCGGCCGGAGTGGCCGAGCGGTTCTAGGCGCTACAGTCTGGAACAGCGCCACCGTTAGAGTCGCAGGTTCGAATCCTGCCTCGGGCATGGATGTGTGTGATGTCTTTAGGTTAGTTAGGTTTAAGTAGTTCTAAGTTCTAGGGGACTGATGACCACTGCAGTTAAGTCCCATAGTGCGCAGAGCCATACTTTGTGACAGTGGTAAACATACTCATTCTATTTTGGATTAAATTTTAAAAGGAACATAAAATTGGACTGCATTTCGTTGGTAGCCCTAGTTTTCGGTCCATGAATACAACAAATAATGTTTCATTTGGCAGATAAAATAATTTTTTAGGCGCTTCATGAGAAAATGTTGAGCTAGATTAAATGTAATACCTTCTTTATATGTGACAGGCTTCTCTGTTTATCTTTCCTTTGTTCCCTTCGACCATGCTCTATGTAACAGACGCTGTAATAGCGTAAAACGTTGCGTGCACGTTACTGCATAGTTCGGCCATCTGTTGGTAAAATTATGAAGTATTACGAAGCGTTATTGTACAAGCGAGGCGAAGCGAGCGTAGCCGCGGCTGAGCGGCGAACTGGGCAACCATCGCCAGGCTTCTGTAGCTTCTGTACTTCGTGAATGAACTACTTCATTTGAACGCTTCACGGCAAAGAGTGAAATGAATGAAGTAGTTCACGGGAATGAACGAGTTCGACCCATCTCTATTACAGTGCCCTTTTCCAGAGCTCGAAGACGCTCCGACCGGTTGTCGGTCGACTCTGTTTCCGCTTGCTTCCGCAAGCTTCGGCGTCGCTAACTCGATCATGTAATTCCCCATACCCCTCTGCTCCGATCAGATGCAGGGCGAGGAGGATACAACTAGCCGGGACAATATATTTTACTCTTTAAAAATGGCAACCCGACTTACATTACCTGCTTCAGGTGTAGATGCTGTAAGTTGCGTTCCCTGCCTTAAGGTACGTGATATGCAGTGTGCCCACAAATTGGTAGCAAATGGTTTTCATCATGTGGTGAAACAACGCATCAAGCTTTGTTTCCTCATTCATACATATCAATGTGTGCTCCCATAGTGGCACGGATAATGTCTAGTCAGAATTCCATTTCTCTCTACACGGTGACGTATTCAAATGCATTGTGAATGCGTGCCTTCAAGTATTGTAGGTCTCTAACCTTGGTTCGGTGCACCAGATCCTTTACAGTACCCTACAGGAAGAAGTGTAGTGGTGTGAGGTTAGGAGATCGCGGCGGCCATCTAACTGGGCCATCTCGTCCAGCACATATGCCTGGAAACTTTTACCCTAGAAACTGACGGGGTAGTGCCCCATCCTACTGGAATGTGACATTATGATAAAGGTGCTCCAACTGAGACACACTAAACTCTTGTAACATGTCTAGTTGAACACCACCGTTGACGACGGAATCGATAAAAAAGAATGTGCACTTTTGATCTTCTCATTTCCAACTCTCTGGTCGACGTACGCGCCGATTTTGTCCGGCTCCTTGCACACAGCTGTTGTATCTCGTCCACACAGGCGTCTGAAACAGATGGGCGACCCACCCCTTTCTATGTAAAACACTACCTGTCTCCATAAATGATGTATGCCAAGACATAATAGTTAGTCGGGACAGCGACTGCCTTCCATATGGTGTTGACGGACATTTAGGGGCCAGTGGGTTAGTGTGCTTGGATATCGGACATCGTCTGCATAAGCCAGGACACACTTTCTCCTATAGCGTCCATATTTTATCAGGTCTTCAAGTTCAATTTTGCGTCAAATAACTGGAAGGTAAAAAAAATTCTGTGTTATCATATGTTGAAAAACATTTATTAATATGTAGTACAGTTTTAAATTCACTAAACTCTGAAGTTGTAAATATAATTTATGGACGCGCTGTCATTTCCTTACCAGTTATATCGTATCCGCCCTGTATTTTTCTTACCACGTCGCGCGATCGCAACGCTACCGGGTGGTATTCAGCTTCATGGTGGTCAATGATCAAAATATATTGGCTCATAAACGTACCTGCTGCTCGGTCGAACTCCTTCTGTCATTAAATTGTTTCAAAAAATAGAAGGAATTTCCTGAACAGTCGAACGGTGTTGCTGAGAACTCACTTTTGTTGCCAAAGCCAGTGGATATACTTTTGTATCATTTCTAGGCCATTGTGTTGCGTTGTAACCATGACACACTTGTTGCACGACAAACGAAACGAAACTTTTTGTTGACTATAATTCATAAAAAGTAGTTTCATCTTCCAGTTGGACTGTCAGAGTGCTTACCGTTCTTAAGCATGTTGATTTACAAGAGACACTAAGACACGCAGAATACATGAAGTATCCCAACACCCGCAGGCAATTAGGTACGCGATCTACATCTACATCTACATCAGCACTCCGCAAACCGACTGATAGTGTGCGGCAGGGGTTACTTGTGGTACCACTATCTCATCCCTATTACACTGGCGAACGGTGCTTGGGAAGAACGATTGTCTGTGACCTCTGTATTAGCTCGAATTTTCTCCTTGGGGTCATTTAACATGACGTACGTTGGGAGAAGTAACGTCTTGTCCTACTCTTCGCTGACAGGACTCTCAGAAGATCAATAGCAAAAATCTCTGTGATGCACAATGCCTCTCTTGTAATGTCTGCCACTAGAGTTTGTTGAGCATCTGTGTGACGCTCTCGCGTCGACTAAACGACCATCTCATACCAATTCAGAGTTCAGAAGCATATGGTGCATAAGATTTTGCAAGACTGTCTATCGACGAAAGTGCAATCGGTATCTGATTAGTTAAGGAAACACTACAGACCTCCAGGTATGAATGAATCTATACACATGCAACAAGAACGACGGGGATTGCTCATGTCTGTAGGAAAATTTCCGAAGTACACATGACTTACGATCGAGAAATCACAAATTTTGAATTTTTCGGTGGTCCCTCGTCTGATAGCTATCACCACCCTATAATAAGGGGGGAGGCGTAAATATTTTACTAACAGACTCTATTTCGGCTGGTTTCATGTGGGCTCTACGACGTCATTTCCCTTCCAAAACTTTTCATCTCCTACGCCTTGACTTATTCTTCAAAAAATGGTTTAAATGGCTCTGAGCACTATGCGACTTAACTTCTGAGGTCATCAGTCGCCTAGAACTTAGAACTAATTAAACCTAACTAACCTAAGGACATCACACACATCCATGCCCGAGGCAGGATTCGAACCTGCGACCGTAGTGGTCGCTCGGTTCCAGACTGTAGCGCCTAGAACAGCACGGCCACTCCGGCCGGCACTTATTCTTCAGTATATTCCAATGTCTGCCTTCCTGTTCCCTAAGATATATACTATTTATTACCTACGCAAACGGGAATATACTACATGGACATCCCCCCGATTCCATTATTGCTTCTCATTTTACTGCGGTTCAAAATGTTTCAAATGTCTATGGAACTTAACATGTGAGGTCATCAGACCCCTAGACTTACAACTACTTAAACCTAACTAATCTAGGATATCACACACATCAAGGACCGAGGCAGGATTCGAACCGGCGACCGTAGCAACAGCGCGGTTCCGGACTGAAGCGTCTAGAACCGCGCGGACACTGCGGCCGGCTTTTACTCCGGTTTACACTCAATTTATATTCTATGGTTATTAGACTGCCTACTCCATTCTTGTATATTATTCGTCTTCTCCTAAAGCTAATGTATATACACTGCTGGCCACCGTAAATGCAACACCCTGAAGGAAGCATCCGAATCAAGTAAAATTTACACCATGGGTTTGCAGCGATGAGATATGCAACTGATTAGAATTTCAGCGCAGACGCACATCACGCGCGCCTGTGGCGCCACCTCATAGCGCCATTTAAGGCTTGGCGATTTCGACGAGTGTACGTTCGGCACGTATGTTTACCTTGTGGTTGTTTCACAAGACGATCAGTTATGCCTCGTAGACAACAGCGAACATCTTTTGATCAAGTATCCGAGTTCGACAGAGGAAGGATAGTGGCTTACCGAGATTGTGGATTATCATACAGAGAAATCGCTAGTCGTGTTGGACGAAACCAAACAACTGTAATGCGGATATGTGACCGTTGGATGCAGGAGGGTACGACGGACCGACGTGGTCGATCGCATTCACCTCGGTGCACCACTGCACGTGCTGATAGGCAAATTGTGCGCATGGCAGTGACGGATCGCTCAGTGACATCCCGAACCATAGCACAGCACATTGCGTCTGTAACGCATCATCCAGTGTCTGCGCGTACCATTCGACAACGTTTACAGCAGAGTGGTCTGTCCGCAAGACGTCCATTGCTTCGTCTACCATTGACGCAGAACCACAGACGTCTCCGTCGTCAATGGTGTAGTGACAGACGGATGTGGACGGCAGAATGGAATGACGTTGTCTTTACTGACGAGGCACGCTTCTGTCTGCAGCACCACGATGGTCGGATTCGAGTGTGGAGACACCGTGGAGAGAGGATGCTGGACAGCTGCATTATGCACCGCCACACTGGTCTTGCACCGGGTATTATGGTATGGGGCGGTATTGGATATTACTCTCGCACGCCTCTAGTACGCATTGCCGGTAATTTAAATAGCCGGCGCTACATATCCGAGGTGCTGGAGCCAGTTGTCCTTCCTTACCTTCAGAGCTCGGCCACAGCCATATTTCAACAGGATAATGCGCGACCAAACATGTGGTCCATGGTTGCTCAACGAGTGACCCAGATTACATCCCAGCTGCCACACCAGATGATCTTTGGCAACGTGTGGAAGCTGCTTGGGCTGCTGTACCCCAGGAACACATCCAACGTCTCTTTGACTCAATGCCGAGACGTGTGGCAGCGGTGATCTCCAACAATGGCGGCTACTCTGGCTACTGATTCTGGCAGGAACCACATGCCACAGACGTCTGTAAACGTAATCATTTGATACTTGGTCAACATGTTATCTACAAACTAAATCTTGTTGTGCTACCTCTTGTCTTTCTTGGTGTTGCATTTACGGTGGCCAGCAGTGTATATCTAAGAACTGCTCTATTTCTTTGTTGTTGTTGTTGTTGTGGTCTTCAATCCAGAGACTGGTTTGATGCGGCTCTCCATGCTACTCTTTCCTGTGCAAGCTTCTTCATCTCCCAGTACCTACTGCAACCTACATCCTTCTGAAACTGCTTCGTGTATTCATCTCTTGGTCTCCTTCTACGATTTCTGCCCTCCACACTGCCCTCCAATACTAAATTGGTGATCCCTTGATGCCTCAGAACATGTCCTACCTACCGATCCCTTCTTCTAGTCAAGGTGTGCCACAAATTTCTCTTCTCCCTAATTCTATTCAATACCTCCTCATTAGTTATGTGATCTACCCATCTAATCTTCAGCATTCTTCTGTAGCACCACATTTCGAATGCTTCGATTCTCTTCTTGTCCAAAATATTTGTCGTCCACGTTTCACTTCCATACATGGCCACACTCCATAGAAATACTTTCAGAAACGACTTCCTGACACTTAAATCTATACTCGATGTTAACAAATTTCTCTTCTTCAGAAACGCTTTCCTTGCCATTTCCAGTTTACATTTTATATCCCCTCTACTTCGACCATCATCATTTATTTTGCTCCCCAAATAGCAAAACTCATATCTTTAAACTTTGTAATTTGATATAGCTTTCTATGTATTTGTGTCGAAGCATTATAGTCCAGTGGTACCCTTACGCATCTCACTTAAGGTTTTATAAAAGCTATGTATGATTTCCATGCCACTGCAGTTCGTCCCTATGCTACACGGCCCACTGGCATTAATGTGACCACCGTCTATGTTCAGCGTCAACGTGTAATAACCATTCACAGCTGGTAGGTGGCAGTACTAACAGTGTTGCGTATATAAACCGTCTCGGGACACACGTGCAATAGCGCACTCGTTGTCGTAATGCGGAAAAGGAATGACTTATCTGACGTGCAAAAGGAGATGATCTTTGACTTTAGAGCAAAGGGTAGAAGCATTCCTGAAACAGCTACGCTTGCAAACTGTGTCGCCATGGTTAAAGTATATCGTGCACTGCAAAATGATTCTATCTAAAACAGGCGCTGAGGTGCACTAGAGGCCATTGATGACAAGCGGTGAATAACGGTTGTGGAGGTGTGTACAACTGTTGACCATCTGACCGCCCAGATGAATCAACTTGCTACCAACAATGTCTCTTCAACTGCAGCTCAGTGATCGTTGATGCGAAAGGCCCTCCTCAGAAGACGTCTGGTTCATGCACCCTTGCTGACTGCTGTCGATCTCGACGAATTCCGGAGTTTGCACGCCAATGCCGCAACTGGACGTCCACAGAGTAGTGACAGGTGGGCTTTTCAGGTGAATCACATTTTATGCTCCAACGGACAAATTACCGTTGGCGTCTACGACGTGAAATGTATGAAAGCGAAAATTCCGCAACCAGGAGGGAGTGTTATGGTATGGGGAATGTTCTCGAGGCACTCCCTGGGTGTTCTCATCTTTCTGGGAGGCACAACTGATCAACAAAACTATGCATCTATCATTGGGGGCTTCGTCCACTCCTACATGCAGTTCTGTTTCCTCGGCACATGGCACAAACCAGCAGTACAATGCAACGTGTCACACAGCTCACATTGTAAGTGTGTGACTCGAAGAGCACTAGAAAGAGTTTCTCTTAGTCTCCTTCCCATCAAATTCCCCAGATTTGGATCAAATTGAGAATCTGTGAGACCCCACTGCTAGGGCTGTTCGCACCAACGGTCTTCAACCGCTAAACCTAGCGCAGCTGCCCATGGCGTTGGAGTTGAAAACGGGCTCCCATCCTTTTAGGCGCGTTCCAGAACCTCACTGGCTCTCTTCCTACACGTCTCGCAGGTCCCACGCTGCAAAAGCTGGTTATTCGGACTTTTGACAGGTCTTCACATTAATGTGACTGGACAGCGTATCAGCGCAGAATTGAAAGAAGACTGCTGGCCATTAAAATTGCTACACCATGAAGATGACGTGCTACAGACGCGAAATTTAACCGACAGGTAGAGGATGCTGTGATATGCAAATGATTAGGTTTTCGGAGCATTCACACAAGGTTGGCGCCGGTGGCGACACATAAAACGTGCTGACATAAGGAAAGCTTCCAACCGATTTCTCATACACGAACAGCAGTTGACCGGTGTTGCCTGGTGAAACGTTGTTGTGATGCTCCGTGCAAGGAGGAGAAATGTGTACCATCATGTTTCCGACTTTGATAAAGGTCGGATTGTGGCCTATCGCGATTGCGGTTTATCGTATCGCGACATTTCTGCTCGCGTTGGTCGAAATCCAATTACTGTTAGCACAATATGGAATCGGTGGGTTCAGGAGGGTAAAACGGAACGCCGTGCTGGTTCCCAACGGCCTCGTATCACTAGCAGTCGAGATGACAGGCATCTTATCCGCATGGCTGTAACGGATCGTGCAGCCACGTCTCGATCCCTGCGTCAACAGATGGGGACGTTTGCAAGACAGCAACCATCTGCACGAACAGTTCGACGACATTTGCATCAGCATGGACTATCAGCTCGGAGAACATGGCTGCGGCTACCCTTGACGCTGCATCACAGACAGGAGAGCCTGCGATGTTGTACTCAACGACGAACCTGGGTGTAGGAATGGCAAAACGTTAATTTTTCGGATGAATCCAGGTTCCATTTACAGCATCATGATGGTCGTATCCGTGTTTCGTGACATCGCGGTGAACGCACATTGGAAGCGTGTATTCGTCATCGCCATACTGTCGTATCACCCTTCGTGATGGTATGGGATGCCATTGGTTACACGTCTCGGTCACCTCTTGTTCGCAATGATGGCACTTTGAACAGTGGACGTTACATTTCAGATGTGTTACGACTCGTGGCTCTACCCTTCATTCGATCCCTGCGAAACCCTACATTTCAGCAGGATAATGCATGACCGCATGTTGCAGGTCCTGTGCGGGCCTTTCTGGATACAGAAAAAGGTCGACTGCTGCCCTGGCCAGCACATTCTCCAGATCTTTCACCAATTGAAAACGTCTGGTCTATGGTGGCCGAGCAACCGGCCCGTCACCATATGCCAGTCACCCTCTTGATGAACTGTGGTATCGTGTTGAAGCTGCATGAGCAGCTGTACCCGTACACGCCATCAAAGCTCTGTTTGACTCAATGCCCAGGCGTATCAAGGCCGTTATTACGGCCAGAGGTGGTTATTCTGGGTACTGATTTCTCAGGATCTATGCACTCAAATTACGTGAAAATGTAATCACATGTCACTTCTAGTATAATATATTTGTACAATGAATACGTGTTTATCATCTGCATTTCTTCTTGGTGTAGCAATTTTAATGCCAATAGTGTGCAATTGATGGAAGCACGTAAGACCGCAGTGGCGCCCTTCTTTCGCCGGCAGGGTCACGTCGCACCGCGTCACGCCATCGCCTCCGCGGCCGCTGGAGTGGCCAGCCAGCTGCTACGCTACTCCTCCCCTCCAGAGCCCCTCGCGTGTCGCGTGAGAGGCCCTGCAGGCGCTGTCGCCGCGCCGCCCCTGGCCGCTCTAAGTGATTGGCCCGCAGATGCACAAAGGCTCTGTGGTCGACCACGCCCCTTTCGTAAAACTTAGGTGCTGCGGTCACCACATTTAGATTAGTCGTACGTCACTATTGCTACGGAAACCTTCCAGGAATATTCGTCTTTGGCGTTCAGTTAAAGGAGCTGGGTAACACAGTCGAGTGGTAATGTGATAATAGACATGAAAATGTTATTTTTTTCCAGCCACTGCTGTGTGACACTACTTCAGGGAGGAAACGAAATAAAAATTCTCAGTCTGAGAAAGTATGTGATGTTGAGTCAGGCAGTAGCAGCCTGCCGAGACACAAGCAGCAACAGGAAAGTAACCGATTTTGTGACTTTTACGAGTTCCTAACCAGGAGCGAATTTTGTAATATCATCTGTTGCCTTAACAGTGAATTTTATAATATCATCTGTGTACTTTAATAGTTTAATTTCTCCATTTTCTGCGTGTAAATTTAATATCTAATATCCACAATTCTCGCGTTTCCGTTTGTGTCGGAAAGTAAACCGATTTTGTGACATATTACAAGTTCCAAACCAGGGGGATATTATTTAGTTTCACCTGAGTGCTTCGGTAGTTGGGTTTTTGAATCTCTGCATAATAATCTATTAGACACAGTCGCTGCACTTTTGTCAGGGTCTACAGTAGAGTTGCGAAGCACGTGCCGACAGTCAGTTTATCTGAATAGTTTAATTTTCCACGGTCTTTAGCGTGGACAGGGACTGTGATTGTTGTGTGCGGATGCGAGCCGACTTGGTGACACTTCACCCTCAGGTTCAGGCTGTGATGGCTTCGGTTACACAGCTTGAGGCCGCAGTGGATGGACACCACTGTTGTGGGCCGGCCGTGGGGATCCAACAGACGTCCAGCACGTCCGAGCCCTCCGATCGGTCCTCACTGGTGGCCAGCCCAGTTACTGCTCTCACTGAGGTTGACCCCTCCTCACCTGTGGTCCAGTGGGAGGACGCCCTGGGACGTAGCAGGTGCCGCGAAGGATTAGCCGAGCGGTCTAAGGCGCTGCAGTCATGGACTGTGTGGCTGGTCCCGGCGGAAGTTCGAGTCCTCCCTCGGACATGGGTGTGTGTGTTTGTCCTTAGGGTAATTTAGGTTATGTGGTGTGTAAGCTTAGGGACTGATGACCTTAGCAGTTAAGTCCCATAAGACTTCACACACATTTGAACAATTTTGAACGTAGCAGGTGGCAGAAGACTCCCCAGGCGGCTGCACGTAAACCTGCCGGGTTTGTCTGACAAAAAAGTTCCAGGTGCTGTCTGTGGCTGACAATGTCGCTGAGCCAGACGCTGTCGCCTGTCCTGTTTCAGAGGAAACCTCTGAAACGGCAAGATCTGGACAATCACAGAGGGTGGGTTTGTATGATAGTTGGGAGCTCCAACGTTAGGCGCATTATGGGGCTCGTTAGGAACATGGCTGCCAAAATGGGAAAGAAAACCTATATGCACTCCATGTGCATATTGAGTGGTGTCAATCCAGATGTGGAACACGCCCTCCCGGATGCCATGAAGAGCACAAAGTGCGGCCAACTGCAGGTCGTTGCTCACGTCGGTACTAGTGATGTATGTCACTTTGGATCAGATGAGAATCTCTCTGGTTTTGGGAGGCTAACAGAAGTGGCAAAGGCTGCCAGTTTTGATCGCAAGATGTAAGCAGAGCTGACCATTTGCAGCATAGTCGACAGCACCGAATGCGGACCTTTGGTAGAGAGCCGTTTGGAGGGTCTGAATCAGAGGTTCAGACGGTTCTGTGACAGTGTAGGCTGCAGATTCCTCGACTTGCACCAAGAATATTCGCGAGGTTGCCGTTTTGTCTGCTCGGTTCTTTCTATTTAACGCCGCAGCCTTCAGATTGCTCAGTGCCAATTTTACTAGATGTTGATGTTGTACTCTGGGTACTGGTGGGAATTTAATTATTCTTCGGATAAGTCCCTGTCCTCTATACATCATCTGACTTGGGTATCAATACTGGTGTTGCCAATGGCGCATTATCCTCTTGGCATACCATTTCTCTCTCAGTTTCGTGTAAATGAACTACATCCTCCACAATTTGGTCATCAGCACTTTTTCTACATCTGTCTATATTAAGTGTTAACAATTCTTGTCCCTCATCATCGGTCGATTCCCAGTCGTCTCCCAGCATGCTTTTGTTTGTATCTGATCAACCCTTAAAACCTACTTTAGAATCTTGCTGCTCATTTTAGTCGAAGTATGTCAGGTGACATATTCACCTTCTTGTTACGGCATATAAGATCTCTCATGTTAGTTGTGAAATTGACAGCCATTCAAAGTGCCACCTTAAAAACGTAATGGTGTTCTGAAAGGATAGGCTAAACATGGTTGGCGGTGGTGTGTTTTTTGCTGTTAGAAGTAGTTTATCTTCTCGCAGGATTGGAGTAGATAGTTCCTGTGACTTAGTATGGGCAAAGGTCATTGTTGGCAAATGGAATAAAATAATAATAGGATCCTTTTACTCCCAATTCAGATGATACATTTGCTGAAAAGTTCAAAGAAAACTTGAGTCTCATTTCAAACATGTACCCGATTCTTACGATTATAGTTGGTGGTGACTTTAATTTACCCTCGATGTGTTGGCGAAAATATATGTTTAATTCAGGAGGTACACATAAAACATCATCCGAATTTGTGCTAAACGCATTCTCTGAAAATTATTTCGAGCAGTTAGTTCAAGAGTCCAAGTGAAAACACACTTGACGTCTTAGCAACATATAATCCTGAGTTAATAACGAGCATCAAAACAGATACAGGGATTAGTGAACACAGCGTCGTCGTAGTGAGATTGAATATTGTAACCCCAAATACTCCAAAAATAAACGAAAAATATACCACTTCAAAAAAGCAGATAAAAATTCACTTGCGCCTGCCTTAGAGAAAAACTCCTCGCCTTCCAAATTAATAATATAAGTGTAGACCACGTGTAGCTTGAATTCAAAGAAATAGTGTCGGAAGCAATTGAGACATTTATACCAAATAAATTAACAAACGACTGAACTGATCTTCCTTGGTACACAAAACAGGTCAGAACACTGTTGCAGAAACAACAAAACAAAAATGCCAAATTTAAACAGACGCAAAATCCCCAAGATTGGTGATAATTTACAGAAGCTCGAACTTTAGCGCGAACTTCAATGCAAGATAATATAATAGTTTCCACAACGAAACTTTGTCTCGAAACCTGGCAGAAAATCCAAAGTGATTCAGGTCGTATGTGAAGTATGTTTGCGGCAACAAACAATCAATGCCTTCTCTACGTGATAGCGATGAAGATACTATAGAAGACAGTGCTGCCAAAGCAGAATTACTAAACACAGCCTTTCGAAATGCCCCTTCACAAAAGAAGACGAAATAAATATTCAAGAATTCGAATCAAGAACTGTTGCCAACATGAGTAACATAGAAGTAAATAACCTCGGAGTAGTGAAGCAGCTTAAATCACTTATTAAAAGCAAGTCTTCTGGTCCAGACTGTATACCAATTAGGTTCCTTTCAGAGTATGCTGATGCGTTAGTTCCATACTTAACAATCATATACAACCGTTCGCTCGACGTAAGATCCGTACCCAAAGACTGAAAAGTTGGACAGGTCACAACAATATTCAAGAAAGGTACTAGCAGTAATCCACTTAACTACAGGCCCATATTATTAATGTCGATATGCAGCAGTATTTTGGAACATATATTGTGTTCGAACATTGTGAATTACCTCGATGAAAACGGTCTATTGACACACAGTCAACATGGGTCTAGAAAACATCGTTCTTGTGAAACACAACTAACTCTTTATTCGCATGAAGTGTCGAGTGCTATTGACAAGGGATCTCAGATCGATTCCGTATTTCTGGATTTCCGGAAGGCTTTTGACACTGTACCGCACAAGCGGCTTGTAGTGAAATTGCGTGCTTATGGAATATCGTCTCAGTTATGTGACTGGATTTGTGATTTCCTGTCAGAGAGGTCACAGTTCATAGTAACTGACGGAAAGTTATCGAGTAAAATAGAAGTGATTTCTGGCGTTCACCAAGGTAGTGTTATAGGCCCTTTGCTGTTCCTTCTCTATATAAACGATTTGGGAGACAATCTGAGTATCTGTCTTAGGTTGTTTGCAGATGACGCTGTCGTTTATCGACTAATAAAGTCATCACAAGATCAAAACAAATTGCGAGACGGTTTAGAAAAGATATCTGAATTGTGCGAAAACTGGCAGTCGATCCTAAATAACGAAAAGTATGAGGTCATCCACATGAGTCCTAAAAGGAATTCGTTAAACTTCGGTTACACGATAAATGAGTTAAATCTAAAGACCGTAAATTCAACTAAATAACTAGGAATTATAATTACGAAAACTTAAATTGGATGGAACCATAGAAAATGTGTGGGTAAGACTAACAAAAGACTGCGTTTCATTGGTAGGATACTTGGAAAATGTATCAGATCTACTAAGGAGACTGCCTACACTACGCTTGTCCGACCTCTTTTAGAATATTGCTACTCGGTGTGGGATCATTACCAGATAGGACTGACGGAGTACATCGAAAAAGTTCAAAGAAGGGCAGCACGTTTTGTATTTTCGCGAAATATGGGAGAGAGTATCACTGAATTGATACGGCATTTTGGCTGGACATCATTGAAAGCAAGGAGTTTTTCGTTGCGATGGAATCTTCTCACGTAATTACAATCACCAACTTTCTCCTACAAATGCGAAAATATTTTGTTGACACCGACCTACATTGGGGGAAACAATCACCACGATAAAATGAGGTAAATCAGAGCTCGTGCAGAAAGATATAGGTGTTTTTCTTTCCGCGCGCTATACGAGATTTCTGTGAGAATTGTGAAAGTGGTTAGATGAACCCACTGCCAGGCACTTACATGTGACTTGCAGAGTACCCACGTAGATGTAGATGTTATCTGAGTGATTACAATATCAGTCAAAAGTACAAAGAACTTCCCACTACGAGCCTGCTTATGGGTATGACGTTGCACGCTCTGTGGCCTGGATGCATGCCCTGGTTCGGTTGGGATGGGTGTCATAAAGCCGTTGTATCCTTCCCTGAGAAAAGCTGCCCCTCAGTTTCTAACCTGTCCTTGATACCTACCGTACTGGCACTGCGTGAGTGTTGATGTCCAAGCTGGTGCTACACATTTTCTGTCAGGGACAGGCCTGGTGATTTTGTGGTCACTGAAGTCTCTCAAAATCACGCAGACAGTTCATAGACACTTGTTTCATAAGTGAAGGATTTTTGACCTGTTGATAATTTGAGCCACGATATTGACGCATGAAGGTAACACTTGGGGACGCAGGGCATCTGTGACGTACCGTAATGGCATCAGAGCTCCTTCGATCACTACTAGGCGTGACCTGAAGACGTATCCGACGTCTTCTCATACCATTAAGCCAACAGTAACAGCGTTATGCTGCTCATAAATATTGGAGGAGTGGGACCTCTTCGCAGGTCGCCATTAAATCCACCGACGAAAGTCATCGTATGCCATGGAGAACTGCGATTCATCGTTAAACATAATGCTGCCCGGCCACGGCATCACTCCAGTCGCAGCCGTTTGTGCTGTGTTGTTAAAGGTAACCTACACACGGGGCGGTAGGCGGTAATTGCCTAGACCAGCTGCATCTAGTGTCCAGTCAACTGTGCCGGATGACAGAAAATTGCATTAATTGCTCCCGGACGGCAGGAGTCGATGTGAAGGTGCCACGTTATGTTTGATGCACAATACGGCGATTCTCCCTTGTCAGATTTGACCAAATCCTTGAAGACGAAGATGACTAGCCTTAAATTCCCATTCAGCTCAACATCCGGCCACTGGCACATCCGAAGGTGCTACAAATTTATATACTGCACGATTGGACAGGCCTTCCAAATGGAGACCCAATGTGGCTCTTTGAAGTTCTGTCACGTACTGATAATGCTGTTTCATACGTGCAAGCGGCATCTGCGTGTCCTTCACAGCGAACATCTGATGCTGATCACCCCCCTTATGTACTCTACCATGTCTGGTAACAACACTAAACATGAACAACACCAAAGCACTCTGGTGGGCCATTCTGCCTGTCACTGAGAATTGTAATTCTAATCATTTACATACCTGCCGATGGTGAGTAAAAGTACGAATTTACAGTGGCATCAGACCTTGGCTTCTGCGGGCTCCACTTTTTTAGCAGGCAGTGTATTTCTCCAAATTTTAGGATCTTGATTTTTCAGTCTTGTAAACGTGCCATGCCTGCTTCATAAAGTCGATTAAACTTGTGCTGATCCTTCGTATAGGTCGCCAGCTATAATATGAAAACAAGAAAGGACCACCTACGTCAAACTGGCATCAGCGCATTTAACTACATGATTAGATCATCTACATCTCATAATATTTATATTTCCTGTTGGATTCCGTTGATTTCCAATATATATCTTCGGATTCGCCATTACACTATTCATAAGTTTTGGAAACGACTGTTTTCGTTCGTATTAACTCCGTCTTAGTCCAATATGAATGGAATCTATTTTTAGTCTGCGACTGAGTTACGCCAGACATCCATCTGAAGAAGTCATGGAATACAACTTTATATTAGAAAAACTGTGGAATCAGCTTCAGTTTTGGCGGTAAGTTCAGTGGACATACTAACTGAAACTTCTTTTACTCAAGTCCCTACACACTGAAAGACGAGATATTTCAAAAATATGTGCGATATATTAATGACGAATTGCAGAACGATTTTTTCATGACTGAAGTAAGTAAACATATGCCTCGATCCAAGTTGTTAATTACAGTATTAAAACTGACAACAACAGTTACTTATATTTACCAGTGATTGATTCTCTGGATAAGGTACAGAGCTATTGATCCTAAATTTCTTGAACTGGCTAGGCAGTTTCAAGGGCATTATCAGCTGGCCGTAACAGTTCGATGTGTCAGATGTGTCACAATCTCATGTACTGGGTATCACCGTGATGCGAAGGATGGGCATTTGATCGCAGTAGGGTCGTGGGTGCCCGACGTGTAGAACAACTGTTGTTACAGACAAGATGTTCGCTGACGCTTCCAGGTGCCGCTAAACGTCCTTCAGTATTCGGCGGCCCTCGGACGACGAGATTTCATCGAACTAGCAGGGTCTACTGACCAGATGTGCAGCACACTACCTTCCCCAGTAAACTGCCAGAGCTATTTTCAACGAGATAAGGTTAATAATGGGTGAAGCGGAGAAAGATAATTTAGAGGCGAATCAGAAACTTTCATTATGCTGGAACTAACCCCTTTGATATGGAGCAGATGACAGGATTAGAGGCGACACGTAAGGCGTAGGGACACATCAGAGTGTCTACGCCAATACAAAAGAATACTAAGATCACCAGGACGGGTCAGCATACAAGAGACGTTCAATAAATAATGCAACACAATTTGTTTCTTAAAGCAGGATGGTTTTATTTAGAGTACCAGTACACCAAATTATTCCCCATTATTTTGTCAGCAAAACACAATTTTTTAACATGATCTCAGTTCAATACGACGGCCTTACGTCACTGGAAGGGTCTCTACGCACGCATGATTGAAATCGGAGCCAACCTCTTGCTGGATCAATAGAGGCCCCATTATACACGTACAGCTTCGGAGCGACATCAGCGATGTAGGGCGGATGACTAAGTCCAATGAAGTTTTGTAAGCTCCTCTCTGGGGCACAGACTTGGGTAAGACCTTGCGTTAACATGTAGAAGAAGACGTTCGTTTGCGTTTTGTGGTGACGAACACACTGCAAGTAGTTACAACTGTGTGTGGCCGGCCGGCTTACAGGAGACTGGACAGATGTGCGCGACCGTGTTACCTTGACGCCTCGTCCAACGACTCACCGTGCTTTTCTTCACTGCCAGACCTCCGTAAACATTCTACAAGAATCTATGAGTATCTGTGGTGCTCTGGTTTTCTGCCAAAAGGAACTCAACGACAGCTCTCTGCTTTGAACGCACCTTCGTTACAGACACCGTTTTGAAGGTTATGTCCAGTGCCACTACCTATCGGTACTTCATGAAACTACAGGGGCTAAGGCGGGAGTATTCTACGATGTCCCAAAACAACATTTTTCCAGTCGAAATTGGACGTGAAACAGTCCTGTTGCATTTCTTACTGAACGCCTCTGGTACATTGTGAATCCAGCAAAAGTTGTTTCCCATCACCTGATTTATCACCCTTGGACGCTTGATGCAAAAACTTTGAAACACATTGTACATATAAAAAAAAGAACTCAGAAATAAAATATTTATAAGTGATGTTTAGTCATTCTGAGGTAGATGCACGGAATGCCAATTACTGACAGTTTTCCAAAGAATATAAAATATAAATTAGCGAAAATTAATCTTCATGGCCCAGCGTCAGGTTTGTAAGAATTTATCATGAAAATTTTCAATAGTTTCCCTCTTTTTGAAGGTGTGTTCATAATTCAGAATGGAGTTTGGATCTTTAGCATAATGTGGAAGCATTTGTCTCTTCCATGGGATCCATATGCACTCCTGGAAATTGAAATAAGAACACCGTGAATTCATTGTCCCAGGAAGGGGAAACTTTATTGACACATTCCTGGGGTCAGATACATCACATGATCACACTGACAGAACCACAGGCACATAGACACAGGCAACAGAGCATGCACAATGTCGGCACTAGTACAGTGTATATCCACCTTTCGCAGCAATGCAAGCTGCTATTCTCCCATGGAGACGATCGTAGAGATGCTGGATGTAGTCCTGTGGAACGGCTTGCCATGCCATTTCCACCTGGCGCCTCAGTTGGACCAGCGTTCGTGCTGGACGTGCAGACCGCGTGAGACGACGCTTCATCCAGTCCCAAATATGCTCAATGGGGGACAGATCCGGAGATCTTGCTGGCCAGGGTAGTTGACTTACACCTTCTAGAGCACGTTGGGTGGCACGGGATACACGCGGACGTGCATTGTCCTGTTGGAACAGCACGTTCCCTTGCCGGTCTAGGAATGGTAGAACGATGGGTTCGATGACGGTTTGGATGTACCGTGCACTATTCAGTGTCCCCTCGACGATCACCAGTGGTGTACGGCCAGTGTAGGAGATCGCTCCCCACACCATGATGCCGGGTGTTGGCCCTGTGTGCCTCGGTCGTATGCAGTCCTGATTGTGGCGCTCACCTGCACGGCGCCAAACACGCATACGACCATCATTGGCACCAAGGCAGAAGCGACTCTCATCGCTGAAGACGACACGTCTCCATTTGTCCCTCCATTCACGCCTGTCGCGACACCACTGGAGGCGGGCTGCACGATGTTGGGGCGTGAGCGGAAGACGGCCTAACGGTGTGCGGGACCGTAGCCCAGCTTCATGGAGACGGTTGCGAATGGTCCTCGCCGATACCCCAGGAGCAACAGTGTCCCTAATTTGCTGGGAAGTGGCGGTGCGGTCCCCTATGGCACTGCGTAGGATCCTACGGTCTTGGCGTGCATCCGTGCGTCGCTGCGGTCCGGTCCCAGGTCGACGGGCACGTGCACCTTCCGCCGACCACTGGCGACAACATCGATGTACTGTGGATACCTCACGCCCCACGTGTTGAGCAATTCGGCGGTACGTCCACCCGGCCTCCCGCATGCCCACTATACGCCCTCGCTCAAAGTCCGTCAACTGCACATACGGTTCACGTCCACGCTGTCGCGGCATGCTACCAGTGTTAAAGACTGCGATGGAGCTCCGTATGCCACGGCAAACTGGCTGACACTGACGGCGGCGGTGCACAAATGCTGCGCAGCTAGCGCCATTCGACGGCCAACACCGCGGTTCCTGGTGTGTCCGCTGTGCCGTGCGTGTGATCATCGCTTGTACAGCCCTCTCGCAGTGTCCGGAGCAAGTATGGTGGGTCTGACACACCGGTGTCAATGTGTTCTTTTTTCCATTTCCAGGAGTGTATTTGCTTCTCGCTACTTTATGTAAAATACTAACAGTATTTTCAGTTTTAACTACATCTGTACGACTAAATAATAAATAGGGTGAATCACCTAAAAGTTTCACCGCAAATATGACAGAAATGGTAAGTGCTATTAATGTGCGGTTTTCACAGAACAGATTGATAGTCGGGGACTCGTATCGTTAGTCAATTGACATTAAAAAACTATAATTATATAAAATTTGAATGTCAATGGTGTTTGTTGCGGGACTGCAGTGCGAGTCGTTTACGAGATACCGTATATTGAAAAGTTCCCACACCTACTCTAGTGTAGTACCTGTGGTAGGACAACACAACGGCACACAACAGTTACGTGGTTTCTGGCCAATAATGAGAAAACGAACCATCATGCGTTGTGTTCAAAATGACTACCCGCGGCGGCGGCAAGGCGCTCTTCCAGTCTTGTATGGAACGACTGCTGGACACGTGGTAGCTATTCAGCAGAGACGTTTTGCCGGTAGCAGTTGATGACTGTTACTCAGCAGCTCCTTAGTTCAAGTGCTCTTGCATGTGTGTGATAGTATGCTCAAAAGTATCTCTACTGGATTCCGCCTGATTTCCGTGCAGCTCATACATAGTAATATTGTAGGTTCTCTAATCTCTTTTCTGTGTGGTCATTTGGGTATGCAAAATGACTACCAAAAGAGAGCACAAGAGAACACTATTTCATACAGCATTCGGTCCAGATACAAATTAATACCACAATATTAAAATACCTGAAACACCATATTAGAGGTTGTGAACTCGAATTTATTACAATAAGCGACATTTCAAAAATCAGGTCACAATTTGAAATAGCATGTCCAAATTTTTTGTACTGAACCGTGATACAGGACTTCAACCCAGTAGCTATAGAAAAGAACCATACAGATACAAAGCAACAGTGATATTCTTCCTCATTAACTGTCGGCCTTTGTAAAAAGGAATAAATGTCATGGAGCTTTGACTGCGGACAGCATCACTGAAGTGGACGAGCCTTTTTTTCTCTCAGACCAGCTGCTCATGTACATATACACCTACATCTAAATGACTATTCTGCAGTTCAAAGTTCAGTGCCTGGCAGAGGATTCTTTGAACCATCTTCAAGTGTGAACTGTTCCACTCTATAATAGAGAATGGGAAAAGTGTTTGTACGAGCTCTGATTTCTCTTATTTATCACAATAATTTCTGCAATTTAAGGACAATGTGTTATCAATGACTGTGTTCAATGCCAAAGACACTGTAGCTAGCTTGCTGAAAGAATTCCCTGAACTCTTTTCTGAAGTTTTAGGCAAGCCTAACATTTTTTTTGCATCTATTACTATGAAAGATAATGCTCAGCCGAAATTATTCCAGGTCACATCGGTTCCCATTGTATTACTGGACGAAGTAGGGGCTGAACTTAAAGAATTACAAGATAGCGGAGCTATTGCGCCCATAAAAGCTAGTTAATGGCAAGTCCACTGGATTTGTTCCCCAAACCCTCAAGTCGCATTCGCCTCTGTGTTGACTTGAAGTCTACAGTCAACCCACAACCTGTGATTGATGTTGTCCAGTACCATGTCCAAAGGATCTCATGGACAGATTAGGCGCAGGTCGATACATTTAAAAATTGATTTGCGCGACGCATGTCTTCAAATACCCCTAGACGAAGAACTTCAAAACATGTGTGTTTTGAACACTCATTTGGGCTTGTTTAAATATTTGCTTTTGCATTTTAGCACTGCTTTTACACCCGCAATTTTCCAACGGTATTTGGAACAGCAGACTGCTCAGGTATCAAACTGTTCAAACTATTTGGACGATACTGTCATAGCAGCTCATACACCTGACGAAAAATTTGCAAATTTGCGTGCTTTGTTCCGTGTTTTATCTGATGCAGGCCTCCCACCATAAACCATGGACCTTGCCGTTGGTGGGGAGGCTTGCGTGCCTCAGCGATACAGATAGCCGTACCGTAGGTACAACCACAACGGAGGGGTATCTGTTGAGAGGCCAGACAAACGTGTGGTTCCGGAAGAGGGGCAGCAGTTGCAGGGGTAACAGTCTGGATGATTGATTGATCTGGCCTTGTAACACTAACCAAAACGGCCCTGCTGCGCTGGTACTGCGAACGGCTGAAAGCAAGGGGAAACTGCAGCCGTAATTTTTCCCGAGGGCATGCAGCTTTACTGTGTGGTTAAATGACGATGGCATCCTCTTGGGTAAAATAATCCGGACGTAAAATAGTCAACCATTCGGACCTCCGGGCGGGGACTACTCAAGAGGATGTCGTTATCAGGAGGAATAAAACTGGCATTCTACGGATCGGAGCGTGGAATGTCAGATCCCTTAATCGGGCAGGTAGGTTACAAAATTTAAAAAGGGAAATGGATAGGTTAAAGTTTGATATAGTGGGAATTAGTGAAGTTCGGTGGCAGGAGGAACAAGACTTCAGGTCAGGTGAATACAGGGTTATAAACACAAAATCAAATAGGGGTAATGCAGGAGTAGGTGTAATTATGAATAAAAAAATAGGAGTTCGGGTAAGCTACTACAGACAGCATAGTGAACGCATTATTGTGGCCAAGATAGACACGAATCCCACGCCTACTACAGCAGAACAAGTATATATGTCAACTGGCTCTGCAAATGAAGAAATTGATGAAATGTATGATCAGATAAAAGAAATTATTCAGGTAGTGAAGGGAGACGAAAATTTAATAGTCATGGGTGACTGGAATTCGAGACTAGGAAAAGGGAGAGAAGGAAACAGAGTAGATGAATATGGATTGGGGGTAAGAAATGAAAGAGGAAGCCGTCTCGTAGAATTTTGTAGAGAGCATAACTTAATCATAGTTAACACTTGATTCAAGAATCATAAAGATAGGTTGTATACATGAAAGAATCCTGGAGATACTAAAGGGTATCAGATAGATTATATAATGGTAAAGCTGAGTCAATTTAAGACATTTCCAGTGGCAGATGTGGACTCTGACCACAATCTATTGGTTATGAACTGTAGATTAAACCTGAAGAAACTGCAATAAGGTAGGAATGTAAGGATCTGGGACCTAGATAAACTGACTAAATCAGCGGTTGTACAGTGTTTCAGAGAGATCATAAAGGAACAATTGACAGGAATGGGGGAAAGAAATGCAGTAGAAGAAGAATGGGTAGCTCTGAGGGATGTAGTAGTGAAGGCCGCAGAGGATCAAGTAGGTAAAAGGACGAGGGCTAGTAGAAATCCTTGGGTAACAGAAGAAACATTGAATTTAATTCATGAAAGGAGAAAATATAAAAATGCAGTAAATGAAGCAGGCAAAAAGGAATACAAATGTTTCAAAAATGAGATCGACAGAAAGTGCAAAATAGCTAAGAAGGGATGGCTAGAGGACACATGTAAGGCTGTAGTGGCTTATCTCACTAGGGATAAAATACATACTGCCTACAGGAATATTGAAGTGCCCTTTGGAGAAAAGAGAACCACTTGTATGAATATCAAGAGCTCAGATGCAAACCCAGTTCTAAGCAAAGAAGAGAAAGCAGAAAGGTGGAAGGAGTATTTAGAGGCTCTATACAAGGGCGATGTACTTGTGGACAATATTATGGAAATGGAATAGAATGTAGATGAAGATGAAATGGGAGATACGATACTGCGTGAAGCGTTTGATAGAGCACTAAAGACCTCAGTCGAAACAAGGCCCCGGGAGTCGACAACATTCCATTAGAACTAGTGACGGCCTTGGGAAAGCCAGTCCTGACAAAACTCTACCATCTGGTGAGCAAGATGTATGAGACAGGCGAAATACCCTCAGAATTCAAGAAGAGTATAATAATTCCAATCCCAAAGAAAGTAGGTGTTGACAGATGCGAAAATTACCGAACTATCAGTTACTAAGTCACGGGTGCCAAATACTAACGCGATTTCTTTACAGACGAATGGAAAAACTGGTAGAAGCCGACCTCAGGGAAGATCAGTTTGGATTCCGTAGTAATGTTGGAACACGTGAGGCAATACTGACCCTACGACTTATATTAGAAGAAAGAGGAAAGGCAGACCTACGTTTCTAGCATTTGTAGACTTAGAGAAAGCTTTTGACAATGTTGACTTGAATACTCTCAAATTCTAAAGGTGGCAGGAGAAAATACAGGGACCGAAAGGCTACTTACAATTTGTTCAGAAACCAGATGGCAGTTATAAGAGTCGAGGGGCATGAAAGGGAAGCAGTGGTTGCGAAGGGAGTGAGACATGGTTGTAGCCTCTCCCCGATGTTATTCAATCTGTATATTGAGAAAGCAGTAAAGGAAACAACAGAAAAATTCGGAGTAGGTATTATAATCCATGGAGAAGAAATAAAAATTAGAGGTTCGCCGATGGCATTGTAATTCTGTCAGAGACAGCAAAGGACTTGGAAGAGCAGTTGAACGGATTGGACAGTGTCTTGAAATGAGGATATAAGATGAACATCAACAGAAGCAGAACGAGGATAATGTAATGTAATCGAATGAAGTCGGCTGATGCGGAGGGAATTAGATTAGGAAATGAGATGCTTAAAGTAGTAAATGGGTTTTGCTATTTGGGGAGCAAAATATCTGATGATGGTCGAAGTACTGAGGATATTAAATGTAGACTGGCAATGGGAAGGAAAGCGTTTCTGAAGAAGAGAAATTTGTTAACATCGAGTATAGATTTAAGTGTCAGGAAGTCGTTTCTGAAAGTATTTGTATGGAGTGTAGCCATGTATGGAAGTGAAATTTGGACAATAAATAGTTTGGACAAGAAGAAAATAGAAGCTTCCGAAATGTGGTGCTACAGAAGAATGCTGAAGATTAGATAGGTAGATCACTTAACTAATGGGGGGATATTGAATAGAATTGGGGAGAAGAGGAGTTTGTGGCACAACTTGACAAGAAAAAGGGACCGGTTGGTAGGACATGTTCTGAGACATCAAGGGATCACAAATTTAGCATCGGATGGCAGCGTGGATGGTAAAAATCGTAGAGGGAGACCAAGAGATGAATACACTAAGCATATTCAGAAGGATGTAGGTTGCAGTAGGTACAGGCACAGGTTATGGTAGCATATAGAGCTGCATCAAACCAGTCTCAGGACTGAAGACCACAACAACTGATGCAGGAATAAAGTGTATACTGGGCAAATATCATTTCTTTGAACCTGAGTTGCAGTATCTTGGTCATGTCATGAACAGTCAGGATGTGCATCCCCTTCAGTCATATTTGCTAGCCGTAAGTGACTTGCCACTTCCTCACAATGTCACAGAATTAGAGTCAGGGAAGATGGACTACTGTATTCGGTTCATACCGAAAGCTGCAGAAATCGCAGCTCCATTGCATCGCTTGCGTCGCAAGAACGTTCCCTTTGTTTGGACAGATGAGTGTCAAGTAGCTTTACAAGAACTTAAAGTTGCATTACTCAGTGATCGATGCTTGGATCACTTTGATCCTGGCAAACCAGTTGCGTTGCAAGTTGACGCTTCCTCTTGCGGAATCAGTGCAGTGATTTTGCACAGATTTGGTGATAAAGACAGGCTTATCGCTTTCACATCAAAAGTGTTGTCCAAAGATCAGTGTAACTATTCACAAATAGAGAAAGAGACATTGACTACTGTGTATGTGTCACCATATTACAACACTTTTGTATGGCAAAAAATTCCACTCAGTAACGGATCACAAGCCATTCCAGTCCTTGTTTCATCCGACGGAGCCGGTTCCTGTACTAACTGCCCAAAAATGGCATAGATGGGCTTTGTTGTTGTCTCAATACCAATACGAGATTGTGTATCGTGCGACAGCTCAACATGGAAATGCGGACGCACTTTCACGTTTTCCGATTGGCCCTGATGTCGACTTTGACGCTTTTGCTGCATCTTGTTGTCTCATCGATACTCAGGATTTTGATGTACCTCAATCTTTTCCTCTGAACTACAGAGATGTTGCATAGGCCTCTGGAGATGATTCAGATTTGAACATTTTCCGAAAGTATATTCGTACATCTTGGTCTCATTCATTGCAAAGCATAAAGACCTGTGTAGTACGCCTGTACTTTGCACACCGGCATAGCCTCACTATATAGCTAGGCGTTAATCTTGTTCAAAATGACTGTAACGTCATCTGCTCTATTTGGATATCCATACCCTGCCAAATATAGTGTTCACACGCTAACCGTTTCGTACGAACAATCCCCTAGTGCTGTTGGTGAAGTAACTGCACACTTCTTTTTTGCAAAGATTTGGGGATCAACACACGTGACCGTCCACTGCCATTTTGAACAAGCGTGTGCAGAAAATCAGTCCGCTCCACCACAGATATTCTCTGCTTGGCCTAAGTCGCAATCACCATGGAATATTCGTTGGTTGATTGTGGTAGACTCTTATTGAAAGCTTCCTTTTGCTGTGCCAGTCAACTCGACAGCATCACGTAGCAAAGTTCCGAAATTGTCCTCTATTTTTTGCCTCGAAGGTTTGCCTGAAATCATAGTGTCGTAAAACGGCCCTCAGTTCAGGTCAAATGAATTTGAAACATCCTGTGAATGCAATGGCATACCGCATCTAACTAGTGCACCGTTCCATCCACAGTGAAACGGCGAAGCGGAACATTTTGACAGATCCTTCAAGTAGTAGATGGCCAAACCTCGCACCACACATACACCAGGGATCAAGCATTGCAACTGTTTCTTGCCTCGAGTTGGAACACCGCCGGCGGAGTTGCTTCACGGCTGTCGCCATCGGACACTGCTCCACCTGCTCCACCCTCCTCAGCATCCGGCGCAGAAGGAAGGTATCGCTTCGCACCGCATATTTTGTTTTTCGCGATTTTTAGCGACAGCAGACGATGGGAGCGAGGCGAGATGCTTCGTCAACTGGGCATATGCATTTATATTATTTCAGGGCCAGATGGTTTGCAGCACCGACATCACAATCAAAATCGCCACTGTCATGTGCACGGTGATCCATCTGTATCTCTTCCCCCAGATTCACGAATCCCGAGGAAAGTGCGGCCACAACAGCCGCCGGTGGGTGTCATCACAACACCGCGGGACGACCCATGGAGACGGAGCCTTCGCCTCCTCCGCCTCCTCTCGTCCTACAGGTGGAGGTGGACCCATCCACGCCACAGCGGCCGACGCCTTCGACATGTGGGTATGGGCCTCCTGAGGTGAATGCGTTTCCACCAGAACGAAGGCCTGATGGCGGGGTTCGACTGAAAGTCTAACATCCTCTGCAGCAACAGCTTCCAGTCCATCAGAACGTCCACGCTCCCGCCTCCCCCGCCGTTGTCGCGCTCCATATACGACGACTGTCCGTCGCCTTAGGGGGGAGGACTGGTACGGCGCAAAGACAAGCGCCGGCCTTCCAGTCGGGAAGGATAGAGAAGACATGGATGTGACAAGACGTCAGCCAATCGCACGCTGACCGACCCCTCTCCGGGACGAAAACGCGACAGCAGCGGACCGTATACGAAAATGACATAAGCGCCACACCCGACTGGTCGCGGCCCAATCCAATAGTGGCTTCAAGACTCGCGACTTGTTTAGAAGCTTGTACTTGCTATGCAGCACTGACTTACACTTGTGCATACTGAAGACGATTCCTTATTGTGTATGTCACCCTCTGATTGCTACACATCTGTGTAATTGACAAAGTATTGGATCTTTGCCCATTTGTCAGAAACCATTAATACGATTTGTTTGGATGTTGTCTGGCGGTCCAAACATGCACGCTTCCTAGACACCAAGACGAGCACGAAGACATAATATGTGATGACTAGGCTGGATTTAACAGGCATCACACATACTTAAAGTTAATTACATAGTTAATGTTTGTATTGAAAAGTAGGAAAACCTATTGTAGATACGAACATGTGGGTGATACTATAATCGAAATTTATAAGTAATGCTACTTTGAATTACAATTTGATTTAGATAACAAGTTTTAAGCTGATTGGTTTCTTGTTTGTCCATCTGTTGGTGTTTTATAAGGACGGATCTGCCACCATGGTCCACCCAGCACTTGACATCCCATGTACCAGAACCTGTCGAGATTATAGAGAATCTCCTTTCGATTGGCTGCATGTGATGTTGCTCGGAAATAGTGGGGCGCTCGAACTGCGACAGATCATTGTTTCACTTTATTTAGTGAATACAGAAAATAAATACCCAAATATTTCTACCAGGATTTTTATCGTCAACGGAACAATCGTAAATATGAAATATTCGCAGTTTCACTGATAACTTCTGGCTATTCGGATAAAGCAGAGTACATCAACTCCGACATCTCAGTAGTGCACACTGCTGGAACTTGCCATTAATCGTTGACCTATGTCAGTCACTTCATGATGGTACATGCCCCCAACTCGTTGAAGACTCAACACTTGGTGCATGAAGCGCGAACTTTGCAACTGTGAGTGAGAGAAGGTCGCTGAGTGATCAGCGCGACAGAATGTCAATCCTAAGGGCCTGGGTTCGATTCCCTGCTGGTTCGGCGATTTTCTTCGCTCAGGGACTGGGTGTTGTGTTGTCATCATCATCATCATCATTTCATCCCCATCGATGCGCAAGTCGCCGAAGTGGCGTTAAATCGAAAGACTTGCACAAGGCGAACGGTCTACCTAGTCACACGACATATACATCGTTCACTAGTGTCAGCATTATAAACATTTCGTGCACTACTCTCAGCACAGAAATGTGTTAGGCGATAAATAAAATTTCTCCGTGGCAACACTATGAAACTGCTTTAACTGCTAGCAGCTGTCACAAACTTTATGAATATGCTTTAATCAGTTTACTCAGGGATTTTATGAGTTTAAGTTTATTTCTTTTAATCCTCCGACACGATTTCGTTCGCTCATAAATCGGTCTACACTTTGCTGGATATTGTGTTTTATCGTTCTTTTCATTTTTTGTAGGAATTCATTAACACTCCACTTGTAATAGCATAAGTTCATATTGTGAGGGACAAACGACAGTACACAGTATCTTGCTAATGCTGTCATTCCTTCTGAACAGTGCTATTCTAATCTGTGCCACTTGCAAGGCTTTTGCACTGACTCATAGGTATTCTAATACCACTACTACGGAAATTCTAAGTCAATGAATGAAAACATTTCCTTTCTCAATATCGCTGATCCAACGGTACGAGATAAATTCTGTCTTCTATAGTCATGAAAAATGTACAAACCTGTTTCCACAGAGTACCTTAGCCGAGAAGCCGAGCAGTAACTCCAAATTTATAAAATTTCTTTGTTATTATCACAGTCGTATTTAACAGTAGAATATTTGGCGACTCCGCCGGCAACATAAACTCATTCCCCGAGGACGGTACGACGCTACATAAATCAAGATGTTCAGATGGTAACAAGTTTTGTTGAAAACGTGTTAGCCACTAATCTCTTAACAAGATTTAACAGGAGTTGCTCGAAAGAGAAAAAGTGATTTACGACCCTTAACCTCTCTCGGCCAGTGCCGTAAATCATACCGCTAGTGTATCTTATCGTGTCGTATGCCTCATGCAGGGGAATTCTATCTCAAATACAACCTACAAATCCTATACTCCACCGTAGTGTAGGCAAAAACGTATTAAAAACAAGGCTGACCTTCGCGATTCATTGCGCACACCGAAACTGTATTGCATCTGCAATGACTTCAGTGCCAACGGAAGGGTGTGGTTGATAAGGGAGGGAAACGTTCACTCTTAACTTTTCCTGTTTTTAATGACGCAAATCAATAAATTATGTCTGCATAACTCATAGCACAGAAAATTTCAGTGACAGAAGTTATTTAACTGTCGAATAAGATACTTAAGCAAATGAATTCCTCACGTATTGTTTCATTTTCACATTGCAGAGGGTAAGATGTTAAAAGCAATATCAATTCACATTATTAAAAGAAGTTATTAAAACTTATCAGATCAAGTGTATGCGCTTCATATCCGTCAGAACCGCTTAGTGACAAATGGTTTAATTTGTTCTAATATACAGATATCTAAGATAATTTGATTTATAAATCTCTGCTACTACCGGAGACATTCTTTAGATAATTAATGTATTTTTTCTTGAGTCCCTTAACTTCTCAAGATACACTTCTGCATGGCAGCCTCTGTATTGTACAATAAAACTTTGAAACATTTGCTTCTGGTCGTATAGAAAACGTAGCTTTACTCTGAAGCGAGAAAGTATTGCCATCATATCAATCTAAGCCAATGATTAGTAACCAGCTCTAAATGGAAACAAATGTAAGCTTTTCTGTTGCTCGAAATTGGTACAGGCAGTAATTTTCTTTACATTTTAAACAACTACAACTAAAAGAATTCATTCATATACGTGACAGTGATTTACAATGCGCAGTAAATTGATGGAATCATAACATATTAATTTCTGGCTAAAACAAGCTAAAACCTTTGATTATTGGTTTGTCTATCAAATAGGGAGGTTGTAAAACGCTAGGGCCGCTATTTCCTTTCTGCTGCCTCTAATTTTGGGCTATACATTGTGCTGGCCAAAAGGTGGAGGTGGAGTCTATGGACGTTGCGGTAGCATCATCATATGCTTTTTCGACAACCATAGAGAATTATACAATTACTGAAAACTCTAAGATAATCCACGAGCGAAAAGAGATGCACTACATTAAGGAAAACCTACTGGGAAAATACAGATGTCTTTGTAGGAATGGATGTTCAGGCTTAACTTCAAGCGCCTGCTCATCGGCCTGGAAAAATACATTAGAGAGGGCGGTGGGACGACATCAGCCAACAAAACGCTGACTATGACGACACCGCGACAGGAGCGACACCTATACGAAGAGAATATAGTCGCCGCTCCAGCGGTCGCACTAGAAATCGCACTAGAAGAGCCGCACTATAAGGCGAGCTGTGGTATAAACACTATAGCCGTGGCTTCTGATCTACACACATGAAAAAACATTTTGCATCACCCCGGTTCCCAGAACTCGTGAAGATGGACGTTCACTGTGGATATTGTGTCACAGACACAGTCCCTTTGACTGTTCAGAAATGTCACTAAACCCGCCCAAAGATGATAACAAACATGCATGAGCAGCGCCCTTTAGACGGAAGGGGTTCAACAGCCGATCATTTCCAAACATTCTCCAGGAAGGAGGTACGCGGCTCGACTGTAGCTCAGCGATGCCTAGACGACCAATACCGCGGTTCGATCGCGTCCACATTGTTACTTTGTGCCAGGAAGGGCTCTCAACAATGGAAGTGTCCAGGCGACTCGGAGTGAAAAAAAACCGATGTTGTTCTGACATGGAGAAGATATAGAGAGGCAGGAACTGTCGATGACATGCCTCACTCAGGCCGCCCAAGCGCTACTACTCGTACTACAGTGGATGACCGATACCTACGGATTATGGTTCGGAGGAACCCTGACAGCAACGCAACCATGTTGAATAACGCTTTTCGTGCAGCCACAGGACGTCGTGTTACGACTCAAACAGTGCGCAGTAGGCTGTATGATGCACAACTTCACTCCCGATGTCCATGGCGAGGTCCATCTTTGCAACCACGACACCATGCAACGCGGTACAGATGGGCCCAACAACATGCTGAATGGATCGCCCAGGATTGTCCGGATCGACATAACTTTCTCTTCACCGTTGAGTGTCGCATGTGCATTCAACCAGACAATCGACGGAGATGAGTTTGGAGGCAACCCAGTCAGGCTGGACGCCTTAGACACACCTTCCAGCGAGTGCAGCAAGGTGGAGGTTCCCTGCTGTTTTGGGGTGGCACTACGTGGGGCCGACGTACGCCGGTGGTGGTCATAGAAGGCGCCGTAATGCCTGTACGATACGTGAATGCCATTATCCGACGATAGTGCAACATTATCAGCAGCGTCTTGGCGAGGCATTCATCTACATGGACTACAATTCGCGCCCCCATCGTGCACATCTTGTGAATGATTTCCTGCGCTTCAGCCTTGAACCGCGCGACCGCTACGGTCGCAGGTTTAAGTAGTTCTAAGTCTAGAGAACTGATGACCTCAGACGTTAAGTCTCATAGTGCTCAGAGCGATTTGAACCATTTTTTGAATGACTTCCTTCAGGATAACGACATTGCTCCACTAGGGTGGCCAGCTGTACTCCAGACATGAACCCTATCGAACATGCTTGGGATGTATCGACGTGACCCTCCAACTACTCAGAGGGATCTACGCCGAATCGCCGTTAAGGAATGGGACAATCTGGACCAACAGTGCCTTTATAAACTTGTGGATACTATTCCACCACGAATACAGGCTAGCATCGGTGCAAGAGGACGTGCTACTGGGTATTAGAGGTACCGGTGTGTACAGCACTCTGGACCACCACCTCTGAAGGTCCCGCTGTATTGTGGTACAACATGCAATTTGTGGTTTTCATGAGCAATAAAAAGGGCGGAAATTATGTTTACATTGATCCCTATTCCAATTTTCTGTACAGGTTCCGAAACTCTAGGAACCGGGGTGATGCCAAACATTTTTTATGTGTGTATATTAATTGCTTGCACGGAATTTATATGTATGGAAGGACATTGATTATTTGCGTGTTGTCAATTTCTTGCGACACTTCACTGTAAATCATCCAAGTGTGGTTAATTCAGTTTACTGTAATAAACTCTATCCGAGAAAACATTTTCCTAGGCGCCTTAAATTAGACGAGTAGGCAGAATCCCACTTTGACGACGTGGATGGGGTGCAGCGCCGACATCACAATCAAGTTTGCCACTGTCATATGTACGGTGATCCCTATATGTCTCTTCCCCCATTTTCACGGATCCCGAGGACAGCACGGCCACAGCAGCCTCCATCACGACACCGAGGGACGACCGCTTGGAGATGGAACCTTCGCCACCTCCGCCTCCTCTTGTCCTAGCGTTGGAGCTGCACCCGCCCACATCGCAGCAGTCGACGCCTTCTCTTTGGTTATTGACCTCCGGAGGTGGACGCGTACCCTTCTGGTCGTCTCCCGGGAGTCGTTTCCGCTGGAGCGGAGGCCGTATGGCGAGGTACGACCGCATGCTTGACGTCCCCTGCAGCGACGGCTTTCCATCCAGCACAGCGTTCACCCTCCTGCCCCCTCGCTGTTGTCGCACTCCCTACACAACGAAGATCTGTCGCTTTGGTGGGGGGGGGTTTCCGGCAAACATCAAGCGCCACACCGCCTGGGCCTGCAGCGATACATCAGACAGGGCGGTGAGCGATGTCAGCCAACAGAACACTGACTAGGATGACACCGCGATAGGAGCAGCACCTATATGAAGAAAATACAAGCGCCGCTCCAGCTGTGATATAAACTCTATAGCCCCCCATGAACCATGGACCTTGTCGTTGGGGGAGGGGGGGGGGGGGCTTGCGTGCCTCAGCGATACAGATAGCCGCACCGTAGGTCCAACCACAACGGAACCGTATCTGTTGAGTAGAAAAGTTGTGGAATGTTTTCAAAGAGATAGTATCGACAGCAATTGAGAGGTATATACCACATAAATTAATAAGTGATGGTACTGATCCCCCATGGTACGCAAAACGGGTCAGATCGTTGTTGCAGAAGCAACGAAAAAAGGAAAAAGAACGCAAAGTCCCCAAGATCGGCAAAGTTTTACAGAAGTTCGAAATATGGCGCGTACGTCAATGCGAGGTGCTTTTAATAACTTCCACAACGCAATTCTGTCTCGAAATCTGGCAAAAAACCCAAAGAGATTCTGGTCATACATAAAGCACACCAGTAGCAAGACACAATCAATAACTTCACTGCGCGATAACAACGGTGAAGTCACTGATGACAGTGCCACTAAACCAGGGTTATTAAACACGGTTTTCCGAAACTCCTTCACCAAAGAATACGAAGTAATTATTCCTGAATTCCACTCAAGAACAACTGCGAAGATGAGAAACATAGAAATAGATATCCTAGGTGTAACAAAGCAGCTTAAATCACTTAATAAAGGCAAGACCTCCGGTCCAGATTGTATACCAGTCAGGTTCCTCATAGAGTGTGCTGATAAAATAGCTCCATATTTAGCAATTATATACAACCACTTGCTCACGGAAAGATACGTACCTAAAGACTGGAAAATTGCTCAGGTCACACCAATACCGAAACAGGGAAGTAGGAGTAATCCGCTGAATTAACAGGCCAATATCACTAACGTCGATTTGCAGTAGGGTTTTAGAACATATACTGTATTCCGCACATTATGAAGTACCTCGAAGAAAACGATTTATTGACATATAGCCAACACGGATTCAGAAAATATCGTTCTTGTGAAACACAACTAGCTCTTTATACGCATGAAGTAATAAGTACTATCGACAGGGGATGTCAAATGATTCAATATTTTTATATTTCAAGAAGGCTTTCGACACCGTTCCTCACAAATTTCTTCTATCCAAACTGCGTGCCTACGGAGTAACGCCTCAGTTGTGCGACTGAATTCGTGATTTCCTGTCAGAAAGCTCACAGTTCGTAGCAATAAACGGAAAATCATCGAGTAAAACAGAAGTAATACCCGGCGTTCCACAAGGAAGTGTTATAGGCCCTCTATTGTTGTTGTTGTTGTTGTGGTCTTCAGTCCGGAGACTGGTTTGATGCAGATCTCCATGCTACTCTATTCTGTGCAAGCTTCTTCATCTCCCAGTACCTACTGCAGCCTACATCCTTCTGAATCTGCTTAGTGTATTCATTTCTTGGCCTCCCTCTACGATTTTTACCCTCCATGCTGCCCTCCAATACTAAATTGGTGATCCCTCGATGTCTCAGAACGTGTCCTACCAACGGATCCCTTCTTCTAGTAAAGTTGTGCCACAAGCTCCTCTTCTCCCCAATTATATTCAATACCTCCTCATTAGTTATGTGATCACCCATCTAATCTTCAGCATTCTTCTGTAGCACCGCATTTCGAAAGCTTCTATTCCCTTCTTGTCTAAACTATTTATTGTCCATGTTTCACTTCCATACATGGCTACAATCCACACAAATACTTTCAGAAACGACTTCCTGACATTTAAATCTATACTCGATGTTAACAAATTTTTCTTCTTCGGTAACGCTTTCCTTGCCATTGCCAGCCTACATTTTATATCCTCTCTACTGCGACCATCATCAGTTATTTTGCTCCCCAAATAGCACAACTCCTTTGCTACTTTGTCTCTCATATCCTAATCTAATTCCTTCTGCATTACCCGACTTAATTGGACTACATTCCATTATCCTCGTTTTGCTTTTGTTGATGTTCATCTCATACCCCCCTTTGCCCTCTATTGATCCTGATCTATATTAACGACATAGGAGACAATCTGAGTAGCCGTCTTAGATTGTTTACAGATGATGCTGTCATTTACCGACTTATAAAGTCATCAGATGATCAAAACGACTTGCAAAATGATTTACATAAGATGTCTGTATGGAGCGAAAAGTGGCAGTTGACCCTGAATAAAGAAAAGTGCGAAGTTATTCACATGAGTACTAAAAGAAATCAGCTAAAATTCGATTACGCGATAAGCCACATAAATCTGAGGGCTGTAAATTCAACTAAATACTAAGGGGTTACAATTAAAATAACCTAAATTGGAACGATCACATAGATAATATTGCGGGTAGAGCAAACCAAAGACTGCGATTTATTGGCACAACACTTAGAAGGTGCAAGAGGTCTACCAAAGAGACTTATTGCACTGCGCTTGTCCGCCCTATTCTGCAGTACTGCTGTGCGGTGTGGAATCCGCATCAGGTGGGGCTGACAGATGACATCGAAAAAGTACAAAGAAGGGCAGCTCGTTTTGTGTTACCGCGAAACACGACAGACAGTGTCACAGACATGATACGTGAATAGGAGTGGCAATCATTAAAACAAAGGCGTTTTTCGCTGCGACTGGATCTTCTCATGAAATTTCAATCACCAGTTTTCCCCTCCGATTGCGAAAACATTCTGTTGGCACCCACCCACATAGGGAGAAATGATCATCACGATAAAATAAGAGAAATCAGGGCTCGCTGGCTTTTCCCGCGTGCCATTCGAGAGTGCAACGGTAGAGAGACATCATGAAGATCGTTCAGTGAACCCTCTGCCAGGCACTTTATTGTGATTAGCAGAGTAATCACGTAGATGTAGAAGTAAAGGCCAAACAAACGTGTGGTTTCTGAAGAGGGGCAGCAGCCTTTTCAGTAGTTCCAGAGACAACAGTCTGGATGATTGACTGATCTGGCCTTGTAACACGAAAAAAAAGACAAAAAAAACAAAAAACGGGGTTGCTGTACTGGTACTGCGAACGGCTGAAAGCAAGGGGAAACTACAGCCGTAATTTTTCCCGAGGGCATACAGCTTTACAGTATGGTTAAATGGTGATGGCGTCCTCTTGGGTAAAATATTCCGGAGGTAAAATAGTCCCCCATTCGGATCTCCGGGCGGGGACTACTCAAAAGAATGACGTTATCAGGAGAAAGAAAACTGGCGTTCTACGGATCGGAGAGTGGAATGTCTGATCTTTTAATTGGGCAGGTAGGTTAGAAAATTTCATAAGGGAAACGGATAGGTTAAAATTAGATATAGTGGGATTTAGTGAAGTTCGGTGGCAGGAGGAAGAAGACTTCTGGTCAGGTGAATACAGGGTTATAAATACAAAGTCAAATAGGGGTAACGCAGGAGTAGGTTTAATCACGAATAAAAAAATAGGAGTGCGGGTAAGCTACTACAAACAGCATAGTGAACGCATTATTATGGCCAAGATAGACACGAAGCAGTACAAGTTTTTAGGCCAACTAGCTCTGCAGATGATGAAGAAATTAATGAAATGTATGATGAGATAAAACAAATTATTCAGATAGTGAAGGGAGACGAAAATCTAATAGTCATGGGTGACTGGAATTTGGTAGTAGGAAAAGGGAGAGAAGGGAACTTAGTAGGTGATTATGGATTGGGGGTAAGAAGTGAAAGAGGAAGCCACCTGGTAGAATTTTGCACAGAACACAACTTAATTATACCTAACACTTGGTCCAAGAATCATGAAAGAAGGTTGTATACATGGAAGAAGGCTCTGAGCACTATGGGACTTAACATTTGAGGTCATCAGTCCCCTAGAACGTAGAACTACTTAAACCTAAGGACATCACACACATCCATGCCCGAGGCAGGATTCGAACTGCGACAGTATCAGTCGCGCGGTGCCGGACTGAAGCGCCTAGAACCGCTCGCCCATCGCGGCCGGCCATGGAAGAAGCCTGGAGATACTAGAAGGTATCACATAGATTATATAATGGTAAGACAGAGATTTAGGAACCAGTTTTTAAATTGTAAGATAATTCCAGGGGCAGATGTGGACTCTGACCACAATCTATTGGTTATGAACTGTAGATTAAAACTGAAGAAACTGCAAAAAGATGGGAATTTAAGGAGGTGGGACCTGGATAAACTGACTAAACCAGAGGTTGTACAAAATTTCAGGGAGAGCATAATGAAACAATTGACAGGAATGGGGGAAAGAAATACAGTAGAAGAAGAATGGGTAGCTTTGAAGGATGAAGTAGTGAAGATAGCAGAGGATCAAGTAGGAAAAAGACGAGGGCTAGTAGAAATCCTTGGGTAACAGAAGAAATATTGAATTTAATTGATGAAAGGAGAAAATATAATAATGCAGTAAATGAAGCAGGCAAAAAAGAATACATCTCAAAAATGAGATCGACAGGTAGTGCAATATAGTTAAGCAGGGATGGCTAGAGGACAAACGTAATGATGTAGAGGCTTATCTCACTCGGGAAATTAAAGAGACCTTTGGAAAAAAGAGAACCACTTGTATAAATATCAAGTTTTAAGCAAACAAGGGAAAGCAGAGAGGTGGAAGGAGTATATAGAGGATCTATACAAGGGCGATGTACTTGAGGACAATATTATGGAATTGGAAGAGGATGTAGATGAAGAAGAAATGGGAGATATGATACTGTGTGAAGAGTTTGAGAAAGCAGTGAAAGATTTGAATTGAAACAAGGCCCCGGGAGTAGACAACATTCCATTAGAACTACTGACAGCCTTGGAAGAGCCAGTCCTGACAAAACTCTACCATCTGGTGAGCAAGATGTACGAGACAGGCGAAACACCCTCAGACTTCAAGAAGAATATAATAATTCCAATCCCATAGAAAGCAGGTGTTGACAGATGTGAAAATTACCAAACTATTAGTTTAATAAGTCACGGCTGCAAAATACTAACGTAAATTCTTTGCAGACGAATGGAAAAACTAGTAGAAGCCGACCTCGGGGAAGATCAGTTTGGATTCCGTCGAAATATTGGAACACGTGAGGCAATACTGACCCTACGACTTATCTTAGAAGCTAGATTAAGGAAAGGCAATCCTACGTTTCTAGCATTTGTAGACTTAGAGAAAGCTTTTGACAATGTTAACTGGAATACTCTCTTTCAAATTCTGAAGGTGGCAGGGGTAAAATACAGGGAGCGAAAGGCTATTTACAATTTGTACAGAAAGCAGAAGGCAGTTACAAGAGTCGAGAGACATGAAAGGGAAGCAGTGGTTGGGAAGGGAGTGAGGCAGGGTTGTAGCCTTTCCCCGATTTTATTCAATCTGTATATTGAGCAAGCAATAAAGGAAACAAAAGAAAAGTTCGGAGTAGGTATTTAAAATCCATGGAGAGAAAGAAAAACTTTTACGTTCGCCGATGACATTGTAATTCTGTCAGAGACAGTAAAGGACTTGGAAGAGCAGTTGTACGGAATGGACAGTGTCTTGAAGGAGGATACAAGATGAACGTCACCAAAAGCAAAACGAGGATAATGGAATGTAGTCGAACTAAGTCAGGTGACGCTGAGGGAATTAGATTAGGAAATGAGTTTTTCTGTTTGGGGAGCAAAATAACTGATGATGGTCGAAGTAGAGAGGATATAAAATGTCGACTGGCAATGGCAAGGAAAGCGTTTCTGAAGAGGAGAAATTTGTTAACATCGAGTATAGATTTAAGTGTCAGGAAGTCGTTTCTGAAAGTATCTGTATGGAGTGTATCCATGTATGAAAGTGAAACATGGACGATAAATAGTTTGGACAAGAAGAGAATAGAAGCTTTCGAAATGTTGTGCTACAGAAGAATGCTGAAGATTAGATGGGTAGATCACATAACTAATGAGGAAGTATTGATTAGGAGTCGGGAGGAGTTTGTAGTACAACTTGACCAGGAGAAGGGATCGGTTGGTAGGACATGTTCTAAGGCATCAAGGGATAACCAATTTAGTATTGGAGGGCAGCGTGGAGGGTAAAAATCGTAGAGGGAGACCAAGCGATGAATGCACTGAGCAGTTTCAGAAGGATATAGGTTGCAGTAGGTACTGGGAGATGAAGAAGCTTGCACAGGATAGAGTAGCATAGAGAGCAGCATCAAACCATTCTCGGACTGAAGACCACAACAACAACAACAACAACAACAGCCGTGACCTGTGATGTGTAATAATTGCTTGCATGGAAATTGTATCTTTCGAAGGATATTGATTATTTGCATGTTGCCAATTACTTGCGACACCTCGTTGTAAATCATCCAAGTTAAGTATTGTAAAATCAATTTTCTCTAGTAAACTCCATTAATAAGATTTGCTTGAATGGTTTATAACTATCAGAGAAAGCAGTACCTAGGGACTCTATACTGGGCGAGTGGGCATAATCCCATAATGGGTCCAGTAGTATCCTAGCAAAGCAAGCCGCATGCAGGTTAACAAGTAGGGGAGGTAGTGTCCTACAGAACTTGAGCACTCATGGCCGGTGGTGTGGTACAACACCAAGAGGGCCGTGACCTCTCGTACTCGTGCAGACAAATATCAGAGCTGCTTCCACATCTCCAGCTCAGAAATACACAATCAATTAACACAGGGAAATACACAGAACAAGTATCACTCGGTTCAACAAAGTGCGTACACGACGTATAAACCTCAAAAGGAGATTTAGGGTACGAAAACGTTAGGCAGGAACATTCTACAGTCTTTTGTCTGCCATTATAGTAGGACTCTTAACTATTAAACATCTAGCAAAAGGTATACGCCAGCTATTCTTCCCAGCAACAAGACGCGAATGCAACGAGAATAATTTTTTTTATATCCTCCTACTACGCAATGAAACCTGCCATATGTCACACATATCTCCGCAATTTCCCGGTAAGGTAAAGGTGTCTTCAATCCTAAGATTGTTTTTAACAGCATGGTGCTTTACTATGCATGGCCCTGTTGAGGATGATACGCCGTTTCCTTCAATATAAGCATCAAGCTTATTCAGTATTATGTAACCTCGTATTTCCCTAAGTAGGCGACGAGTTTGTACTGTATCGATAGCCGTCCCGAAAGATCAACTTCCTGAAAGTTCAACGGACACAGCTGAGTTTCCAAAAACAGACAACTTGTAGATTCTACTTTGGTTTCTACGAAAGAGTGTTTTGCTTTTAGTTCTTTCCATTTCCTTTTCCACTGCGTTTCTGTCCCGAGATGTACGTAAGCATTAATATCACCAGTAAATTTCCTTACGTTTAATAGATTATACGCTGTGGTGTTCGTATGTAAAAGGTTACAACGTTCTGCAGCAGGATTTCAGTCCTGACCCCTGCCTTCTTCGAGCGGTGGACTAACAGTTACGCCTTGATTGCACTCTTACTGACAAACTCAAATGTTCAACTCGCCACGGGATGCCACTGCTTTCCTTTCAGACTAAGAGTTTCAACGAACTTTGTATAATCGCATGACACATTATTAATATTATTCTTTCCGCAATGCAAGGAGAAATCTGATTTGATGAAAATGATTTCCACAACCGAGTTTAAAGATAGAATCAGATAATTAATCACATCAGTTGCAAAAGCTGTATAACTAAAACGAATAATTATCTGATTCTTGCAAGAAGAAACGTTTCTCTCCACTTGTAAAGGGCTGAACTACTACAGTCACCAAATACAGTTCATAATCAATCAGCAGGCCTACGTATAAACTTCTCTAGCTTCATAAACAAGTAGATGCTCGCCGAAAGCGTTCTCCTATCCTGGAAGCCGTTTATCGTATGTAATGAGTGCGCGCAACTTTAAAGCGGTCGTACTTTTGTCCACCCGAAAACGTAACTCAACAAAATCGTTCGACGATTCTTGGATAATCTCAGTAGCCACTTGTTTAAGCTCTGGCCTGGGTGCCAAAAAAGGCAATGACGTCTCATCAAGTGGGTCATCTGTCTAAAGCAACCGAAGAAGGAAGCCTCAAAGCAATGGATAATTCCAAGGCTGAGCTCATAATCAAGAGTGTGATGAAGATTAAAAGTTTAGTGACACAGTTGTGGACACGAACTGATTTTCTGTATATGTGAAGAAGAAATAACATGAAGTGATATTAAGTAAAATAACCACATAAAATTAGGCTCAAAGCAGACGAATGGACACTTAGATTTTATGAAGAGTGCAATTGATCTTTTGAGAAAAAATAAGGCACAAAGCAGACGAATAGACACTTAGACTTTTTCAGGGGTGCAATTGATCCTTTGAGAACATCATATGAAATATTCTACAGGACATAATCTGGATTATAACTGCGTCGGCTCTCGCGGCGAGAGTCAGTTGACACAGAAGTTTTCTGATACCGTACCGCGTTATAAAATAAAAAACTATAGTGGAAAAACCGACGTTTCAGCCACGGTTACAGTAGCCTTCTTCTGGGTCCACTGAACAGTAGACGTTGGTACCTCCAGCATAGTTTTTTACATGATGATTCGGTATGACACTCAAAAACTTTTATGCCACCTAATCTAGATTACGTATCTATTATTAGAGAAGGCATGCCTTTACACAATTTCAAGACGTACTATCATATCATAAAATTGACAGAGCCTACATTTAAGTGAATCTGAGGTACTTAGGGAACTGTAATGAGAATAATTTATAGATATATGTCGAGTTGGTGAAACACTTGCAGTAACTGTAAGTCGCAAGTAACCAGGTGGAACAAATATCAGGAAGGCAGTGAGATCAAATTTACACATTGGGATCGGCAAGAATCGAGGGAAAAAACAAACAAAAACTTACAAGTTACGCCCTACAGCTTCTATAGTACTACGATCACGTTTTCACGAGGCTTATATCTTTGGTACCGGAACGTCGTATCTGTAGTAGACAGTTCCGCCAAGACTTACTTGCGTCTTTGTCAGTGTGAGTTCTACCCGGCGTGTTTACCGCTCTATCAGCTTCGCTAGTCACCGCTCAAGATTGGTGTGTTGCGGTTTGTTTTTCATGGAGATCGATTTCTAGCCAGTGGCGAATGTGTAACTATTATATGCGATTTAAAATGTCTATGAAAGACTGTCTGTTTTCGTTGTGGTTAATAATCTTCCACTTCATACTTCTCTTCTGGCTATATCAGGAAATCAAACGGACACTGCAGTTTCGTTCTCCAGAAAGACGGCTCTCTCGATTTGGCTAGTAATGTGATAGTGTAAGGTAATATTTTGAAATGTGTCCTAGCATCTGTAGTACCATGCCTAGTTGTCAGATGTTCTATCCCGTCAAATGAAACGTGAATAATGGTCTTGCATCTGGAATAACTAAAGTGAATTCCATGCTCAACGCCTGATAAGACACAAGGGAATCGTCCGCAACAGAAAACTATAGAGAGACTCTAATTAACTTTGGATTTTAGACTGTATAAGGAAGTTTATCTGGTAGTTCATAGTCTGCCTCTACGTAAGAGTGGAGAACTGTGAAGTGCATATAGCCACCAGTCTCGTGCCACGATGAAGCTTTCAGACAAAAAAAAACGTTTGCAAAATTTTATTTAGATAACTATAATAATTGTTGGTCCCGCTAAAATGATATTTTAATCTGTAACGCAAAATGTTCAATTTTTCAATTAAACAACTGTCTTGCCTATTTGTCTTTGTTGCTATAGTTTTATGTTCGTGAAAAAATCTTCCTATTCTAATAAAAAGAGCGCACGTTAGATGTTATAAAACCAAAAACGTTGTGATCAAGACTAATCTGCAGTCCGCATGTGGTCTTTACTTATGCATTAAGACTTTCCTAAGTTCCGTAATGGCATCCTTAAAGTGTCCGCATTTGAACTGTTCTGCATTATTTTAAAAATGCACATTCGTTTAAACAGATGGTATGGTAAATTCTTAATTTTATTCAGTATTTGACATTTTTGTGTGCAGTGTTCATCGCCGCCAATTGTACTTTCAATCGTAAGGCACAGTTTGTTAAAACTTCATGCTCCTTGTCTTGAGTGTAGAATTGAAACTTACGCTCAATACAGTGAGAACACGACTTCACGGTTTTAACGTGAATGACATAGACGTTATTGCACAAATACTTTATTGCTTATAAAGGTTTGGTCGCTACCTTGCCTACGGAGCGTGTTGCATAGATGGTATTTAAATAAGACTCCGGAGTTTTCTAGCTGCTTCATTTTCCTAAGGCTATGTAACGGTTTAAGGAATCAGGTAAGCTCTTTTATTCACTCCAAATAGTGTATGATAGTAGTAGCGACAGCAAGAGAGGAAAGTTTCATTTAATAATATATTTTTATACTGAAGAGGTAACTCGATGGAATTTGCCACTTTCCGGGACAAGTTTCTAGAGGGGATAAACCGTACCTTAACACCTTTGGGCTAATCTAGATTTTCTTAGGTACGTGTAGGTCATCCCCCTTAAATTCAAAAGTCAAAGACTAAATGTGTTCCTTATTTTTACAGCGTTAGTAAGACATTTGAAATGAAAAAACTAAAGTTGCTGGAAGATAAAAACTGTATGCCGGACCGATTCTCTGATTCGAGGCCTTTGCCGTTCACGGGAAAGTGCCCCATTGATAGAAGACTTGCTCACGAAAGGCAAAGGTCCCGTTAGTGTGTCGGTCCACCACGCAGTTTTAATCTACCAGTATATTTCATATCAGCGCATGTTCCGCTACAAAATTAAAATTTCATTCATCTTGAAAATGCTAACAACTTAACATTTGTGTTGCGTGTAAATTCCTATAGACGCTTTCTAAGGTTTTCATACGTAAATAGTGACTACTCTGAACTTTTGCGCTATAGCAGACCTTCCATGGTATCGGAAACAACTGAATTAAGGACATGGCTATGTCGTTTGATTCGTTATTGCCGTGCGTACACGATTTACGTAGCCCGGCAGCAGTTGCGTTGACAGAATGGGCAGTTTGCCTGATCTGTGACTAAAACGTATGTACTATTAGTCTCAATGTGTGATCTAGAGCCCCGCGAATTATCATATTAAATAGATGTATTTGCAAACTGTAGAAGAAAAGCGTGTAAAAGATAGGATGGTTAGCGAATGACCATGTCGAAAGACTTAACCTACTATCTAAAGATGCGTAATGAATGAATATGGCACGATTTCGTATCACAAATTAACGAGAGACAAAAGCAGTTCGTCAGTCTTGTTACTTCTTCTATGCGGAGCGCAACAGCTTCCCCTCCTCTGCCAGCCTACTTATCCCAAAGAAAAACCGGCCTCATTTATTCGTTCTGTATATTGCAATTACTTCCCCGTCGAGTTCTTGCCATCTACGTTGAGCCGGTTAATGCATGTGGAAGATAAACAGTTGCTCTGTCTCACGCGCTAATGTGAAAGCATTGGAAATTATAGACCATTGGAACAGACTTGGTGTCCGAATGCTAAATGCTAAAAATACATTCGAAGTAATTCCATTTTATTAAAGAAAATTCATTGTATTATAAATCAGCACAGGATTTCTGTATGTGTTCTGTATCATTATGGTCTATTCATCAAAACTAAGCTACCTGACAATATCGTCAACAGATTTTCATAACATTTCCAGAGATCTTAAGAGTTTTTAATACTCTAGCACAATATACTGATGGCTGCTTTCTAGTTGTATTATAACAAAAATGCAAACTATTCAATTACGGTTAGTGATAATCGACGTAAATGCTGTTACGCTATCATATTTTCGTTCATTTAACTAATTATCGTTTCAGATCCAGCGTGCCTTTCCAGTTCATTTCTCCACAATTTTCCACACATTTGTTTGTAGTATGAACTCACGAACATCGTACAAAGTCCTGTTTAAGGAATTGGGGATACTAGCTACTGCTTCGCTGTATATTTATTCTCCGGTGTACTTTGTTATGAAGTACCTCTAAATTTAGAACCTACAGCTCAGTCCATGGAAACAGTACTAGAAGTTCACGAAGACATTGTCAATTGGTTTTTTCCAGAAACGTGTCCATTTTTAAGGGATACACATTTTCATAACGTGCCGTTATAGTGTGTTTATAAGTGCTTTAAATTCGGGTTATGAGAAGTCTGAGTTGGCTGTCTACTCCTTTGAGTCCAGTGACGAATTTCTTAGTAAAACAGATTGAAGTGAATATATTAACAGTAACAGTAAACAGGTTACTTAAAACGACTCCTTCACATCTTCGGGAGAATAATTTGTCAGCGTAGTAATCTAATAATCTTGTGTGATGTGCGGCTGCGGTTGACCGAGAATTATCAGGTGCCCCGTAGTGTACCGTACAGTTAAATGTTTGACTTCTTAAACGAAAATGTTAGATATTTCAACTATCTCCATATCCATGAGGACCATTTTACTTTCATTCTGTGGGAGGGGCATGAGCATGCTTACTTGATTCTTTAAAATATGAAATGCATATTTTTTATGTGTGAACTGTTCCAAATCCCTGAATATCTACTTGCTATGGGACAAAAATTACACAATCTAATTCGCAGGTTTATTTAACCAATTCAAATACTCTAATCTTCTGATTCTCTACCGCCGAATGTCGCAGTGTTAGTTTCCAGTTTCATCTCTGATCTCAACGTAAGCTCTACTAACTGGCGTGATACAGGATTGGTTTGCTTTGCAATATTTGTCTACAGTTCAAAATCGTGTAAGTTTATAACATGCTACAATCCACCTTTTGACAAGAACTATAATAACTTATAGTAGGCTTCGTGACAATCTTAGCAGCCGTCTTAAGTTTTTTTTTTTTTTTTTTTTTCAGATGATGCTGTCTTCTGTCGTCTCGTAAGGTCATCGGACAAGCATCTGCATCTTAAGGACATTGTAGTGTAATATACATTGTATATATTCACACATTGTGTAGAATAGTTTTTAATCACATGGTCATTTTTAGTGCTTCCCTTCTTTCTTTAATTTTATAGCGCATAGTCGTTTCGTAAAGTGATTCTTCGTTACCGTGTGAATGGAAGTAGTAAGAATAAATTGTGGCTGGTAGTCTGTGTCTAAAGTAATGCTTCGCTCAGATAATGCTTCGAAAATCAGGATGCCTAATACGTTAGTACTTAAATGGAGAAAATATTTTTTGTATTTTACTTTCACTTCACTCTGCTAACAATGAATGCGGTCGTCCTGGTATTTATCTTCTGTGAGAAACTCATCTCAGGATTGCATTTGCATACTACGTAAAGTTATTTCCTGGATACATTCCGGTCTGTCTTTTTAGGTTTTTATGTTGTAGAGCTACCTCAAGCGCCATGGAAGTTACTTCTAGACATTCTTTCATCCTGTCTCTTTTAATTGCCAGGGTATTTTACGTATTGCTTTCCTCGTCGATGCTTTGGAGAACCACCTCATTCCTAAACTTAACAATCCACCTAACTTTCAAACTTTATTCTGTGGCACCACATCTCAATCTGTTTCTTCATTTTCCCGGTTTTCCCATAGACCATGATTCACTTCAACACAATGCTGTGTTCCAAACGTCCATTCTCAGAAAACTCTTTAGTTACAGCCAAGAATGTCCTGTCTATACCAGTTCACTCTTCATATCTCCCCTATTGTTTCGCCCACACCCATCTGTAACTTTCCGTCCGAATTACTTCACTTAGTCTACTCCGTTGTCAGCAGTTTCTGCTACTTATTACGTATCTTTGGCATGCTCTCAATCCGAAGTGTGAGCCCACTAGACTATTCATTTATGCAATTTCTATAATTCCTCACACACTGAGAATATCAACGTCATAATCAGGTCTTTTCACCCTGAATTGAGACCCCCTTTCCCCAAACACTTCTTACTTAAGTGAGCTGTTCTTTGGCCTGTACATTAAACAATACAGGAGATGTAGCTCTGTGAATGTAGCTCTGTGAATGTAGCTCTGTGAATGTAGCTCTGTGAATGTAGCTCTGTGACACACCCTTTTCAATCAGAGAACTTTATTCTTCGATTCTTAGTATTTTGTCTTGTTTCTCGGAAGTATCGTGCATTATCGGTATTTAGCTATAGTATTTTTCTCCACTGAATTCCGTATATCTAGCACTGTTTTAAATTCTTGAACAGTTTGTCTAGGTCAACAAATAACGTGTTACCGTTGCTTGCATTATCAAGCAAAAGATCAGAACCGCTTCTCTCGTTTAGTTGCCTTTCTGCAGTAATACTGATCAAACAGATCTGTTTTCTTTGCCAGTTTTCTATATATTTTTGTCAGTAATTTGCCTGCATTTGCTGTTCAGCTTATTGTGTGGTAGTTCTCGCTAATATCTTTGCTATCATCGGTATAGTGTGGATCATATATTGGTGATAGTCTGATGGCGCGTGTCTACATTCATAGATAGTACATTCGATCTTCAGTAGTAGCTTGGTTGCCACTTCTCCCAACGATTTCAGAACTTCCAAACGAATATTACCGCCCACCTTATTTGATAGCTAACCTTCCAAAGATTTATTGCATGTGCCCCTAACACTGTCCCCCCCACGTTCCCCACATTGAGTCCCATTTCTTCATCAATCGCGTCATAAGTTCTTCCCTTCGTAGTGGCCTTGAGTGTACTTTCACCTATCAGTACGACTGTGACATTTTTGCTTTCAGTTTCGCCGAAAGTTCTGTTTTTCTGTGTGTTAAGTCAGTCCTTCCGATACCATTTATTTGTAGTTCTCTTCGCACGTTTCATGCGGCCATTTGGCTACGGCTCCGCGACACTTCCTGCGTATTTCTTCCCTAAATAACTTTAGTTTCGGTATTCGTGATGTCCCAGAAAATTTTTATGTACACTAGTATATCCTGTAACTAAAAATTACACTGCTAAAAACTAAGTACACAGGTGCCTTGCCGTTAATAAGTGTTAAGTATCGACCCAAACTCTAAACCAGTCTTGCCTTTACGGGTCCCTCTAACACTATGTAAGATAATGCCTGGTGACTTAACCCACATCTGCCACATACTTCACTTCTAGATAGTGTTTTGTAGTATTATTACGATTTTTCTCCTGGGCACCCCATTTCTTACCAGTTCACTTATTTCAGTACGCTATCTGCATAATTATTTTCAATTTGATAGTCTATTTTGGCGATGTATAATACTTAAGATAATACAAAATTGGGGCAGTTGCAACCTGGATGTTTCTTCTCTACGCTATTTAGGAAGACACGCGTTTGTTTCGCGTACCCAGTGGGCGGATACTTTCAGGTAATCATAGACAACTGAGTATAGGAACGATATATTTTGAGCACTGAAACTGACACCATTAGATATTCTCCGCAGACTGATTGCGATAAGCTCAAGTCATGTACGGAGACTATAAATTATCCCCACCACGGCTTCCAGATTCTAAAATGATTTTGAAAATCTTTGGCGTAGCCTGATGTCTAGGTTAGGTAAAATTGCTCTCAATCTGATAACGTGAGAAAGACTGATTTCAGTTGTGAATACGGTTATCGAAGATCTAAGATTTAGAATCTTACGGCGAATATCGAGGTAAGTTACGGGATAATGTTTGCATTTTTTACGACTATGTTGCGCATTCCGTGTTAAAAGCGAGTCATAATTTGACACAATGTTGCAACTCATTCTTACAAAGCACGTAGTCCGTCTCACGGGGTACTTAAAATCAGCTTTCGAAAGGCCCCCTCGCATTTCCGTAACACCACAGGGCGATCTCCGCCAACATTCATCCTCGAAACTCGTAAGAAACAGCATTCTCTCTGTTCTCCACTCTTATCAATAGCTTGAATACATTATTATTTAGTTAAACAGCTTAACTGAATCACAGCGAGCGCATATAGTTCCCATTCTAGAGCGGTGCTGCAGCATATATGCAACGTACCGCGAGTCTGATGAGGGTATTTAAGCACAGATATGTAGGGAAGTATGATATTCGTATCTTTTAAACGTGCGTGCGGTAAATGCGGAAACGAACTATGGCGACGTTGTAACTAAACGCTACCAAATACTACCGTGGCGTTTATCGTTTCTTCGCTGACGAAAGATACACCCGTAGACGTCCATCGTAGGATGAATGCGTATGGGCGGCATGTCTGCCGAAAACCACCGTCTTGGAATGGTGCGCCAGGTTCCTTGCTGGACGCTGCTACTTCATGAAAACACACGTCGCCATACTGCAAATGTTGCTCGCTGAAGGTGTGCCAACTCAAGTGGAAGACACTCGGGTATTTGCCCTAAAGTCTTGATCTCTCCTCATATAATCACGCCTTCGGTACCTTAAAATAAGCCTAGAAGAGTCGACACTTCGTGTCGATGTGCAGCAGGCAGTTACGGATATTAAGCACCAGTACACGGTGTTTTATCAAACATCTTCAACCTGGTCCGTCAGTGAGATGATCACCTCGTGTTGTTGGACATTTTGCCTGATTGACATACCAATTCTGGACTTCACGGCCTTCGAACAGAAACTTTTGATCCCCCTTCATATTTTTGAATCTTTTGTTGGTACTTCGAATTCACCAGACCAGCAGTGAGGCATGTCATTCGTGAATGAGACGGTGACGGATAAATGTTGCATAGTGCTTGTAATAAGTATTGATACACTGAAGGAACGAGAAGAGTACGCGGGGTGCCAGAATGCAATTTATCATTAAAAAGAGTTCCCTAAAGTTTAACCCGTCCATTCGACTGCCGACCATTTGCAAAGTATCTCTACAATACACCAATCGAAGATTTAAACGAAGCTTTAAACATGTGCGCTAGCTAGACAGGAAATAAGTTGCATCTGTCTTTGGTGTCTCTGTTAGAAAGAGGAAAAAAATTCACCACCGTACATTCATCAGGGTCGAGTACGCAGCTACTTCTGCCGCAAATAAAGTAAGACAGGTTTCCATCGCGCGTAGACAGCCCTGCCCGGACCATCACGGTTTCCACATTTCCTCAAAAATAAAGATGTGTGTGTTACGCAGCCATTTGTTGAAATGCGACATTGCGGTATTGTATGTTTTTACTGTTATAAGACTGTAGGGTAGAGCATGAATGGTGAAATACTGTTGTACGTCAACTTGCCCTCACTGAAGAAAATTTTCAACAATTACATTCAGCGTTGATAGCAAATATATTCAATCAATTACGAAGTTTTATGCATTTCGACTTCACAGTCAAAGAAAGAATGACTAGCATGAGTATAATTTATTTCAGGTACAGAACGCCTATATCAATAAGTCACAACGCCTGGAACAAACTGCTGCTAGTTTTATGATCTTCTGTATCAAACTCTGAGTGATTGTTCTTTCCTATTACGATGAGGAGTATTTTAAATACCTACTTCTCCACCTTTTTCCTTCCAAGCGTTGAATTGAGAGTTGTGATACCGAAATACAAACTGCTTACGTGGAATTTGTTGCTATCTTTCCTGAAAGTGTGAATAATTCTACGTGATTCTATATCCACACTTATAATCAGCGAGCAACCTTGCGTTGTGGCGGAGGGTACCATTGTCACTCCCCATCCTTCTCCCTCTCAATTTCCTTGTTCCAGTAGCGGGTAGTTACACGGAAGCACAATTCTGGTAAGCCTCCTCGTGAGCGGAAATCTGATTCCATCTCCATTGTTCTTCACTAGGCATACGTAGGTGGAAACAATATATGTAATTCTTAGAGGAAAGTACACATTCAGAACTCCATCGCGGTGTGATTCACCATGTTGCAGAACGCATCTTGCAGCGTCTGCCGTTGGAGCTTCTCGATCATTTCTGTGACTCTTTCGTGCTTACTAAATGAACTCGTAACGAAATGCGCTGCTGTTCATTGGATCATCCCTACTACCTCTGTTTTATCTGGTTTGGATCCCATTCTGACGAGCAGTACTAAAGTATTAGTCGAAGGAGTGTCTTGTAAGCCATTTCCTTTGCTGATGAATTAAATTTCCTGAGAATTCTTCCAACGAATATTTCACTTAACTTACCAGCGGTTAATTTTATGTGACAGTTCCACTTCAGATTTCTGAGTATGCATACCTCCAGCTATTTTCTGAAAGTGAGAGCGTCCAGTGATCCTTATTTGAAGGCCAACTTCCATTTTGCGTGTAGTGGTCAGCGCTCACAGTGCGTAGGACAGCACAGGAAGGGAATCAGAGCCCCATAACAATGCACTGTGATCAACGTAGTACCCTCCCCCCAGGGGGGGCTTGGTACATTTCAGTAGGTTCATCCTTTGTTACCACGGGGCCCAAGCCTTAGCAACATTTTTACCTTCCATGCTGCATGTTTGTCTTCTATTCTTTTTCCCCTCCCTTAAGAATGTTCTGCATTGTTTGTCGCTGACGTAAGAATAGTCTCACCATCGCCTTTCGTTCTCTTTTCTTTTGTTTGCTTCCCATATCCTCTCATTCCTCCACTTTGGCGACTAAGGTTCCTCTTTTTTCTTCCTCAGTGTGCACTCCTGAAGGCCGCCCCACACGTGACTGTAACACGTAATTCCCAGCCCCAGGTCGTCAGGTAAGGTCCACACGTACCCACTGGTACAAGCCAGTCCCAGCGAGGGTGTGATTGCCTGAGGTGCAACCTTCCGAAATTGCCAATTGGTCCCTCTGTCAGGTGTTTGGGAAGTGTGACATGAGGTGTGAACAATCACATAATGTGGATGCACTCCTTTGTGAAGGGGGCCCCCAATTCGAAGGAAGCACCATTGAAGACGCTGGTGAATATGGGGATTCACACACTGAAGGTGGTCAGTCAGTCGCCACAGTAAATCCGTTTTATTCAGGAAGATGTTGATGCAATTGCTGACCCTATGGTATCTTTCTCTCTTTCACGAAATAGCTCTTTCCTTTAGCAGACTGCTTCTGATGCTAGAGCACAACTGATTGCTGCCTTCCTTCTCCATGGCTAGACTGTTAGAGGCCCATAGATGTATGAATTCTTCCTGTGGTCTCATTTACACTAAGCTCATTCATACTCTAATAGAGGACATAATCCAATCTTACCTCTGCGATCAGGGTGTCATTGCCATCCATTGTGTAATGAAAAAGATAGATTGCTTCTTAGTGCCCACCTGCGCCCTCACCTTTGATAGTGGTGCTTCCATCCAACATCAAAGCAGGCTATGAAATAATCCCCCCTGCAGGTATAGGGGTAAGAATTGGCATGAGGTATTCCTGCCTGTTGTAAGGGTCGACTAAAGCAAGTCTCACACGTTTTGGCCTTTATGTGATGGTACGCTATAGGGTTTTACATCCAAACTTCAAAATTTTTCCGAACAGCGAGCCAATTAGGAAAGGGTGCCTTACATGGTGCCTGATGTCCATGATTTGCTGAGACTTCTTGCATCCTTCATTGATGTGGATCTGCACTTCCAATCATCCTCCAGCTGTTGGGCGAGGACATCTTCCTGGGTGCGTTTTCCACCATACACTATGCAGGGTCGCTTTCTGTGCCGATGTCCATTGTTGTGGCGCCGCCATATACCCCTGACAACACAGGGATTGCTCTGCTGATGACTTCGCCGTTAACTCCCCACGTATGCCAAGAGTAAATACCTCTCACCTTGGGGTATCAGGACTCCCAGCAATGTTCATCCTGCCAGGTGGCCTTTTCTGTGGATGGGTGGCACCCGCAGGGAGGGCCCCTGGTTGGAGTGGGTGGCATCAGGGTGGATGATGAATGATGCATAGAACTCATCAATTGCTGGTGATCAAACGTCAGCAGACTCTAAGCGTTCTAAGTCTCAGGGCAACGCAAGGAAGTATGACCATAAATGATTATCTTTCCTGGCCATACCATGGGAGAAACTCTAGGGTCAGTCAGTCATGATAAAAATTGCATCCTCTACCCAGTCATGTGCGCTACTCGCTTCTGACAAGCTGGGTGATGTTTCCATTCCCACAACTCCCCGTAAGAGTTTAAATATGGTCCAGAGTATTATATTCCACAGTGACCTTCTTTTGCGGCCCGATGACGAGTTGTGCACTAACCTAGAACGACGAGGCGTTCATTCTGCCTGGTATGTACATCGGATTGTGAGGGATATTGAGGTTGCCACCGGTGCTTTCATCTTGGCCTTCGAGGGTGACACATTCCCCAAGAAGATCAAAGTGATGGTCTACTGCAGTGAAGTAAACCCGTATATCCCTCCCCCTATGTGGTGCTTTAAGTGCTGGAAGTAAAATATGTCGTCCCGCTGTACTCAGAGCATCACATGTCAAGATTGTGAACGTCCATCTCATCCCGATACTCCATGTGCCCCACCTCTCTTCTGTGTCAAATGCGAAGAGCATCATTCCCCTTTCTCGCCAGACAGCAAGATTTTACAGCCTGAAAGGAAAATAACTGAACACAAGACTCTGGACTGATTCATCTACACTGAGGCTAAGAGGAAATTTGAGCATCTACATACCGTGGCTATGACCTCCTCCTAACGCCGCTGCTACGAGTTCACTTGTAGCCCCATCCTCTCCACACATTCTGGTTGGCTCTCCGATACCTCTTGATGGTGCAGGGCACTTCCCTCCCTGTGCTCCGACACCACAGGAACACTGCCCCCCAACCATCGGGGACACCCACTTGTCAGACAGAGAAATGTAAGTCGCCTTTGGCGACTCTCGCTAGGATGTGGCCGAGGGTCACATTAGCTTTCCCTATGTTCATGGAGGGCATATAGAACAGCACTCCTTGTGTAATGGCTGCAGTGTTTTCACTGCAGAGCTGGCGGCTATATTTCGTGGTCTTGAGCACGTCTGCTCATGCCCTGGGGAGTCGTTTCTTCTTTGTGCGGATCCCTTTAGCAGACTCCAAGCTGCCGACCAGTGCTAACCTCGTCATCCTTTGGTAGTGACCATCCAGGAGGCCATCTATGCCCTGGAACAGTCCAGTCGTTCAGTGGCGTTTGTCTGGATCCCATGGCACATCGGAATTCCAGGCAACGAACTTGCCATCAGGCTGGCCAAACAGGCTACACGGAAACCGCTTCTGGAGATAGGCAGCATTCTGACTTATGCCTCAGGGTTTTTCGGCTTTGGAGACAGAATGGCATAACAGTAAACACAACAAACTGCGTGTCATTAAGGAGACTATGAATGTGCGCAAGTCTCCCATGCAGGCCTCTCGGAGGGCATCAGTTGTCCTCTACTGGCTCCACATTGCCCATGTTTGGGTGACCCACGGTTACTTCCTACGCCATGAAGAGCCGTCTCGGTGTCCGTGCATAGCCTGGTTGACAGTGGCCCATCTTCTGGTGCAGTGTCCCACTCTGACTGCCCAGTGACGGAATCTTGGGTTACTGGACTCTTTGCCACTAATTTTATCTGATTACGCCTCACTGGCTGATTTAGTTTAAGTTTTATTCATGAGGGTGGGTTTTATCATTCTATATAAGTTATAGTGCATGTTCTTTGTCCCTCCGTTTCTTCCACCCTAGTACTTCTAGGATGGAGGTCTTAATGTGCTGCAGAGTGGCTGGCTTTTTTATTCTAATGGTATGCCGGCCATGGTCGTGTGCTTTGTTGTTTTCCTCTCCTCATCCTGTTCCCTGCGTTTCTGTGGTTTTCTTGTCCCTTTTGTCCATTTACAGGTTCTTTGCCCTTCATCGTTCTTGTGATTTTATTTTCATTCCATTTCGTGTTGTCAGTCTCGTTTGTTTTATTCGCACACTTGTGGTATTGTTTTATTCCGAACAAGGGACTAATGATCTCGTAGTCTGGTCCCTTCCCCCCTCTTTAAATCCAACCAACCTACTTACTTACCTACCTACCTATGAAATAACAACAACCAAGCTGAAGGTTCCAAGCCTGATGCGATGCTACCAGTGTCACCATTTCTACCACACTAGAATGGCTTGCCGACAATCAAATGTACAACCTGTGGTAGCGTTGCACACAAGGGCATTTGTCCACCTTCTCCCTGCTGTATGAACTGCATTGGTGACCATGCAGCCGCCTCTTGGGACTGTCCTGTGTATCTTGATGAGTGAGCTGTCCATGAGATATGGGTTATTTACCCTGCGGCTAGCAAGTCATTCGCTAGTCACAAACCTTGTGTTCTCCCATCCAGCATCTGTAGTTCTGTACTTGTTACCCCTTGCACCACGAAGGACGTGGCGACACACATGCGACCTCCAATTCAGCCCTGGGGTTGTGAAATCGACCAGAGTCAAGGCAGCATCGCCATGGCCCTGTCCAGCTGTGCCATAAGCAATAAAACAATCGCCTCACGGTGCGAAGCCACCATCTACATAACTGGTAGTCCAGAAAGGACAGAGTTCCCCAGTGAAGACTTCCTCCATCCCTCCAGCCAAATGACACACGAGTCTTCCTCTAACCGGGAAGACTCGAACAATTTCATCAGGGGCAAACGGTCTTCTCCTTTGTCGACTTAAAAATCCTCTTCAACAGTGTTGCCACGTGCTACCTTAGCCTGGCTAGTCTCCGTGTCGCTGGTGCACACCACCAACCGTTTCTTAGCCTTGGACTCCACAGAATGGCCACACAGGCAAGCTGATGCTTCTGTGGACTTCATGGAGCAGGATCATCCTGCTTCTCTGCCATGAAGTAGTGACTCTTCACAGGCTATCACTCAGCCAGCCTCCGAGGTGACACCCCTACATATCTTCCTCGTTATGACATTCCTACAGTGGAACGTTCACAGCCTTCAGTCCCACAAAGAGAGTTTATGACTATATCCATCCGTTAGATCGGCGTCTGGTAGCGGAGCCCCATTGAGAGATGGCTGGAGGAGGCTGTGAATAACAGCGAGGTCAGAAGTGAAATGTCCATAAAATTTTCAACATCGCTAGTACAGTTCAGACCTGGTAATATTGCTGAGGATCTTTGGCACCTCGTTATGGCTCGCTCACTTTTGAGATTGCCACGGAGTGATCCTGATAAATTCTTATAGTATTCTCTCTCCATACTGGTCAACTAATCTGAACAGACACCACGGTTATGACATTGATATCGTAAACCTAATTCTTCGACCCTAGTAAGGTAATTCCATTCATGAATTTGAACTGATTTTGTAATTCATGTTGTGAACTGTCTGCGTTAACTACCACTAGAGCAATGGCAGAGCGCTAAACGAAGCTTTGTCATATTTGCTCCTAGGGGCCATGCTCGTCTCTAAGGCAAGAGTAGCAGATCTCGTTGGACTACAGACACGTATTACTGCAGATTTCGGTTTTTTCTCAGCATGAAACCAGAATGGGAGCAGTAACAAAATCCTAAGGAAACCTTTGCACTGCGTAGTGTAGCCGAAGGACCAGCTTATTCCTATTTATTTTTCATCGTCAACCTTCTTCTGTAATTCTATAAACATTATTATTATTATTATTATTATTATTATTGGGATCTTTAATAATATGCTTGCTGTAATATCTGGTGTTTATTGTTTGATCCTGTATTGCAATCATGAATCCTTCCGTCTCATTGTATATATTGCCTTTTCTTAGCCATGTGTTGGATGCGTCTTGATTGATGTGTGGTTGTGTTAGATGATATGGGTGCTTGCCATGTAGTGTTTTCTTTTTACAATTTACTCTGTTCGTATCTGTTGATGTTAATGTGATCTAAAGGGTTGTAGAAGTGGTTACGAAATTGCAATGGTGTAGCCGATGTATTTATATGAGTGATTGCTTTGTGTATTTTGCTAGTTTCTGCTCGTTCTAGAAAGAATTTTCTTAAATTGTCTACCTGTCCATAATGTAGGTTTTTTATGTCAATAAATCCCCTTCCTCCTTCCTTTCCGCTAAATGTGAATCTTTCTGTTGCTGAATGTATGTGTTGTATTCTATATTTGTGGCATTGTGATAGTGTGTGTTGAGTGCTTCTAGGTCTGTGTTACTCCATTTCACTACACCAAATCAGTAGGTCAGTATTGATATAGCATAAGTATTTATAGCTTTTGTCTTGTTTCTTGCTGTCAATTCTGTTTTCAGTATTTTTGTTAGTCTTTGTCTATATTTTTCTTTTAGTTCTTCTTTAATACACTCCTGGAAATTGAAATAAGAACACCGTGAATTCATTGTCCCAGGAAGGGGAAACTTTATTGACACATTCCTGGGGTCAGATACATCACATGATCACACTGACAGAACCACAGGCACATAGACACAGGCAACAGAGGATGCACAATGTCGGCACTAGTACAGTGTATATCCACCTTTCGCAGCAATGCAGGCTGCTATTCTCCCACGGAGACGATCGTAGAGATTCTGGATGTAGTCCTGTGGAACGGCTTGCCATGCCATTTCCACCTGGCGCCTCAGTTGGACCAGCGTTCGTGCTGGACGTGCAGACCGCGTGAGACGACGCTTCATCCAGTCCCAAACACGCTCAATGGGGGACAGATCCGGAGATCTTGCTGGGCAGGGTAGTTGACTTACAACTTCCAGAGCACGTTGGGTGGCACGGGATACATGCGGACGTGCATTGTCCTGTTGGAACAGCAAGTTCCCTTGCCGGTCTAGGAATGGTAGAACGATGGGTTCGATGACGGTTTGGATGTACCGTGCACTATTCAGTGTCCTCTCGACGATCACCAGTGGTGTACGGCCAGTGTAGGAGATCGCTCCCCACACCATGATGCCGGGTGTTGGCCCTGTGTGCCTCGGTCGTATGCAGTCCTGATTGTGGCGCTCACCTGCACGGCGCCAAACACGCATACGACCATCATTGGCACCAAGGCAGAAGCGACTCTCATCGCTGAAGACGACACGTCTCCATTCGTCCCCCCATTCACGCCTGTCGCGACACCACTGGAGGCGGGCTGCACGATGTTGGGGCGTGAGCGGAAGACGGCCTAACGGTGTGCGGGACCGTAGCCCAGCTTCATGGAGACAGTTGCGAATGGTCCTCGCCGATACCCCAGGAGCAACAGTGTCCCTAATTTGCTGGGAAGTGGCGATGCGGTCCCCTACGGCACTGCGTAGGATCCTACGGTCTTGGCGTGCATCCGTGCGTCGCTGCGGTCCGGTCCCAGGTCGACGGGCACGTGCACCTTCCGCCGACCACTGTCGACAACATCGATGTACTGTGGAGACCTCACGCCCCACGTGTTGAGCAATTCGGCGGTACGTCCACCTGGCCTCCCGCATGCCCACTATACGCCCTCGCTCAAAGTCCGTCAACTGCACATACGGTTCACGTCCACGCTGTCGCGGCATGCTACCAGTGTTAGACTGCGATGGAGCTCCGTATGCCACGGAAAACTGGCTGACACTGACGGCGGCGGTGCACAAATGCTGCGCAGCTAGCGCCATTCGACGGCCAACACCGCGGTTCCTGGTGTGTCCGCTGTGCCGTGCGTGTGATCATTGCTTGTACAGCCCTCTCGCAGTGTCCGGAGCAAGTATGGTGGGTCTGACACACCGGTGTCAATGTGTTCTTTTTTCCATTTCCAGGAGTGTATTTGTATTATCTATTCCTATTTTTTGTCTCTATCCTAGATATTTATAGGCATCTCTTCTTTCCATCGCTTCCATGCAGTCGCTGTGGTTATCCAATACGTAATCTTCTTGTTTAGTGTGTTTTCCCTTGACTATGCTATTCTTCTTCCATTTGTCTGTTCCAAAAGCCATATTTATATCATTGCTGAATACGTCTATTATCTTTAGTAATTTGTTGAATTGTTGATTTGTTGCTGCCAGTAGTTTTAGATCATCCATGTATAGCAAATGTGTGATTTTGTGTGGGTATGTTCCAGTAATATTATATCCACAATTTTTATTATTTAGCATGTTGGATAGTGGGTTCAGAGCAAGGCAGAACCAGAAAGGGCTTAATGAGTCTCCTTGGTATATTCCACGCTTAATCTGTATTGGCTGTGATGTGATATTATTTGAATTTGTTTAGATATTAAGTGTGGTTTTCCAATTTTTCATTTCTATGTTTAGGAACTGTATCAATTTAGGATCTACTTTGTATATTTTCAATATTTGTAGTAAGCATGAGTGGGGTACACTATCAAAAGTTTTTGGTAATCAATGTATGTGTAGTGTAGCAACCTTTGTTTGGTTTTAGCTTGATATGTCACCTCTGCATCTATTATCAGTTGCTCTTTACATCCTCGTGCTCCTTTGCAACAGCCTTTTTGTTCTTCATTTATAATTTTGTTGTGTGTTGTGTCATTAATTTCTGTGTAATGACTGAAGTTAATATTTTGTATATTGTTGGTAGGCATGTTATGGGGCGATATTTAGCTGGGTTTGCTGTGTCTGCTTGATCTTTAGGTTTCAGATAAATTACTCCATGTGTAAGTGTATCAGGGAATGTGTATGGGTCTGCAATGTAACTGTTAAATAATTTAGATACATGTGAATGTGTTAAGGTGAACTTCTTTAGCCAGAAATTTGCTGTTTTATCTTTCTCAGGGGCTTTCCAATTGTAAGTAGAATGAATTGCTCGGGTGACTTAATGTTGCAAAATTATCACTTCAGGAATTTGTGGTATCATCCTGTATGTGTCTGTTCCTGCTTGTATCCACCGTGCATGCCTGTTATGTTGTACTGGATTTGACCATATGTTGCTCCAGAAGTGTTCCATGTCCGTTATGTTTGGTGGATTGTTTATTTTAATGTGTGTCTTATCTATTGTCTGATAAAATTGCTTTTGGTTTGTGTTGAATGTTTGGTTTTGATTCCTTCTATTTTCACTTCCTTCTATTTTCACTTCTTTTGTATCTTCTAAGTCGTGTGGCCAATGCTTGTAATTTCTTCTTCTTTTCATCTAATTGCTCTATCGCGTTCTTGTGGGTTTCTTCTGTGTTGGTTGGTTCTGATCTCTGCCTAGTGTGTATATTTAGTGTAGTGAGTGGTCATATATAAACCAGTAGTTGTAACTCTTCCGTAGTTGTTTTCATTTATTTGTTGTGTATGATTGTGTTGATAGTTCTTATTGTTGTTTCGACTTGTGGGTTATTTGGGGGTCTATGCAAGAATGGTCCAATGTCTGTATTTGTGTCCTTGTATTCTATGTGTCAGCTGAAAATTTTCTTCTACAGTATATCTAACATGTGTGTCACTTCGTGTTCCATTTGTGCTTGTTCTGGTGGCTGTTTTAAGATTGTTTTCCTCAGATTGTTTAATTGATGCGTGTTGTTCTTTGTTTGTTTGCTCTGGGATGTTTGAGTCCATTACTGTATTTTCTTCTTCTGATTGCACATTATTTTGTTCCAGTATTTGTTGTACTTGTTGTTCGATGTTTTCTAATTCTGACTGGGGTATCCTGTTATTTTTGATTATTACACGGATCTGATCAGCTAGTCGTTTTTGTGTTAAAAATTTTAATTCTGGGCATCTGGTAATAAATGTTGTGTATACTTGTGATCTGTATCCAGTTGTGTTGGTTCCTACTTTGTTGCTTGGTAATAACAGAACATGAGGTGTCGATTAACTTCATCTGACCATCTCATCCTCTGTCTTTGTCTTCCTTCTATGGTGGTTGCAGGAAGCATATCCTGCAAAACACCTCTATTTGGATTTAAATCATTTTCCAGTTGGCTAGCAGTGTCGTTACCATTGTGTGCGGGCGTAGGGTTCAAGCGTCGTCCCCGACCATGACGGCGCTTGTCCGAGGCTTATTTAGCTCTGTCCTGAACCAACTAATCACACTAAAAGGGGGGTTAGCCCTGTTAGTGGTTTTCTTTTCGTCGCCTTTTGCAGAACATACCGTATTATTATTTCTGTCCGTTGACAAGGAAGATCTTTGCTACTCTTGTCACCGATTCAAATGGCTAGTTAATTTAGAATGGAATGCTGGTTATTTCGCCACACAAAATATGAAATTTACTCTTCTGGAGGTCGTGAAATTCTTAATCATATATGTGGATAATATTGCAAGTAGACATGGCAAAGTTCTGGGTGTAAAGTTCTAGTGTTACGTGATGTTTGGGGCAAGGTTAATTTCCCTTCATGTTTTATTCCATTGAAATTTTTTCGTTGCAGTCTTTCAAAGCGCGTTAGTTCTTTGGATTTTTGGGAAATTGTAGTCACGGTCGAAAAATATATAGCTCAGTATTTCACATACTGAAATAATATAACCAGCTTTGCTATTACTGCACTGAAATTGTATAGCACTAGCATTAACAGCCGTCTTCTACTGCGGAAACCTTAAAAAATTAGGAAATCTGGATTAAATTCCGTTGACTGCCGTAATATACAAAGACTGAAAGGCGACATTGGAATGTATCAGCTGATAACTCTATAAAAACAAAAACCACTGTGGCATCTCCTCTGATAGCCGAAGAACGCAAACATTAAACCACACAGCTTTCAACTATGTAGTTAAGATTTAGCAATATTGTTGCAAATATTGAATGACCCAGTGATTGTGCATTAGCTTCTGCATGTGGTCCTGAATTGTTACGGTAAACAGTTAGTCAGCTCTTCTGACTTCCATGGCTTATACTACACATTCCTCAGTAGTCAATATGGGTAAAAACGTGTTGACACCGGTATTATTGTTTTCTCATCTCTGGTGTCATTAGAACTGAGAGAATTGCGCATGTTTCGTTTTCCTGTCACCAGCATTTCCTTATCTCCAAGGTGATACCGTGAACAACATTCCAAAACCAAGGAGGCGAACGAAGGGGAAGAGTGAGGGCCCCATTCTATGGCCTCTGCCCATCTGCGCGCCTGCAGTGTGCATACGTCTTGTCAGCATGAAACACCATCCCATGCCCCCCCCCCCCCCCCCCAGGGGGTCCACTACTCTTTTGTGGACACGTGCGTAGCGAGCACGGGACCCCGAGCTAATGTGGCCCTCCTTCCTTTCCGGACTGCATACCTTCCCTTCCCTTTCCGCATCCCTCCACGTCACCCATCTTCGCCCCCCCCCCCCTCACCTCTGGCTCTTTCCTTCCCTTTCTCCCCCTCTGGGAGTATGGTTTGTGCCTACGTCTGGAGACGGACGCTCGAAACTGTTCCAAATTCCTTGCTTTCTACACTTGCAAGTCCTCTTCCTTCCTCTGTCCTTCTTTTCCTTCCTTCTTCTCCTTGCCCTTTTCTCCGCTGCGGCGTTTGAGACCCCCTCATCTTTCCTTTCCCTTTCTCTTTTTTCCTCCCTGTGCGTGTCTGAAGGCCGACCCACGCACTTCCATGCGTAGCCGGTGACGGGGTAACGCGTAATTCCCCGCCCCGGGTAGACAGGTAGGACACGTACGTACCCCCTGGTAACGGCCAGGCCCAGGGAGGGGTGATTACCCGAGCTGATACCTTCCGAAAGTGCCGATTGGTCCCTCCGTCCGTTTGTCAGGAGATCTGACCTGAGGTGTGAACAATCACCTAAGGCAGGAGTGCCCTCAGAGAGGGCCCCCACAAGGGAGGAGCGCGCCATCGGAGACGCTGGTAATCATGGGGGATTCTACCACAATGGTTTCCTCACCTTCCACTATGTCTGCTCACAAACGTAAGTTCACTGAGTCTCAGCCACAGACGGTTCTTCCATCGTTGCCACAGTTAGTTGTTGTTTCTCAGTCTGACGAAGGTCACAACTTTTCCACGGTCAACCCTTTCATTATTCAGAAAGGTGTCGACGCAATTGCGGGTCCTGTAAAGTCTTGTTCCAGATTACGGAATGGCACCCTGTTGTTACAAAGTCAGTGCCCTCCAGGCACAAAAATTGCTGCGTACTTCTCTGCTCCACACCTTCCCTGTCCGGGTTGAAGCGCACCGCACTTTAAATTCCTCGCGTGGAGTCGTTTATACACGCTCCCTCGATGGATTGTCTGACGAAGAAATTCAGCACTACCTATCTGACCAGGGTGTAACGGCTGTTCATAGAGTTATGAAAAGGGTTGACAAGAACATAATTCCAACCCGCACTGTCTTCTTGACATTTGACAAAGTTCAACTCCAATCGAAAATCAAAGCAGGCTATGAGATAATTTCCGTTCGCCCTTATGTCCCAAACCCTACGCGTTGCTATCGATGTCAGCGGTTCAATCACACCAGCCAGTCCTGTTCCAATCCGGCCAAATGTGTTACACGTGGCAAGGATGCACATGAGGGTGCTTGTCCACTTCCATCCCCTCGCTGCATCAACTGTATGGGTGACCACGCTGCTTCCTCTCGAGATTGCCCCGTTTTTAAGGACGAAAAGCTCATCCAGGAAATAAGAGTGAAGGAAAAGGTGTCGACCTTTGCTGCTCGAAAGTTACTTGCCAGTCGACAGCCCACCGTGCCTCAGAAAGGAAAATACAGCACTGTCCTTGCTTCTCCTCGGCCAACAGAGGAGGCGGCCACGCAGACTTGCGACCTCACCTTTAGTACCACGGTCGTCAGATCGGCCAGCGCAAATATCGCCCGTTCAACCTCACCACTTTCGCCTGCCCACTCTATGGCTCACCCTTCGTCGGGTCCTGCTAAATCTCGGGCCCAAAAGTCAGACGCCAAGTCTTCGAAAAAAGAGCATTCTCGTGAAGAGCTTTTACGTACCGCAACTTCACAACCATCGGTTCCTCCTTCATCTAAACATCATACTTCCAAGAAGGCTACGAAGAAACACAGTTCCTCTCCTTCTCCGCCAAGACGTGTCCCATCTACAGCACCACCTGGCGGAAATCGCCCTCGGCCATCTTCTGTGTCGCTGAGGCGCACTGCTGGTGGCCGGTCAACTGGCCGATCGTTGGTGGCAGGAGCTGCTCCTGACCAACCTATGGATCAGGATCTTCTGCCTTCGACTGAATGCCATTCCATGCTGTCGGTCGCAAGCTCTGAGCAGTCGTTGAGTTGACAGCACCCTTGGTCACGTTCCTCCATTTTCTGTTCACCCTATGTCCATTATCCACTGGAATATCCGCGGCATTCGAGCCAATCGGGATGAATTGTCGATCCTCTTACGATCCTACTCGCCGGTCATCTTCTGTCTTCAGGAAACAAAGCTGCGTCCCCATGACTGCTTTGTTCTCCCTCATTTTCAGTCCGTTCGATATGACCGCCCCTCTGTTGAATGCACTCCAGCACATGGAGGACTCATGATTCTTCTCCATGATACTCTCCATTATCACCCAATCCCCTTAAACAGTTCCTTCCAAGCTGTCGCCGTCCGTCTTTCCCTTTCTGGATACACGTTCTCTCTTTGTACGGTATACATTCCATCGTCTACACCAATGGCACGAGCTGATCTCCTTCATCTTCTTGATCAGCTTCCACCCACCTATTTGCTGGTTGGGGACTTCAATGCCCACCACCCGCTTTGGGGATCTCTACATTCTTGTCCACGTGGCTCACTATTGCTAGACGTCTTCCACCAAGCGGATCTGGTCTGCCTCAACACTGGGGTCCCCACATTTTTGTCTGCCTCCACGACAAATTTATCTCATTTGGACCTTGCGGTCGGTACTGTTCCGCTAGCTCGGCGCTTCGAATGGTTCGCCCTTGATGATACACACTCGAGTGACCACTTTCCATGTGTTCTTAGACTGCAGCCTCATCTGCCATATATGCGCTCGCGACGCTGGAAGTTTGCCCAAGCTGATTGGACACTTTTTTCGTCTCTAGCGACATTCGATGACCGTCGCTTTCCCAGCGTCGACGATGAGGTCACACATGTTACCGACGTTATTCTCACAGCTGCGGAACGTTCAATACCACCCACCTCCGAATTGCCCCGGCGCCCCCCAGTTCCTTGGTGGAACGAGGCATGCCGTGACGCAATACGTGAGCGGCGACGTGCTCTTCGCATTTTCCGTCACCAACCAACTTTGGCCGACTGTATCCGATATAAGCAGCTCCGTACGCGATGCCGTCGCGTAATCCGCGATAGCAAGAAGGCCAGCTGGAAATTCTTTATTAGCTCATTTAACACCTTCACTCCCTCCTCGGAAGTTTGGAGTCGGCTTCGACGGTTCTCAGGCGCGCCTAGTTTCTCCCCGGTCTCTGGGCTCACTGTCGCGCTTGATACCTTAGTGGACCCCGTCGCAATTTCTAACTCATTGGGTCAGCACTTTGCTGAGATTTCGAGCTCTTCAAATTACGCGCCAGCGTTTCTCCCAAAGAAACGTGCAGCGGAAGTGCGACATCTAGCTTTCTCCTCTCAAAATCACGAATGCTACAATACTGTTTTCTCCATGCGGGAACTCCGACATGCCCTCTCTTCTCGCTCCTCCGCCCCAGGACCGGATGGTATCCATGTCCAAATGTTGCTGCATTTATCAACCCATAGCCTGCGTTACCTCCTTCGCCTTTATAATCGAATTTGGACCGACAGTACCTTTCCCAGGCGATGGCGGGAAGCTATTGTCGTTCCCGTTCCGATACCTGGAAAGGACAAACATCTCCCCTCTAGCTATCGCCCCATTTCTCTCACGAGTAGTATCTGTAAGGTTTTGGAGCGTATGGTGAATTACCGTTTAGCTTGGTGGCTGGAATCCCGCAGTCTTTTAACACCAGCCCAATGCGGATTCCGAAAGCATCGTTCTGCAGTTGGCCATCTTGTTGCTCTCTCCACTTAATCATGAACAATTTTCTCCGGAAATGCCAAACGGTAGCAATATTTTTTGATCTGGAGAGGGCATATGATACCTGTTGGAGGACAGGCATCCTCCGCACACTGTTCTCTTGGGGCTTTCGAGGCCGGCTGACCCTTTTTCTTCGCGAATTTATGGCAGAGCGCACATTTAGGGTGCGGGTGAACGCTACTCTCTCCCGTACTTTCTCCCAAGAAAACGGGGTACCCCAGGGCTCCGTGCTGAGTGTTGTACTGTTTGCCATTGCCATAAATCCGATTATGGATTGTCTCCTTCCTGATGTCTCGGGCTCCCTCTTTGTGGACGATTTTGCGATCTACTACAGCTCTCAACGGACCAGCCTTCTTGAAAGACGTCTTCAAGGATGTCTCGATCGCCTCCACTCGTGGAGTATCGAAACCAGCTTCCGTTTCTCACCCAGTAAGACCGTTTGTGTTAATTTTTGGCGACGTAAGGAGTTTCTTCCCCCCTTCTTACATCTAGGTCCTGTCAACCTTCCGTTTTCAGACGTCGCTAAATTCTTCGGTCTTATGTTTGACAGAAAACTGTGCTGGTCCTCCCACGTTTCCTATCTTTCGGCTCGCTGTCCGCGTTCCCTTAACACCCTCCGTGTCCTGAATGGTACCTCCTGGGGAGCGGACCGAGTAGTCCTTCTCCGCCTCTATCGCGCCTTAGTGCGCTCGAAATTGGATTATGGAAGCATAGTCTACTCCTCTGCTCGGCCGTCTATTCTTCGGCGTCTCGACTCTATCCACCACCGTGGATTACGTATAGTGTCTGGAGCTTTTTACACCAGCCCTTTGGAAAGCCTTTATGCTGAGACTGCTGAACCTCCGCTGTCCAATCGGCGGGCAGTCCTTCTGAGTCGTTATGCTAGCCATCTGTCTTCCATGCCTGCTAATCCAGCCCATGACTTTATTTTCGACGCCTCCTTTGATGTCGGGTATGCAGGCCGCTCCTCCTCCCTACCACCCCCGAGAGTCCGCTTCCGTCAACTGCTCCATTCTCTTTCCTTTCGCTTTCCTAAAACCTTTTTGATAACTTGGGGTACAGCACCGCCTTGGCTCCGTCCCTGGATCGACTTGCTCAGAGACCTATGTCAATTTCCCAAGGATGGTACCCCTACACTTCTTTACCGTCGGTCATTTGCTGCTCTATGTGCACAAATGACGGAAGCCACATTTATTTACACCGACGGCTCGAAAACATCGTTAGGTGTAGGGAGTGCCTATATTGTTGGCGACACCCCAAATCACTTTCGGCTTCCCGACCATTGTTCGGTTTATACTGCGGAGCTTTACGCTGTTCTCCAGGCTGTCCACTACATCCGCCGCCATCAGCGGATACAGTACGTAATCTGCTCAGATTCTCTCAGCTCTCTCCTAAGTCTCCAAGCTCTTTACCCTGTGCACCCTCTGGTCCACCGGATTCAGGACTGTCTGCGCTTGCTCCACCTGGGGGGCGTCTCAGTGGCGTTCCTCTGGCTCCCGAGACACGCTGGTATTTGTGGGAATGAGGCGGCCGATATAGCGGCCAAGGCTGCAGTCTCTCTTCCTCGGCCAGCTATTCAGTCTCTTCCGTTTACCGATCTACGGAGCGGTTTATGTCGCCAAGTTGCTCATTTATGGCATGCGCATTGGTCAACACTTCCCCATAATAAATTGCGGGAAGTGAAAGCCCTTCCTTGCGCTTGGACCTCTTCCTCCCGAACGCGTCGTCGGGAGGAGGTAATTTTAGCTAGACTTCGGATAGGGCACTGTCTTTTTAGTCATCAACATCTTTTAAGCGGTGATCCTCCCCCACTCTGTCCCCACTGCTCTCAGTTGTGGACGGTCAGACACCTTTTAATTGAATGCCCCTATTTTAATCCGTTACGCTCCCATCTACAGCTATCGCCTGATCTATCGTCGATTTTAGCAGATGACACGCGCTCAGCTGACCGCGTTCTACAGTTTATTAGTGACAGTGAAATGTCAGTCATTTGAAGCTTTTTTGGGGACAACCAACCCCTTTCTATAGTGGATTTTTAAGCATTCCTTCAGCCTTTAGTTTCTCAAATTTTATGACTTTGTTCCCATTGCTGCTGATTTTAAATTTCGTTTTTTTCCTGTTTCCTACGTCACGGGCTGGGCGCTAATGGCCATAGAAGTTTTGCGCCCTAAAACCACAAAAAAAAACAAAAAAAAAGAAACCATCCCATGCCCTGGGTGCCCCGTGTCCTGCAGACAATGGTCTTGTTTGATTGTGCCATTTAGAATGACATCACACAGGGAATACCACAAAAACATTATACAGACCAGTTATCAGTTAACATGAACCGCGTGCCCAATGCAACGTTCCTCAGATTTGCTCTAGCTCTTTCATACCCAGTCGCAGAATACTACTGTTACCCTGGCTAAATAGGCTCACACTAAAACAGTTCACACACAGATCAGTCACACAATGCACCTCACTGCAGTGTACATTCGCCCCTCAACGCACATTCGCTACAGATTCTTAGCAATATTTCACAACCGTCCATAAACCCAGTCACTGCGGAACGTGTGGAAAAGATTAAAAACATAACCCAGAAATAGCAACTCAATCAGAAACTTCATTATCAGAATCCCGGCGATGTGTTCTATAAAACTATAGTGGCGCACAGGAATCAGTCTGCAGGGTAGTAATGTGCAAGAAATCTGCAACAATCAATTGCAGGAGCAGTCTACCATGGAGTTTTGCCAACTAATCACCCTTCCAAAGAGTGATCATCATGCTCTCATCTGTCCTGAAAACACTGCTGCATGCGGAATCAGAACACAACTGATCTGGGCAAATGTAGAGCAAAGCTGAAAAAGTGGGGATAGAATTCCTCTGCTGAATGTGACAGCGCCAATGAGCAGCAAACGATAACGCATCACATTAAATCTCAATTTTAACTCGTAGCATTCAAAGGGACAATGGAATGTCATCAGTTATTCTGCAGAAGTTTCTGACTGGTTTTAAAGCCTGGACGTGACACTATGTACCCATTAAAAACTTGATAATGTGTTTCTCTGTAGAAATATATATAGAACGCCAGAAAAATAGTACACCTGGAAAAAATACTCCTATCAGAAGATGGTAAATGCCCCATGGAACATGAATGTATGAATAATGGTGTCCACATCCGCCAACATATGGTGTCCCCCAGGGGGCTCACCACTGTTTGGCAGGTTTGTGCTTCGCTACCATGCGGCCCCAGTCTTTGCAACATTTTCTTCTCTTCCATATTACATGTTTATCGTCTTGCTATAATTTTTCACCTCCATTGCGGAACATGTCTGGGGTATTCTTGGGAATGTTCTGCTTTCTGTCGGGGATGTGTGAACAGTCTCATCTTCGTATCTCCCGCTGTTTTCCTTTCTTTGTTTCCCTTCTCCTCTCGTTGCTCCGCTTTGGCGTTTGAGGATTCTCTTTCTTCCTCCCTGTGCACTCCTTAAGGCCAGCCCACACGTCTCACGCGTAACAGGTGACTGGGTAACGCGGAATTCTCAGCCCCGAGTCAACAGGTAGGGTTCATGTGTATCCCCTGGTACAGGCCAGGCTAACGGAGGGGTGATTGCCTGAGTTGTAATCTTCCCAAACTGCCGATTGGTCCCTCTTTCAGGTGTTTGGGAGGTGTGACCTGAGGTGTGAACAATCACCTAAGGCGGGTGCTCCCCCTTGTGAAGGGGCTCCCCAGTGGGAAGGAGCGTGCCATCGGAGACGCTGGCAATCGTGGGGGATTTCCTCGCACTGAGTGAATCATCTTCCGACTCAACTTCTAAGAAACGTAAACGCCATGAGGCTAATGATTCAACGACCCTTCCTACTGCACGTACTGAATATCGTCAGTCCTTCGCCACAGTAATTCCGTTAATTATTCATAAAGGTGTACGTGCAATTGCTGGCCCTGTGAAATCTTGCTCTCGTTTACAGAATGGCGCTTTGTTTTTGGAGAACACTTCTGATTCTCGACCACTACTACTGCTTGCTGCCTCGATTCTCCAGTTACCCTGTTTGTGTCAGTTCCCACAGAACTTCGAATTCTCCCCATGGTGTAATTTACGGTAGGCTGCTCGACGGTCTGAGGCCGAAATAGTCTTACCTCTCTGATCAGGGGTCATTGTCATTCATCGTGTAATGAAAAAGAGGTAGATTCCTCCTTAGTGCCTACCTGCAATCTTTCCCACCTTTGATATAGTGGTGCTTCCATTAAAGCTCAAAGCAGGCTACGAAATTATCACTATCCATCCATACATTCCAAACCCGATGCACTGTTACCAGTGTCACCATTTTAACCACGCTATAATGTCTTAACACCCAGCCCAATATGTCCACTGTGGAGCAAATGCGCTAGAGGGCGATTGTCCACCTCCTTCCTGCTGTATTAAGTTTAATGGCCACCATGCTGTCTCCTTTTTGGAGTGTCCAGTGTCTCTTGATGAGTGGGCTGTAAAAAAAATCTGGATAAAGGAAAAGCTGACTTACCCAGTTGCCCGTAAGTTACTGGCTAGTCGTAAACCATGTGTTCTCCTGTCTGGTACCTATTGTTCTGTTATCCCTCACTCCATGAAGGACATGGCCACACAGACATGCGACCAAGAATTCAGGTCTGATGTCGTGAAATCGTCCAGTGTCAATGTAGCGTCGCCATGCCCCCTTCAGCTGCACAGCAAGCCGCCAAACTCTCGCCTCAAGGAGAAAAACCACCAGCTACACAACCGGTAGGCTAGAGAGGACAGGAGTAGTGAAGACTTCCTCTGTCCCTCCAGCCAAACACCAGTCTTCTTCTAACCAGAAAGGTTCGAAGTAGTCCACCTAAGGCAAACTGTCTTCTCCTTCGCCAACTTGCAGATCCTCTTCGATGGTGTCGGCACGTGACACCTTCGCTCGGCCAGCTTCCGTGTGGCTAGTGCACACCAACAACCATTTTCCGACGTTTCACTCCACAGGCTGACCTCACAAGCAAGCTAATGCTTCTGTGGAACCCATGGAGAAGGATTCTCCTGCTTCTATGCCCTGTAGTAGCGCCTCTTCCCCAGCTGTGACTCAGCAGCCGCCGACATGACATCCACACGTCTCTTAATCAAGAATCCCCTCCAATGGAACATTCGCTGCCTTCGGTCCCACAAACAGGCTTTACTGCTGCTTCTAGCGTCGCAGCATCCCCTTGTACTCTGCCTTCAGGAAACGAAATTTCGCCCTCACGACCACTTTGAGCTTTCACATCACTTACCGATTCTTCTTGATCTTCCCCCTAAGGTCGGCATTCTTGGGAGCATCATGCTGCTCATGTGGGATGACATTCATAGTCATCCCATCTCGCCACCAATCTTCCAGCTGTTGCAATTCGCCTTTTCCTTCCCTACCTGACTTTTTCCCTCCATCATTAGCTGCCACCAGGGTAGCTACCTCACCCATTTTTTGCTGCTTTGTGGCTTTAATGCATATCATCCTCTTCGTGGTTCTCCCAGGGCCTGTCCAAGAGGTGCCCACTTGGCTGACATTCATAACCCACAACCTCTTCTGCTTTAACACTGGTGCACTCACATCCCTTTCCGACTCCTCACACATTTATTCCCATTCGGACCAATCCCTCTGCACTGCCAAGCTTGCCAATCGACTTCAGTAGTCTGTTCTTTCTAATGCCTTCTTGAGCGACCATTTCCCGTGTGCTATCTGTTCGCTGACTTCTACCTCATCCATGTGCACACCTAAATTGCAGCTTTCTAGGGCTGACTGGCAGCTTTACTCCTCCCTAGCGACATTTGAAGAATAAGATTTCCCCAGTTGTGATGCCCTGGTCTAATATCTCTCAAACATTATCGTTATTGCTGCAGAACCTCCCAAACCCCGCACCTCCTCTCCACCATGTAGTGTCCCAGTGGACTGAAGCATGCTGCGACGCAATTCGCCCATGTAGATGCGTCCTCCGCGTGTAAAATCGCCACCCAACGATGGAAAATGTATGCATTATAAACAGATGCATGGAAAGTGTTGTTGAGTTCTTCAGGATAGTAAAAGAGCTGTGATGTGGGCCAACCTCAGACGGCTGTCTGGGGCCAAGATCCATTCCCATATTTCCTGCCTCACAGTAGCAGACGATGTTATCATCGACTCTATTACTATCTCCAACACCTTGGGTCGCCGTTTCGCGGAAGTTTCGAGATCTTCCCACTATTACCCTGCCTTCCTTCATCGGAAAAGAGTGGAGACGGCTCGGGCGATGCATTTCTCTCCTCCTCATCGTGAGTGCTACAATGGTGTCTGCACTATGAGGGAGCTAGATCATGCTCTCTTCATCCCGATCCACTGCCCCAGGTCCAGATGCCACCCACATTCATATGTTGCAGCACCTTCCTCTTGCAGGCAAGCACTTTCTCCTTAACACGTAAACCACATCCTGGCAGAGGGCACTTTGCCTGGACGCTGGCGTGAAGCCACCGTCATACCCATACCTAAGCCCAGTAAGAAGAAAAACCTTCCTTCTAGCTACCACCTCATCTACCTTACCACGTGCATTTTCTAGGTGATGGAATGTAAGATTCACGCCTGGCTTCCCCCTGCAGGTCTGGGGATTAGAATAGACCTCAGGTATCCCTGCCTGTCGTAAGAGGCGACTAAAAGGAGTCTCTCAAATTTCGCCCATTATGTGATGGTCCCCTGTAGTTTTTCACCTACATTTTTCAAAATTTTCCCGAAGAGCGATACAGTTGGGGAAGGGCGCCTTACATTGTGCTGTGTGTCCATCTATCCTTGAGTTCTTTAGCTCACTTTCTCGTCGTTGCACTACACTCCAGCTCATTCTCCATATCTTGCGTGAGAACACCTTCCTGGATGCGTTTTCTACCATGCATTATGCAGCTGTCGCTTTTTGCACTGACAATGACCCACGTATGCCAAGGAGTAGATGCCTCTCACCCTGGGGTGTTGGGACTCCTGGCAATGGCCATCCTGCCAGGTGGCCTTTGCTGTGCTGGGTGGCACCCGCAGGGAAGGCCCCTGGTTGGAGTGGGTGGCATCAGATTGGATGACCTACGATGAAGAGTAAAACGTTATCACTTGCTCGTGGTCAAACAGCAGCAGTCTTTAAGTGTTTCAAGTCTCAGTACAATGCAAGAATGTATGACTCTAAATAATTTCCCTCTCTGGCCATACCATGGGGGGAACGTCAGGCTAAGGATGGCAGTGAACCATACCCCCCTGTGGGTCCGGGGATTAGAATAGGCCCGCGGTATTCCTGCCTGTCGTAAGAGGCGACTAAAAGGAGTCCGTCCCCCTCACGGGGGTAGTTAGCGCCTGCGTCCGGAGACGGACGGTTCCACAACCTATCATCGTGGTCTTTTTGGTTTTTCACTTCTCGTTTCTTCCTTCCTTTTGTTGGTTCCTTTCTTTGCTCTTCTCCACCTCACTGTCTTCCTTACTCTTCCCCTTGACTTCTCCTTGCCTTCTCATTGCCTTTTTCCCCTTGCCTTCTCATTGCCTTCTTCTCCTTGCCTTCTCATCGCCTTCTTCTCCTTGCTTTCTCATTGCCTTCTTCTCCTTGCCTTCTCTGGTCTCCGCCTCGGCGTTTGAGACAGTCTGTCCTCTTTCTCCCTCTCTCTCTTCTTTTTCCTCTTCTTCCTTCCTCCCTGTGCGTGCCTGAAGGCCGACCCACGCGTTCGCACGCGTAGCCGGTGACGGGGTAACGCGTAAGTCCCCCCCCCCCCCCCCATGGGTAGACATGTAAGGCACGCGCGTACCCCCTGGTAAAGGCCAGGCCCGGGGAGGGGTGATTGCCTGAGCTGATACCTTCTGACCATGCCGATTGGTCCCTCCGTCTGTTTCTCGGGAGGTGTGACCTGAGGTGTAAACATTCACCTAAGGCGGGAGTGCCCTCTGAGAGGGTCCCCACAAGGAAGGAGCGCGCCATCGGAGACGCTGGCAATCATGGGGGATTCCTCCGCAATGGATTCTAATCCATCTCTTTCGACTTCGACCCAAAAACGGAAACGTGACCAGCCAACAGTGACAAAAGTACTACCGCCTGCCTCACAGTTCCTCGTAGTTTCTCGATCTGAGGACGGAAAGGATTTTTCCTCTGTCAACCCTTTCGTTATTCAGAAGGGAGTAGATGCCATAGCCGGATCTGTCAAATCTTGTACCAGGTTGCGTAACGGCACCTTATTACTAGAAACTGAGAGTGCCTTTCAGGCACAAAAACTGCTTTGGGCCACCCTCCTGTACACGTTCCCTGTCCGGGTGGAAGCCCACCGAACTTTGAATTCGTCTCGTGGTGTAGTCTATACTAGCTCCCTCGACGGATTGACTGACGAGGAGCTTCAATCATTCCTCGCTGAGCAGGGCGTGACGGCTGTCCATAGGGTCATGAAAAAGGTCAACAATGACCTTGTACCGACCCGGACAATTTTCTTGACCTTCGATAGTGTTAAGCTGCCATCGCGCATCAAGGCGGGCTACGAGGTTATTTCTGTTCGCCCTTATGTCCCGACACCTACGCGCTGCTACCAGTGTCAGCGTTTCAATCACACTCGACAGTCTTGTTCCAATGCGGCTAAATGTGTCACTTGTGGCAGGGATGCCCATGAGGGTGACTGTCCACCTCCGTCTCCTCGTTGTGTGAACTGTCAGGGTGACCATGCCGCATCCTCCCGCGACTGTCCTGTCTATAAGGAAGAACGCTGTATCCAGGAAATTCGGGTCAAAGAGAAAGTGTCCACCTCGGCTGCTCGCAAGCTATTGGCTAGTAGGAAGCCCACGCTGCTCCCAGCGGGGAAATACAGTACTGTCCTCGCCTCTCCTCGGACTACCCGGGAGGTAGCAACCCAGACATGCGATCTGACCTTCAGCACCACGGTCGTCCGTTCGGCCAGTGCTAAGATCGCGCGGTCGACGTCTCCTCTTCCTCCCATCACCCCACAGACACGAGCACCTTCCTCAGCTTCTGCTAAGACGAAGACATCGAAGTCAGATGCACGGGCCTTCAAGAAGGAACCATCCCGTGCAGACTTCCTCCGTACCTCGAGCTCCCAGCCTTCGACCGGTACTTCCACTACACGTCCTTCCAAAAAGGCGCATAGGAAGCACAGTTCTCCTTCTCCGCCACGGCGCTTTTCTTCTCCTGCGCCACCCAGCGGTTGCCGCCCCAGGCCGTCACCCGTTTCGCCTGGCCGCACCGCTGGTCGCCGTACATCTGGCCGTTCACTGGCGGAGGAAGCTCCCCCTCCCGGCCATCCTCCCGAGATGGCCGATGACCCTATAGACCCAATGGACGATGACTGTCCGCCTACTGATAGCGGCGGCAGTGCTCGCTCGAAGCCAGGCCCTAAGCGGCCGTCGAGGTGACCACTTCTCTCATCTTCCTTTTCTTACGATGGCACTTATTCACTGGAATATTCGCAGCATTCGCTCCAACCGAGAGGACTTGAAGTTGCTGCTCCGCTGGCACCGTCCGCTTGTCGTAGCCCTCCAGGAAACGAAGCTACGCCCATGCGATCAAATTGCCTTGGCACACTACACCTCTGTGCGTTTTGACCTACCCCCTGTGGTAGGTATCCCAGCTCATGGAGGGGCTATGTTGCTGGTCCGGGATGATATTTACTACGATCCCATCACGTTGCACACCGGCCTGCAGGCAGTTGCCATCCGCATTACTCTCCCCACTTTTACGTTTTCCTTTTGTACCGTTTACACTCCATCGTCATCTGCCGTTACCAGGGCAGACGTGATGCAACTTATTGCTCAGCTACCTGCACCATTTTTGTTAACTGGAGACTTCAATGCCCACCATCCCCTTTGGGGCTCTCCAGCATCCTGCCCGAGGGGCTCCTTCTTAGCAGACCTTTTCAACCAGCTCGATCTTGTCTGCTTCAATACTGGCGCCCCTACTTTTCTTTCGGACACATCTCACACCTATTCCCATTTAGTCCTCTCTATATGTACTCCCCAACTTGCACGCCGGTTTGAGTGGTATGCACTTTCTGATACATATTCGAGCGACCACTTCCCGTGTGTTATCCATCTCCTGCAGCATACCCCCTCTCCGTGCTTCTCTAATTGGACCATCTCCAAGGCAGACTGGAAGCTCTTCTCTGCCAGGGCGACCTTTCAGGATCAAACCTTTACAAGCTGTGATCGTCAGGTCGCACACCTCACGGAAGTCATTCTCGCTGCTGCTGAATATTCCATCCCTCACCCTCCTCCTTCTCCACGTCGCGTACCGGTCCCCTGGTGGACCGCAGCATGTAGAGACGCTTTACGTGCTCGTCGACATGCTTTATGCACATTTAAACGCCACCCTACAGTGGCGAATTGTATCAATTATAAACGATTACGTGCTCAGTGTCGTCGTATTATCAAAGAAAGCAAGAAAGCCAGCTGGGCTGCTTTCACAAGCACCTTCAACAGTTTTACTCCTTCTTCTGTTGTCTGGGGTAGCCTGCGCCGGCTATCTGGCACTAAGGTCCACTCACCAGTTTCTGGCTTGAAGGTCGCGAATGACGTCCTTGTGGCCCCTGAGGCTGTCTCCAATGCCTTCGGCCGCTTTTTCGCAGAGGTTTCGAGCTCCGCTCATTACCACCCTGCCTTCCTCCCCCGCAAACAGGCAGAGGAGGCTAGGCCACCTAACTTCCGCTCCTCGAATTGTGAAAGTTATAATGCCCCATTCACCATGCGGGAACTCGAAAACGCACTTGGACGATCACGGTCCTCTGCTCCAGGGCCAGATTCTATTCATATTCAGATGCTGAAGAACCTTTCTCCTGCGGGTAAAGGTGTTCTCCTTCGTACATACAATCGCATCTGGATTGAGGGACATGTTCCCGCATGCTGGCGCGAGTCTATTGTTGTCCCGATTCCTAAGCCGGGGAAGGACAAGCACGTGCCTTCCAGTTATCGACCCATCTCGCTTACCAGCTGTGTCTGTAAGGTGATGGAGCGAATGGTTAACTCTCGTTTGGTTTGGCTGCTCGAGTCTCGACGCCTACTTACCAATGTACAATGTGGATTTCGTAGGCGCCGCTCTGCTGTTGACCATCTGGTTACCTTGTCGACCTTCATTATGAATAACTTCTTGCGAAAGCGCCCGACCGCGGCTGTGTTCTTTGATTTGGAGAAGGCTTAAGACACCTGTTGGAAGGCGGGCATTCTCCGCACCATGCATACATGGGGCCTTCGCGGTCGCCTCCCTCTTTTTATTCGTTCCTTTTTAATGGATCGACAGTTCACGGTACGTGTGGGTTCTGTCCTGTCCGACACCTTTCGCCAGGAGAATGGGGTGCCACAGGGCTCAGTTTTGAGCGTCGCTCTCTTCGCCATCGCGATCAATCCAATAATGGATTGCCTCCCAGCTGATGTATCAGGCTCCCTTTTCGTGGACGATTTTACCATCTATTGCAGCGCGCAGTGTACACGTGTCCTGGAGCGCTGTCTTCAGCGTTCTCTTGACCGTCTTTACTCCTGGAGTGTCGCCAATGGCTTCCGTTTTTCTGCCGAGAAGACGGTCTGTATTAACTTCTGGCGCTACAAAGAGTTTCTCCCACCGTCCTTACGGCTCGGTCCCGTTGCTCTCCCAATCGTGGAGACAACCAAATTTTTAGGCCTTACATTTGACAGGAAACTTAGCTGGTCTCCACATGTGTCATATTTGGCCGCCCGTTGTACCCGTTCTTTAAATGTCCTCCGTGTTCTCAGTGGTCTGTCGTGGGGAGCGGATCGAACCGTCCTACTTCGTCTATATCGGTCGATCGTCCGCTCCAAGCTGGATTATGGGAGCTTCGTATACTCCTCTGCACGGCCATCCATCTTACGCCGCCTCAACTCCATACAACATCGGGGTTTACGACTTGCGATCGGAGCATTTTATACCAGTCCCGTAGAGAGTCTTCATGCTGACGCTGGCGAATTGCCACTCACCTACCGGCGCGATATACTGCTTTGTCGGTATGCCTGTCGGCTACTGTCAATGCCCGACCATCCGTCTTATCGTTCCTTTTTTGACGACTCTCTTGACCGTCAGTACGGGTTGTATGTCTCTGCCCTGCTACCCCCTGGAGTTCGCTTTCGTCGCCTCCTTCAACACCATAATTTTTCACTCCCTGCAACCTTTCGAGTGGGCGAGAGCCGCACGCCACCTTGGCTCCAGGCTCAGGTCCGCGTTCACCTTGACCTCAGCTCGCTCCCAAAAGAGGTCACTCCCGGTTCGGTCTACCACTCCCGTTTTTTGGAACTTCGTTCGAAGTTCCTCGACATGACTTTCATTTATACAGATGGCTCTAAGACCAATGACGGGGTCGGGTGTTCCTTTATTGTCGAGGCACAAAGTTTCAAATACCGGCTCCATGGCCATTGTTCGGTCTTCACAGCGGAGCTCTTTGCCCTCTACCAGGCTGTTCTTTACATCTGCCGCCAGCGACATTCTGCTTATGTCATCTGCTCAGATTCCCTGAGCGCCATCCAGAGCCTCAGTGATCCGTACCCGGTTCACCCCTTCGTACACCGGATCCAACGCTCTCTTCAGCAGCTGGTGGACGTCGGTTCTCCAGTTAGCTTTATGTGGGTTCCTGGCCATGTCGGTATCCCTGGGAACGAAGCTGCAGATGCCGTGGCCAAGGCTGCGGTCCTCCAGCCTCGGACAGCTTCTTGTTGCGTCCCTTCGTCCGATTTTAGCAGGGTGATTTGTCGGCGCATCTTATCTCTGTGGCATGCCGATTGGGCTGCACTTACCGACAACAAGCTTCGGGCCTTAAAACCTCTTCCCGTGGCTTGGACGTCCTCCTCACGCCCTTCTCGGCGGGAGGAGGTTGTTTTAGCCCGGTTAAGAATTGGACACTGCCGGTTCAGCCATCGCCATCTGCTGACGGCTGCGCCGGCGCCGTTCTGCCCATGTGGGCACTTGCTGACGGTTAGACACATTTTAATGTCCTGTCCAGATCTTAACACACTGCGCCTCGATCTTAACCTGCCAAATACTTTCGATGCCATTTTAGCGGATGACCCACGAGCAGTTGCTCGTGTTCTTCGTTTTATCAATTTGACAAACCTCGCTAAGGACATTTGATGATGCTGTTTTTTAATCCTATGCCTGTCAGTCTGTCTTTTATCGTGTTTTTCCTTTTAGTTGTTGTGGTCAACTTGTGCCTCGCGGTGCATTCTTAGAGTAGTCAGGGCGCTAATGACCATTGAAGTTGTGCGCCCTAAAACCACAAAAAAAAAAACAAAAAGTGAACCATATTCATACCGGTATCTCATATGTATGAGAACTGATGTAGACTTCTTTGTTCTGATGAAGCCACATTTTTCTGTAGAGCATTTAGAGGACAAGTTTGGGGAGGTGGAGAGCTTGTCCGAAATGCGATATGGGTCAGTCTTCATAAAAACAACATTCTCTGCCCAGTGATGGGCTTTAATCGCTTGTAACATGTTGGGGGATATTTCTTTTACGATCATGCCACAGAAGAGCTTAAAAATAGTCGAGGGTATTATATTTCACAGGGACCTTCTTTTGCAGTCTGACTACGAGCTGCGCGCCATTTTAGAATGCGAGGTGTTCATTTCGTGCAGCGCGTGCATTGGGATCCATGGGAAAATCAGGTGGCCACCGGTGCCTTTATCTTGGCCTTTGAGTTGGACATCTTGCCTGAGAAGCACAAGCTGATGGTCCACCACTGTAATGTCATCCCATATATCCCTCCCACAATGCAGTGATTTAATTGCTAGAAGTTACGCCATATGTCTTCCCACTATACTTCCAGCATCATATGTCGAGGTCGTGGATGTCCATCACATCCCAATATTGCATCCGTCCCACCTCCCATCTTTGTCAACTATGGACAGCATCATTCACCTTGCTCATTGCAGGATTTTACAGTCATAGAGGAAAATCATGGCATACAAGACCCTGGACTGTCTGACCTACACTGAGGCTAAGATAGTTCAAATGGCTCTGAGCACTATGGGACTCAACTTCTGAGGTCATTAGTCCCCTAGAACTTAGAACTACTTAAACCTAACTGACCTAAGGACATCACACACATCCATGCCCTAGGCAGGATTTGAACCTGTGACCATAGCGGTCTCGCGGTTCCAGACTGCAGCGCCTAGAACCGCACGGCCACTTCGGCTGGCTGAGGCTAAGAGAGAATATGAGCTTCTACATCCTGTGGCTATGACCACCTCATATGCCACCGCTACGAAAACAGTGGTTGCCCCATCGGTTCCACAAATTCCAGTCGCTTCTCGCAATCAGTAGGCTACACCTGCCCACTTGATGGTGGGGCACTCCCTCCCCCCCGATTCCCCCCATTATCCTGCCCCACCTACCTCGGGGGCACTGCCCCCTAACCATCAGAGACACCAGTCCCCATTTCGCAGCCAGAGAAGTGTAAGTCTTCTTCGGCTCCTCTTGCCAGGAAGGGGTCCTTTGGGTCACTCCATTCCCAGGTTTCTGCTAGTGGGAAAGATGATGCCCGCCAGTGGCTGAAGTGCCTAAAAGCAGCTGGTCATAAGGCTTCACGATCATCCTCAGTCTTGGAGACTGTATCAGTGACGCCCTTGCAGCCAAAGAAACCCAAGGAGCAGCGAGAAAAGTCCAAAAAGAAGACCCTCTAAGACCAAGGAAATTAAAATGGCACCCACACCACCTCTACCTATAAACTCTGCATCTAGGGATAAGGTGGAGATTCCACTGAGGACGTACTCTCTCCAGACCCTCAGACACAATACAATGGATATAGGCAGCTCAGGCAGTAAGTCGGTGGCAGCAGGTGACCCTGAGGCGTAAACTGCCTTATTCAATGTTACATGCCTCCCCAGTCTCACGATGATGTCATCCTCCAGTGGAATTTGGCGGTATTTTTCACCTCGTGGCTGAGCTATGGCAACTGTTAATCTTTACACCTGCTTTCTGCATTGTCCTCCAGGAAACCTGGTTCCCAGCTATGTGGACAGCTGCTATCGGTTTTCTATAAGGGATATTACAGGAACAGTAGCGACTATAATAGTGTGTAAGGTGGAGTTTGCGCTTCTCCTATACTCAGTCTGTAGTGAAACTGTGCCCCTCAAAACCCCTCTTAAAGCTGTTGCTGTCAGAATGACGACACAGGAAATAATTGTCTGCAATGTATATCTTCCTCCAGATGGTGCAGTACCCCTGAAAATATTAGTTGCACTGATTGATCACCTAAAAAGCGGTGGCTCGTTTTTTTTTTTTTTGGTTACTATCCCTTGTTGTAGGTGCTGTAATTTTGATATTTTTTTCTAAAAGAGCAAGGTAAAACAGAGGCCACTACTTCCACCTCATCAAGTGGTTTTAGTGCTGACGTACACACACTGAGCCGTGAGCACTTCCCAGTTTGTCAATTGGGGCATGATTTAAAATTATTATTACTATCGGTACCATGCGTGCAATGGTCGTGCCAGGCGCGCGATACTGACTTCTTATCGTATCATTATAGGCGCGAGACCTGCACGACCTTACAGCAACTGTTATAGTTCTGCACTATTCTACTGTGACACTAAGGGTGATTTCACGTAATGAAAGGGAGAATGTAAAGATTAAGGGACTCGTTTAACAGTTGAATACGGAACAATTATACAATAAAATGGGGGTGGGGGAAGAAAGAATTGAGTTCAGCAGCCTGCCCCAACATACGTTCATAATACGCCACGATGGCAGGAGAAAATGAATTTTAGGAACGCTCGCCGTATTATCAAATGGGGTTCAATTTACTAAAGGAAGGGGTTGCAGGCATGCGACGACTACCACCGTGAATCAGCCAAAGACTAAGAAAGATGCTACTGGGGTGAATCGATAGGTAGCCTCCTGTACTAAAGGAATAAAACCAGCAAGACACGAAACTATTCATACAGGCGATACTACATAATCTTGGCCCGGCGTCTGACCACGTTAACGAAACATGAAGGAGCTCCAGACACTAACCACGTGGCGTAGGACAAAGGTCACAAGTTTTCAAGCTAGGAAGACCTAAATTCTGTGTCAAATTTTGCATGAGAGAACTGAAAGAGCTACTGCTAGACGAAGCGGAAAAGTGAGCATGAAAGTATACACTTTAGTGCCAAACTGCAAGCTACTGTGACTAACCGACACATCGCACGCATTATGGCCAACTGTGCAAGGAAAACCTACAATCCTATAACCCGGAAAAATTGCGTAAACCGTAATTTAAGGAACGCACATCAATAAAATGCCCAGTAAGGTTCCCTCTGGGCCGGAGGGTGCGAATGTACAGTGCACGTCGGTGCACATGCTTACCGAAACTTCATCTCCTGAAAGCAGCACCTCCAGTCTCAGGCACGGTCACACTAGAACTGCCAACTGTCACTTTGCCCACTACCCACCCGCGGAGTGTGGTTGCCACCCACCCGCGAAAAACGGGCCCGCCTGAACTGGCCAATCAGAGGGCCGGAATTTCACAGGGAGGCGACCTCGCGACGTTAAAATCGAGCAGAAACAGCAGTTACAGCGTTGGTAAGGCAGGTTGGGGAACTGAAAGCAAGAGAAACTTTGCCCCCTACTGAACATTCAAACGACACCACGTGCTAAGCTGGCGATCAGAAAAACGGATGGGAAACTTGTAGCTATCACGGCTGTTAGGAAGACTCCTGCTCTCGCCCATAAACAAACTTCCTAGCGCCAAGCTCCTCTCACAGATCAGTGTGAGACAAACTGTGTACATCGTCAGATAAATGAAGCAAACCATAGAAATTAACAGGGCCTGCATTATTATATTACCGAATACCAGAATGCTGGGATTAGAAATATGAAATACGAGGACTGAATGGTGACTAAAGTACACGTCTTTCAACCTCCCTACACCTTTCCTACTTTCGGGAGATTTTAACGCCCATAACCCCTTGTAGGGTAGCACTGTGCTTACTGGCCAGGGGAAAGATATCGAAAATTTACTGTCGCAGTTTGAACTCGGCCTCTTAAACACTGGGGCCGCCACACATTTCAGTGTGGCTCGTGCTAGTTACTTGGCCATTGATTTATCCATTTGCAGCCCAGGGCTTCTCCCATCTATCTACTGGAGAGCATATGACGACCTGTGTGGTAGTGACCACTTGTGCATCTTCCTGTCACTGCCCTTGCTGCCCTTGCGTCAGACCGGCAGACATCTACCCAGATGCGTTTAAACGAAGCAGACAGGGAAACCTTCACCTCTGGGGTCACTGTTCGCACTCCCCCACACGGTAACATCGATGTGATGGCTGAGCAGGTGACTGCAACAATCGTTACTGCTGAAAAAAAAAAAAAAAAAAAAAAAAAAAAAAAAACGCGACCCCGTCGCTCTTTAGGGTGCCCCTGGAAAAGGCAGTTCCTTGGTGGTCGCCAGAAGTCGCTGAGGCAATTAAGGAGCGAGCTCTTCACCAGCATGAGCGGCAGCTTTGAGCTGAGCACCTCATAGCCTTAAACTCCGTTACCGCGTTCGCTAGCTTATCAAGAAGGAAGCAAGTGTGTTGCGAGAGATACGTCACGACCATTCAATGCTATCCGTCACCATCCCAAGTCTGGACGGAGATCGGACTCTTTGTGGGTACCAGACTCAACAGGTGTCCCTGGCATTAACATCAATGGTGTGTTATCTACCTACTCAGACGCGATTACTGAGCACTATGCTCAAGCCTCTACCTCAGAGAACTATCCGCCCCCCCAGCCTTTCGCACCCTCAAACGGTGGATGGAAACGAAAGTCCTCTCGCTTGTTTACAGAATGGGAGCTGCTCAGCGCCCTTGCACATTGCACCCAAACAGCTCCTGGGCCAGATCGGTTCCACTGTCAGATGATGAAACATCTCTCATCTCACTGAAAGCGACATCTCCTTATCTTCAAACGAATTTGGTGCGATGGCGTCTTTTCATCGGAATGGCGGGAGAGCACCATCATTCCGGTGCTTAAACCCAGTAAAAATCCGCTTGATGTGGATAGCTATCCGCCCGTCAGCCTCACCAACGTCCTTCGTAAGCTACTGGCGCGTGTGGTGTGTCGGCGGTTGGGATGTGTCCTGGAGCCACGTGGCCTACTGGCTCCATGTCAGGGCGGCTTCCGCCAGGGTTGCTCTACCACGGTTAATCTTGTCCCTGAAGTCTGCCATCCAAACTGCCTTTTCCAGAAGCCAGCATCTGGTTTCCGTCATTTTTATTTATGAAAAACGTATGACTCGCCACATACTGACTGCAGTCTGATACCCACTCCCGATTTTCATTAAAAATTTCCTGTCACTTCATTCCTTCCGTGTCTAAGTTGGTACCTCTCACGGTTGCCCCCCCCTCCCCCCCCCCCATATCTAGGGGAATGGGGTTCTGCAGGGCTCCGTGTTAAGCGTATCTGTATTTTTGGTGGCCGTTAATGGTCTAACAGCAGCTGTAGGGCCGTCCGTCTCACCTTCCCTCGTTCTCGCTTCCCGCGCCCGGGTTCCCGGGTTCGATTCCCGGCGGGGTCAGGGATTTTCTCTGCCTCGTGATGACCGGGAGTTGTGTGATGACCTTAGGTTAGTTAGGTTTAAGTAGTTCTAAGTTCTAGGGGAGTGATGACCATAGATGTTAAGTCCCATAGTGCTCAGAGCCATTTGAACCATCTCATCTTCTCTCTATGCAGACGAATTCTGCGTTTCAAACTGCTCCACCAGTACTGATGTTATTGAGCGGCGCCTACAGGGAGCCATGAACAAGGTGCAGTCATGGGCTCTAGCCCACGGTTTGCACTTTCGGGCTGCGAAGTCGTGTGTTACGCACTTCTGTTGGCGTCGTACCGTTCATCCTGAACCAGAACTTGACATTAATGATGATCCCCTCACCGTAGTAGAGGCACATCGATACCTAGGACTGGTTTTCGACGCCCAATTTACTTGGCTTCCTCACCTCAGTCAGGTTAAGCCGAAGTGCTGGCAGCACCTCAATGCCCTCTGCTGTCTAACACCAACTGAGGTGCAGATCGCTCTACGCTGCTGCAGCTCTACATAGCCCTTGTGCAATCCTGCCTTGACTGTGGGAGTCTGATTTATGGTTCGAGGGCACCCTTGGCTTTGCATTTACTCGCCCCAGTGCACCACTTTGGCTTTCACCTAGCGACAGGAGCTTTTAGGACGAGTCCGTCGACCAGCGTCCTGGTGGATGCCGGAGTACCTTCATTGCAGGTTAGGCATGCGCAATTGCTCTCCAGTTATGGTACACACGTTCGTAGTTCTCCTGCCCATCTGAGTTACCGTCTCCTTTTCCCACCCACGGATGTTCATCTCCCGCATCCACAGCCCAGGTCATGGCTTACAATTGCAGTTCGTGTGCGATCGCTTCTCTCTGAACTGAAGTCCTTGCCTTCATCATATATACTTCCGGTTCATTCATGAACACCTCCATGGCGTACATCTAGGCCGCGGCTTCGCCTGGACGTTTCACATGGCCCTAAAGACTCTGTTAACCCTGCGCCTCTTCGCTGTCACTTTCTGTCGATTCTCGACATGTCCAAGGGCCATGAAATGGTTTACACCGATGGCGCGATGGCTGATGGCCACGTTGGCTTTACCTATGATCGTGGAGGACATATAGAATAGCACTCCCTGCCAGACGGGTGCAGTGTTTTTACTGCAGAGCTGGCAGCAATATCTCGTGCTCTTGTGCACGTCTGCTCATGCCCAGGCGAGTCATTTCCCCTGTGTACTGACTTCTTGAGCAGGCTACAAGCTACCGACCAGTGCTACCCTTGCCATCCTTCGGTAGCGACCACCCTGGAGTCAATCTGTCCTTGAGCGGTCCAGTCGTTCAGTGGTGTCTGTCTGGACCCCAGGTCACGTCGGAATCCCTCCCAACGAACTTTACGACAGCCTAGCCAAATGATTACGGCTATCAACTTCTCTGAAGCTGACCTGCATTCAGTATTACGACCCAGGGTTTTGCGGCTTTGGTCGTCGGAATGGCATAACCTCAATACTCACAAGAAGCTACGTACTATTAAGGAAACTACGAATGTGTGGAAGATTTCCGTGTGTGCCTCTCGCAGGGTCTTTATGGTTCTGTTGGCTCCGCATTGGCCATATGTGGCTCACACATGGTTACCTCCTTCGTTGACGCACCTCGGTGTCGCTGTGGATTACGTATGACAGTCGTCCATCTCTTGCTGGACTGCCCACTTTCAGCCGATCTGCAGTGGACTTTTAACTTTCCCAGCACTCTTTCGTTGTTGGGCGACAATGCCTCAACAGCAGCTTTAGTTTTACGTTTTATTCATGAAGATGAGTTTTATCATTTGTAAGTTCAGCACGTTTAGTTTGTCCCTGTGTGTCCCCCACCCTAATGCTTTCAGGGTGGAAGTTTTAATGCGTTCCTGAGCTGTTGTCTTTTCCTTTTCATCCTCTTGTACCTGTTTCTTGCGACTTTGTGGTTTTCTTGGCCACTTTTGTCTATTTAAGTGTTTGCCGTCCAGTCGTTGTTGTGGTTTTTCCTTTCATTCTGTTTCGTATTGTCTCATTCTCCTCCCTGTGGCATTGTTTCCTTCGGAACAAGGGACTGATGACCTCGTAGTTTGGTCCCTTTCCCTCCTCTTTTAAGCCAACCAACTAACCATGCCCAGCTGGTGTGGTAGCTCGAGTCTCGACATCTACTAACGAATGCACACTGTGGATTTCGGGTGCAGCGTTCTGCAGTTCACCATATCGTTACTTTGTCCACCCATGCCATGAGTGGTTTTCTGTGGAAATTCCAGACTGGCCGTGTTTTTCGTTTTGGAAAAGACCTAAGACACCTGCTGAAGACCAGGTATCCTCCACACTCTACACACTTGGGGTTTCTGCAGGCGCCCGAGTTTTCAATGTGCGTGTGGGTTCTGCCGTGTCCTGACACCTTTATCCAGGAACAGTGTTCCGTCCTGTGCGTCGTTCTTTGCTATCGCCATTAACCCTATAATGATAGCTTCCACCGGGCATATCTGGCTCTTTTCTGCAGACGATTTTACCATCTATCGCAGTTCTCCATGGACCTCTTTCAAAGAGCGGCGTCTTCAGCGCTGTCTTGATCGTCTTTACTCCTGGAGCGTCGACAACGACTTTCGCTTCTCCTCTGACAAAACCGTCTGTATGAATTTCTGGCAGCGCAAATGGTATCTCCTACTGTCTCTACATCTTGGGCCTGTTTCCCTTCATTCGTTCCAACTACGAAGTTCTTGGGGCTCATGTTCGACAGGAAACTCTTTGTCCTCCCATGTGCCTTACCTGCGCTCCCTCAATGGTACTTCCTGAGGTGCCAAACGAACCACGGTCCTTCGTTCGTACCGGCTCTTTGTTTATGCTTCTGCACGCCTCTCCCTCTTACGCTGTCTCAACACTGTCCACCATCGTGGCATCCGTTCGGCCATGGACCTGGTTCACAGTCCTTATGCTGAAGCTGCTGAACTACCACTGTCCTACTGCCGTGACTTTCTCCTCAGCAGCCATGCATGCCGTTTGTCTGCCATGCTCAGAGCATGCCGTTTGTCTGCCATGAGTGGCCATCCTTCCTATGCCTCCTTCTTTGGTGATTCCTATGATCATTTGTTTGCTGTTCGTGTCTCCCCTGTGTTAAATCTTCATGTCTGTTTTCGCCACTTGATACGGTGGCATAACTTCACAGTACCTTTAACTTGCCCAGTGAGTGTGAACTCTTAATCACCTTGGTTTCAAGAAGTGGCCCAAGTTAACCTTAGCGCACATACGCTTCCTAAGGTCACTACGCCAGCCTCGCTTTATCGCCTCCAGTTTTTACGAGCTTCAGATGGAACTTCGCGGTAGTCCGTTTGTCTACACTGATAGCTTTTGAACAGACCTTGGGATCGGGTGTGCCTTCGTCACTGACACTCGTGTCTTTCGATATCGGCTTCCGGGACACTCCTCAGTATTTACAGTCGAGTTCTTCGCCTCATATGAGGCCACTGAGTACATCCGGTGACACAGCCTTTCCAATTGCGTCCTCTGCTCAGACTCTGTGCCCTCCATAATCTGTGTGCTGTACACTGCTCATACCTTAGTGCAGCGGATCCAGGATAAGTCACTTGCTCACTCTTTGCGGAGCGATTGCCCTGTTTCTGTGGGTCCCTGGTCACGTCGGTCTGGCAGGAAAAGAGGCTGCTGATGCTGCTGCCAAGGCTGCAGTCCTCGTACCTCAGTCCACGAGTACCTATATTCCGTTCGATGATCGCTGTGGTGGTGGTGGTGGTGGTGGTGGTGGTGTCCCTTTGACATCGCCAATCTTCCTCCCTTCATGGAAATAAGCTTCGGGAGGAGATTATTGTAAGTCGGCTGGGTATTGGGCACTGCCTTTTTAGCCACCGTCATTTGCCAAGTGGCGCAACCGCACCACTTTGTAGTCGTTGCGCCCACTTTTCAACTGTCCGCCACTTCTTGCTCGAATGCCCTTTTTTGTAAAATTTACATTCCGTCTTAGGTTTGCCACCTGTTTTATCAGTCGGTTTAGCGAATGGCGCGGGGGCTGTCGAGTGCGTTTTACGTTTCATCCGCCAAAGCGATATGGCGAAGGCCATTTAATATTTGTTTTGGACCTCCATTTTTGCATGGTGCTTTTTTAGCCCTTTTTCCACTTGCATGTTTTAGCTGTCTCCTATTTTCTATATTAGGGCTGACGTGTAGTTATTTAAGTCCTCTGAGTTCGTGTTCTATAGTTTTGACTTAGGCGCATATGATACCAGTTGTTTCTTTTGCGCCCTAAAGCAAAAGAAAACAAACAGGCAGCGTAGTGCCGTGCCTACAACAGTGCCAACGGTGTCCACTCTTCAGTATGGAATGCTCAGAGCCAGAAGCCTCAATTTAGTTACAGACTTGGGAAACAAGGAGACAATCTTGCCATGTAGATGCACGGGTGCTTCCTTCACCCAACTGAGTGATTTTGAAACGAATTAATTGATGGCCTTCGAAGTAGGGGAATGACAGCTTTGGAGAATTGCCACACAAGTAGGAGATGCTGCGTCAGTTGTGCAATGGTGCTGGTATCAGTGATCATGTGAACATTCTCGCATCTGTAGAAGAGTTTCTGGACGTCCACGTAGCACAGACACCCACGAAGATCGTTGCATTGTAAGGGCAGCAATGCCAGATCGTACTACTACCACACAATAGATAAAGAGGGCTTGACAGCCCGGGTATGTCAACACGAACTGTTGGGAATCCGTTATTAGCAGTGGGACTAGGGCATGCACGCATGTAGTCCGTCTTTCACTCTCGCCACGGCTTCGAAATGCACGACTCGACTAGTGCCGTCAGAAAATCGCTTCAAGATGGAATGGCGCGCAATAGTCTTCAGCGATGAAAGCAGATTCAGTCTGCACTAGTTAGCACACTGGACTCGCATTCGGGAGGACGACGGTTCACTCCCGTCTCCAGCCATCCTGATTTAGGTTTTCCATGATTTCCCTAAATCGTTTCAGGTAAATGCTGGGATTGTTCCTTTCAAAGGGCACGGCCGATTTCCTTCCCCATCCTTCCCTAACCCGAGCTAGCGCTCAGTCTCTAATGACCTCGTTGTCGACGGGACGTTAAACAACACTAACCTCACCTCAGTCTGCACTAAAGTGATGGTCGTTTGCATGTTCGACATAGAGCTGGCGAGTGCTGTCTTGTAGAGTGCACACATCAGCCTCGTCCCATGCCTTCTTGTCTGGCGTAAGATAAACTGGAACTCTCGTTCACCTTTTGTTTTTCTCGTGGGGACCCTAACCAGCACTTTCTACGTGCAAAATGTTGTTAGATCCGTTCTCAAGCCTTTCTTGCAACTAGAAGGTGCAGTTTTGTTCCGAAAGGATAACGTTACCCCCACACAACCTGTGAAACTCGACGTGCTCTGGAAGACGTGCAGCAACTTCTCTAACCATCACGATCTCCAGACTCGTCTTGATTTGAGCACGCGTGGGATATGATGAGACGAGAAGTGACGCGTGTGACTCGTCAGACAATAACCCATACAAAAGTACATGAATAGAAAGAGAGCAAGATAGTATGCGCTATCTATACAATCGACTAGATGCTGGACTCAGCGCATGCATTGCCGCTCGTGAGGATAAACCACGAACTAATACGGAAGTTTCGGCATGGGTCGATACCTACTACCTCATAACCGCTTGTGCTTTTGAGATATATATCTCAACCATATATATAACCATGTACGCCATATGCACTGTTACAACAAATCTTGAGTGCATTGGAAACCCCGAAAAGGGGGTACTAATTTTATTTTTCCGGCAGTGTATCTGCTGTGAACATTAATGTAGTAATTCTCATGCTATCATCGACTTCATATATGTAGCCAGTTGCCTGATTCACACGTATATATCTTCATCGGGCAAGTGCTCTAGCACCTGGGCTACCTAAGCCCGACTCCCAACCGTCCTCGCAGCTTTACCTCCGCCAGTACCTCATCAGGTCCCGAGTTCGAGTCTGTCCAGCACACAGTTTTAATCTGCCGGAAGTTTCCCATCAGCGCACATTCCCCTGCAGAGTGAAAGTTTCATTCTGGTACTTCTTTATGTTTAAAAGAAAGTATGTGACAGGAGTAACAGTTACTGAATATTCTTACAATTACTGCAAGTCAAAGCAACGGTGCAAAATTGATAGAATGAAGGGCATTGCATCGGTGTAGAATGGAATCGCCGATGCAGTGCAAGAATCCATTTACATGTACACAACTTTTAAGCAACATTTTTTCGTTAGGTTTTTGAACGTTGCTGATAGAGTAACGTCTGACCAAGAGTACTGCTATCGACTGTCAAGGCATCAAACACGGTTGTTGTATTCCGAAACATTCACCCAAAACAGTTTAGTGGTGTCGACATGCAGTTGTAAATCGTTAGTAAAAGTTAAGGGAACTACAGCTAACTTAAAACAATGATGCTGGACAGTAAGTAATATGGAAGGTCTTCAGAAAGAAGTGCATCTTATTTTACTAGATTGAAGTTCTGTTTGCGCTTCCTCTGAGTTGTACTAAAATTTCTTTTAAATTTTGTATTCAAAATTCTAAATACTTATTAGAGAAATGTTGAACAGAATAGTTTATGCAATGTGTTCAGGAAGACTAAAAGTAAACGTAAGATTAATTTAACACTTGAAAAATGAAAATATTTAATTCTACATCAAATACGTAAGTTACACTAGTTTGAATTAGATTTTTAACTTCACGTAATACCATAAACGTGTAGTCATTCGAACGATGATAAACGAAAGCGAAACAGTGCTTCGTTGTGGGTGAAGAACTTGTCGATGTTAGAAATCTACATTCCATTCAAGTGATAACGGGAACGTGATGTACCAAAGGCAAACAATGCGATTGCGAAGAAAGAGGGTTGGATTTGAAACAGTGGCTTATAAAGCGTGTACCGCCAAACATGGTAAGAAGACTTGCTGTAATTTGTGAACAACTTTAGAATAGTTTTATTGTAGTCTTCTTGTGGCGCACTCTTTCGGATTTTCAAACACGCAGCATCGGCAGTGACAACAGCGAAACTAATAGAAATAATAAATAAAACCTTACAAAGATTACCTACATATAAGAAACAAGTTAGATAGTGCATGCTTTTTAATTGTTTGCGTATGTGTTTATTTTCAATTCTGAGTCCTCATAGCATGTTGATCCTGACACGGTAATTCCTCTCAATTCAATCCTCGACGTACAAAGGTTTTTGAGGCATAACGCTTCCTTTTTAGTTCCAAACAGGATCCATTCTGTCACCGCAAGAATTTAACAAAATAAATTAAGAAACCCGGTTGGATTCCATTGGAACTATTGTACACTGCAACTGTGATGTAATTCAAATAGCAATAAGTCGTGACTCAATCTGTTCTTCATTCCAGATGTAAATTTGAGCTACAGTACAGCTATCGTCAGTGCATGTAGGTGAGTTACAGATTTAAGAGGCTTGCACGTGCACGTGTTATTACACGAAAGTAGTATCTACATGGCTTAATTCAAACACAGAGTTACTCTATGTACCCCCTAAGGTAGTGTACTGTCTGCCTGATTAGTGTACGTGACTACATTCGTAAGGACTGATAACTATAATGTATCTGAAATCGAAAAATGCAGCACAGATTAAAATGTGACTCCTTGCTGACTTACTTCCTGTCTGAGTGTAAGGACACAGAAAACCCTAAAACACTACTTGTGCATCCGAAATACGAAACTATTTAAAGTTTAACTTTATGTGATGAGATTTCAGTTTTATTCACATTTTGTGTATTTAATATTTATAATGAATAGTTAGTGACCTATAATTTGCGGGGCACGTTCTTGTTTGCATAGTGACCCAAAGCTAAAATATCTAGGTGTCGGGATACATTTGCATTTATGTACGTTAGCTGTTTACTAACTGAATATGTTGCATGGCTTAATAACTATACTGTGGACGCTTAAAATTTTTGTTGAAGTTCCATCAGGTGAACTCGGAATGGAGTAGGTCATAGATTGAGTTGATCCGATGTGCCAGTTTGTCGACATTGTATATGACCTAGTGATCGGGGCAGGCAGAAGTATTAGCACCATTGTGAGAACTAGAAAGGCACTGTCAGATAGGACTATGTAATTCTGTGCCCGAGCACATCGACTGAACATCCAAGCTTCATGGCCTACTGAAATTACCACAGAGAGGCAAGGAACACTGAAAGGTCCGATAAATGAGGACCCATATGGTCAGGTACTTAGTACTATGAAAGAGGCAGGGAATGAGCTCTTACAAATGACGCAGCTTTCGGAGCATGTGACACATTCTGATGTGCTGTCAATCTGTCCCAGTCGAAGTATCATGCAAAATTAGGGTTGCAATGAAAGGGTCCTGTAGTCCCCTTTAATTACCATTTTATTTGCTTCACAGTGATACGGGACACTCTGGCATGCGTGAGTGAATGAATGTGGGTGTCTTTCATTTTGCTATACGGTGGCTTAGTTAGCTGCAGAGAATCAACCGCAGTCGTACAGAATGGCCAACCCTTGTAGTTTTCAGGTAGGCAAAGAGGTTTGCTCCACTTGTGTGAAAGTTACAGGTGTTAGGTTGGTGGCGGACGCCTCATCTCTGGTTCTACCTGGCCACGTGGTCGCGTGGGAGACGTTGGAGTGTGTGAGACGGACAGTCTGCTTGCAGCTCGCCGAGGGTCTGCAGCCGAAGTATCTTCGAAGGAGGATGAGTTGACTTAAGCGCGTGGCGTGTTGTCACAGAGAGAGGGGAGCTGTTACTGGCCTCGCGTTTCATCTAATAAGGATTGTTTTGCTGGGTCGCAGCAAGGTTAATTGCCCCCTCTGTTTATTGATTGGATAGCCACTGAATTGCTATTCATTTATTTAATGGGATAATAATAATTATTAAAAGGTGGCAATTTTATTTAAGCATTGATTTTACTCTTTCGAATGTTGCGAGTCAGAGATAGTGCAATGCTGCTCGCTTTGGAGAATACTCATTTTATAAGAATTATTTGGTTCAGGAAACACTTTTGCGATCACGGTTGCGATTTAGACGGTATTCGCGTAATTGTACTGATTAAAAGTTATCGTTTCTGAAAGACGCAGGTTCGATTAAAGCTGTGTGCACTTTTGCGCGTATAATGAAAATATTCATAACACGTCGCGTAACAAAAAGAAACATGCGAATCAGAACCGTGATCAAACGAAGAAAATACATAACCTAAATGTTCTTCGCTGTTATTCACGACATGCTCAGATTAGACCTTGCAATTTTTAGTTATAGGAAACAAGACGTTACACTTGGGAGATATGTTTTGAATAGCTTGTATTTACCTTCTCTCTCTATTTCCTTCCTTTTTACAGCCTTTATACCTTCACATCGATTAAGGAACTTTCCCTTCTCTACCGACCAGTACGAGAACAAAATTAAGACTCAACAAAATGTCTTACATCGAATTATTACATGCTTAACCCTTAACAATCACATATAGTTTCGTAGTACACACAATGCTAATTATTCCGTGCACTAGAAAGACTTTGATACACTGAGCACAAAAATGAAAATAATAAAATTATAATTACGTTTTTAATATCATGAATAATTCTTTGAATCATGAAAATGTTTGACATCGTCGTAATATTAATTTTCATCGTTGTAGCACTACAAAGGAATGCAAGGCTTTGGCAGACTTTGATTCCTAATGCAGACTTCGATCCATAAGAAAAGCGTAGCACATAGGTGTTGCATATGTTTAATCGCCCTCGGTTCAGTGTGAATTTTTGTGTGCTTGCAACTGTGTCTGTATACATTCTAATCTTTTCCTAACCTTCATAGCTTTTCCCTCTTCGTGAACTTTCTTGTCGCAGTACTTTGTCCGTTGGAAACCATCCACGTGTGTTAATATTAGAGTATTATTATTTGTCTATTCAAATGTGTCCTTTGTAAAACGTTGATTGTTCGTGACTGCGTTGTTTGACGTTACTAAAATTTGGCCACAATACGTGGAAATGGTCTCCGCGAACCACGTGGGCACTCGAGTCTGTTGTTAAACATATAGCTTTACATAAATGTTTCAAGGAATAAATAATTTTGCCTCCAATCTTCTCCAGTGTACTGATGGTTAGTCACCGTTACCTACGCAATTTACCTTGTAGTGTTTCTTGTTAGCCCATCCATAGCGTTTCCGTGCGCACAGGTCCAATAATTAGTGTAGCTTTTTATTTAAAACAAATACTTTGGAATAGACACTTTTTTCCAGGAATGTTGCTGCAAGCTGCACCTATGCAGTGTTAACGCACTCTTTACTTTATTAAATATTTGATTCATGTGAACAATGCCTGCATCACATTATTGCATCCCATTCTTTATCAATGATTTTAGAATGAGCGTTGTTTTGTGAGTTTTTCTGATGAAAAAAATTAATTTTCTGGCTCAGCGCAACCTCTTAATTGTCATGTGGCTAGAGTTGGTGGCAACCGAATCTCTTACGTTGATTTCAATGTCAAATAGCCACGCAAACTTTGAATAAGAAAAAGCTCTTTTAGCCATCAGGATACATTCAATGTGCGCTTCACGCTTCTTACACATAACGACCTTCTAAGCACGCTACTTAAAGCAACGAATCCACGACCATCCGTTCGAGGAAGTCAGCATGATACCTAATCGCTGACTTCAACACTGGGTCAGCCAAACCTGATGTATACTACAGCCATAGTCTGCTGCTGCTGGGTCATTGCGGATGAGATCAGTGAACGTCCAGACCCTCTCCTGCACTGGGTGAGTCCACATGACATACAAGCTATAATCTACATACCGACCAAATGAGGCTCGTCTGCACAGCCTTTACCGCCATCGACAGACCACCTGAGTGCAGGACGGCATGATCATCGAGAGCGCTGAGATAGCTGCCGACTTGGGTCACTGGAGCATCTCCGGTGGATCACGCCTACTTCACTTGCTACCGACACCCGCTCTTGAAGCGGACAAAGCAGTGAAATAACATCACAAGCTCACAAGGCATCAACATTCTTTCAAGGCGTGTGCGCCTCGCTCTGGCCGCAGCTGAAGCTGTTACGAAGCTAAAACCTTTGCAAACCTTGTTTGAGAAATTTAATTACGGATCACGCTGTCGCATTGACGGCTCGGCTCTTGCACTGCATCACTCACTCCTACATTTTGGTCGATCTCCTGTTGACAACGTGACATCAGGGTCGGATTGTAGCAGATAAGATTACTATAAGACAAAACTCATCTAATTCAGACAAGACTTCTGGCGACACAGTCCTCTGCTTTTATTCCTAGCATACATACAAAGGTGTAAATTATACCTCGATCGTAACGTAGTGTCGTTACAACTCATACGTACACAAGCAGCCTGAAAGGTGGGCGTGTAAATAGAGGATGTATAATTGCCTACATATATTACTTGGTTATTGAAATAACAATCTAACATTTTGTATTTCGGTTTTCGAGACTAAAATACCTCGAAAAAGTGACAATGCACTTAATAATCATCCATCAAACATTCCATAGCATTTTATTTCCTCTTAATTACCTTCTATCCACAGCATAATTGCTGCATTTATCAGACCTCTTTCCCAATCACGTCCGTAAGCTGGACGCAAGTATCCTGAAAGTCCGAAACACTTCATGACATATTATGAGACGTTAAGTTGTTGAGGCATGTACTACGTTCCCGACAGTGAATCGTTGAACTTACACCACAACAAAGTAATTCCTGTAAGCAGTCGCCTACTGCAAAAAAAATCTCAACTACGGGCTTGGTCGAGGGATGTGTGATGCTGATATATAGGTTATGAATGATATCCTCAGCAACGGGTAAACATCCATATTTCTAAGAACGTTGTTAAATTACTAATTTAGAGATAGCGTATAAGGCTGGATACGAATTAATCTGTCTGATAGTAACTATGACACTGATTAACATCACGTATCCCACAAATCGTCTGAAACTAAACAATGCTGTGTCATTCTCAGCCATGTGGCGTCATGTGAATGCCATACGGAGTGACGTGAGGCAATCACATGGCTCTCCGGCCCGCTGCCGGCTCTCCGGCCCGCTGCCGGCCGTTCAACCTCGCCACTTTCACCTGCCCACTCTCTGGCTCACCCTTCGTCGGGTTCTGCTAAATCTCGAGCCCAAAAGTCAGACACCAACACTTCGAAAAAAGAGCATACTCGTGAAGATTTTTTACGTACCCCAACTTCACAACCATCGGTTCCTCCCCAGTTCATCTCCTTCTCCGCCAAGGTGTGTCCCATCTACAGCACCACCTGGCGGAAATCACCCTCGACCGTCTTCTGTGTCGCCGAGGCGCACTGCTGGCGGCCGATCAACTGGCCGATCACTGGTGCCAGGAGCTGCTCCTGAACAACCTATGGATCAGGATCTTTTGCCTTCGGCTGAATGCCATTCCATGCTGTCGGTCGCAAGCTCTGAGCAGTCGTTGAGTTGACAGCAACATTGGTCACATTCCTCCAATTTCTGTTCACCCTACGTCCGTTATCCACTGGAATATCCGCGGCATTCGAGCCAATCGGGATGAATTGTCGATCCTCTTACGATCCTACTCACCGGTCATCTTCTGTCTTCAGGAAACAAGGCTGCGTCCCCACGACCGCTTTGTTCTCCCCCATTTTCAGTCCGTCCGATTTGATCTCCCTTCTGTTGAAGGAACTCCAGCCCATGGAGGACTCATGATTCTTCTCCATTATACTCTCCATTATCACCCAATCCACTTAAACACTTCCTTCCAAACTGTCGCCGTCCGTATTTCCCTTTCTGGATACACGTTCTCTCTTTGTACTGTATACATTCCATCGTCCACACCAATGGCACGAGCTGATGTCCTTCATCTTCTTGGTCAGCTTCCACCTCCCTATTTACTGGTTGGGGACTTCAATGCCCACCACCCGCTTTGGGGATCTCCACATCCTTGTCCACGTGGCTCACTATTGCTAGACGTCTTCCACCAAGCGGATCTAGTTTGCCTCAACATTGGGGTCCCTACATTTTTGTCTGCCTCCACGACAAATTTATCTCATTTGGACCTTGCGGTCGGTACTGTTCCGCTAGCTCGGCGCTTCGAATGGTTCGCCCTCGATAATACACACTCGAGTGACCACTTTCCATGTGTCCTTGGACTGCAGACTCAACTGCCATATATGCGCCCGCGACGCTGGAAGTTTGCCCAAGCCGACTGGACACTTTTTTCGTCTCTAGCGACATTCGATGACCGTCACTTTCCCAGCGTCGACGATGAGGTCGCACATATTACCGACGTTATTCTTACAGCTGCGGAACGTTCAATACCACGCACCTCCGAATTGCCCCGGCGCCCCCTAGTTCCTTGGTGGAACGAGGCATGCCGTGACGCAATACGTGAGCGGTGACGTGCTCTCCGCGTTTTCCGCCACCATCCTACTTTGGCCAACTGTATCCGCTATAAGCAGTTCCGTGCGCGATGCCGTCGTGTCATCCGCGATAGAAAGAAGGCAAGCTGGGACTTCTTTACTAGCTCATTTAATACCTTCACTCCCTCCTCGGAAGTTTGGAGTCGGCTTCAACGGTTCTCAGGTGCGCCTAGTTTCTCCCCAGTCTCTGGGCTCACTGTCGCGCATGATACATTAGTGGACCCCGTCGCAATTTCTAACTCGTTGGGTCAGCACTTTGCTGAGATTTCGAGCTCTTCAAATTACCCGCCAGCGTTTCTCCCGAAGAAACGTGCAGCGGAAGTGCGACCTCTCGCCTTCTCCTCTCAAAATCGCGAAAGCTATAATACTGCTTTCTCCATGCGGGAACTCCAACATGCACTCTCTTCTCGCTCCTCCGCCCCAGGACCAGATGTTATCCACGTCCAAATGTTTCTGCATTTATCAACCCATAGTCTGCGTCACCTCCTTCGCCTTTATAATCGAATTTGGACCGACAGTACTTTTCCCAGACGATGGCGGGAAGCTATCGTCGTTCCTGTTCCGAAACCTGGAAAGGACAAACATCTCCCCTCTAGCTATCGCCCCATTTCTCTCACGAGTAGTGTCTGTAAGGTTTTGGAGCGTATGGTGAATTACCGTTTAGCTTGGTGGCTGGAATCCCGCAGTCTTTTAACACCTGCCCAATGCGGATTCCGAAAGCATCGTTCTGCAGTTGACCATCTTGTTGCTCTCTCCACTTATATCATGAACAATTTTCTCCGGAAACGCCAAACAGTAGCAATGTTTTTATCTGGAGAGAGCATACGATACCTTTTGGAGGACAGGCATCCTCCGCACACTGTTCTATTGGGGCTTTAGAGGCCGGCTGCCCCTTTTACTTCGCGAATTTATGGCAGAGCGCACATTTAGAGTGCGGGTAAACACTACTCTCTCCCGTACTTTCTCCCAAGAAAACGGGGTACCCCAGGGCTCCGTGCTGAGTGTTGTACTGTTTGCAATTGCCATATATCCAATTATGGATTGTCTCCTTCCCGATGTCTCGGGCTCCCTCCTTGTGGACGATTTTGCGATCTACTACAGCTCTCAACGGACCAGCCTTCTTGAACGACGTCTTCAAGGATGTCTCCATCGCCTCCACTCTTGGAGCATCGAAACCGGCTTCCGTTTTTCTCCCAGTAAGACCGTTTGTGTTAATTTTTGGCGACGTAAGGAGTTTCTTCCGCCCTCCTTACATCTAGGTCCTGTCAGACGTCGCTAAATTCTTGGGTCTTATGTTTGACAGAAAACTGTGCTGGTCCTCCCACGTTTCCTATCTCTCGGCCCGCTGTCTGCGATCCGTCAACACCCTCAGTGTCCTGAATGGTACCTCCTGAGGAGCGGACCGAGTGGTTCTTCTCCGCCTCTATCGCGCCTTAGTGCGCTCGAAATTGGACTATGGAAGCATAGTCTACTCCTCTGCTGGGCCGTCTATTCTTCGGCGTCTCGACTCTATCCACCACCGTGGATTACGTTTAGTGTCTGGAGCTTTTTACACCAGCCCTGTGGAAAGCCTTTATGTTGAGACTGCTGAACCTCCGCTGTCCAATCGGCGAGCAGCCCTTCTGAGTCGTTATACTATCCATCTGTCTTCCATGCCTGCTAATCCAACCCATGAAATTTTTTTTCGACGCCTCCTTTGATGTAGGGTATGCAGGCCGCCCCTCCTCCCTACTACCACCGGGAATCCGCTTCCGTCAACTGCTCCATTCTCTTTCCTTCCGCTTTCCTAAAACCTTCTTGACAACTTGGGGTACAACACCGCCTTGGCTCCGTCCCCGGATCTGCCTGCTCCGTGACCTTTGTCGATTTCCCAAGGATGGTACCCCTTCACTTGTTTATCGTCGGGCATTTGCTGCTCTATGTGCGCAAATGACAGACGCCACATTTATTTACACCGACGGCTTAAAAACATCGTTTGGTGTAGGGAGTGCCTATATTGTTGGCGACACGCGAAATCACTTTCGGCTTCCCGACCAGTGTTCGGTTTATACTGCGGAGCTTTACGCTGTTCTCCAGGCTGTCCACTACATCCGCCGCCATCAGCGGATACAGTACGTTATCTGCTCAGATTCTCTCAGTTCTCTCCTCAGTCTCCAAGCTCTTTACCCTGTGCACCCTCTGGTCCACCGGATTCAGGACTTTCTGCGCTTGCTCCACCTGGGGGGGCGTCTCGGTGGCGTTCCTCTGGCTCCCGGGACACGTTGGTATCTGTGGAAATGAGGCGGCCGATATTGCAGCCAAGGCTGCAGTCTCTCTTCTTCGGCCAGCTATTCAATCGATTCCCTTCGCCGATCTACGGAGCGTTTTATGTCGTCGTGTTGTTCATTTATGGCACGCGCATTGGTCGACACTTCCCCATAATAAATTGCGGGACGTGAAAGCTCTTCCTTGTGCTTGGACCTCTTCCTCCCGAACGCGTCGTCGGGAGGAGGTAATTTTAACTAGACTCCGGATAGCCATCGACATCTTTTAAGCGGAGATCCTCCCCCACTCTGCCCCCACTGCTCTCAGCTGTGGACGGTACGACACATTTTAATTGAGTGCCCCTATTTTACTCCGTTACGCGCCCGTCTACGGCTGTCGCCTGATATATCGTCCATTTTAGCAGATGACACGCGCTCGGCCGATCGCCTTCTCGAGTTTATTAGTGCCAGTGAGATGACGTGAGTCATTTGAGGCTTTTTTTGGGGACAACCAACCCCTTTCTGTAGTGGATTTTTAAGCTTTCCTTCTGCTTTTAGTTTCTCCAATTTTTTGAGTTTCGTTCCCATTGCTGCTGGTTTCCATTTTAGTTTTTTACGGTTTCCTAAGTCACGGACCGGGCGCTAATGACCATAGCAGTTTTGCGCCCTAAAACCAAAACAAACAAAAATCAAGCATGCACTCTCTCAAAATGCAAGTGACGTCCAGTTGATGTTAATTCGTTTGTTTAAACATATTTGTATACTCTGTATACACCTTGAAGACCATCCTGCAGAATGTCTTCTATCGATGAGTTATTGGTGTTCGACTGCGATGAGTTTAACAGCTGTGTGGTTTGCAAACATACAGCCGAGGACTGCTCCATAGCCTCCTACATGCGGAAGAGAAGCGCTCATTAATTCTCGAACATATGAACAAAAAATACTGTCCTCCAAATAAACTCTGCGCAGCGAGATGCTATAACAATGCGTTACTCATCTCATGGAAACATCTGCTACTGTTGGAACTCCTTGCCTTTTCTAAAGCCTACATATAAGCTCCCAGCTCAGAAGAGATGACTGCCTCTCATCCAGCAGGGTGAAGAACTGATATAGAGTTCCCCGCTAGACTACACTTTGATAGGTCATGTGGTCACATCATTCAAGCAAGAGGAGCGCAGCTTCACGATGACGTAGGTGGCTTATATATGGACAGGACTCAGCAGCTCCTCGATCTGTTCCAGTCAGTCAGTCAGTCAGTCATGTTGAAGCATCACTCGCTGCAGCAGAATAAGAGGAAGAAAGAGCAGAATAGTAAGTCCCAATATTATTATTATTATTATTATTATTATTATTATTATTATTATTATTTCTGTGCCAACGGCATATTATGCTTATGAATATTCGTCTTTGTCCTGTAGTTGCACCCATAACGTCAGCATCGGCAGGTTCCAACCTGCCCCATTCCACACACATGAAGACCTCAGACCCGTCCACACAGGCTCCTGTAGCGCAGCTTCTACAGCATGCTGGAGCAGGACAGCTAGGTGTTAATGTCGGCGTGGGAGGCTACGCCTGATAGAGCTTCACAGTACTGGGCTCCTTCGTACGCACCATCTATTGATCATTTCCCAAGAGACTTGCCGCAATTAGTGCAAGAACACCAGGCTAACCGCGCTGGTGGTGATGCCGTAGATGAGAAGATACCGACCTTCCAGTGCACCTCAAACTTTACTATTCGCCTCAAAATATTTAAGTTATTGCTTCAAAATGTCTTCATGTAGGACTTGAACTTTCACAATACGGTAGTCTGTCAACTGTTCTAGTGCTGGAAGATGTGCTCAAAAATATTAAAGTGAAATTTTCTGATTATGGGTGGCATGAACTGTGTCGTGTAAAACACTGGTCAAGAAACATGACTACCGAATATTATCCATCTCAATCCTACCAGAACATGTACTGCGGCACTCTGAGTATTCTGTCAATATATGATGCTATACTAAGAATTAAAAGTGTGGATGGTCATAGTATTTTCATGCACCACTCGATTGTTGATAACTTCTTCACTGTAGACATAGCTGTAAGTAGTACGTTAGACTAAATAAATGGTGTCCATATGTTCAAGCAGTATACAGTGATATCAACTGGCTTCACACATGTACCATCCACATAGAAGATATAGAACATTTAGTACCTGTATAACACCAGTGCCAAAGTCTTGTGCTATTCCTAAAACAGGTGTTGAAAATGTTTAAGTAAAATTTATTGATGGAATACCGGACTATTGCAATGCACCACTAACATTACAAGACATATGTGATGAATTCGAAGCATACACGAAGCAGCTGTTTTCCAAATACTGTACTTCCGCTGCACCATTTCAAAAAGAATCAGTTAATTTTTTTTCATGCTGATCATATTTCTAAATATTTTAATAAATATATTTTCTATGAAATTTGTGAATGTTATTCAAGACAAAATGTTACCTACGTTAATCTATATGACAGCCTTCCCTTTAAATATACCACTTCGAGGTCACTCTATCGTGTAGCCGTTGTAGCTCAGTTGGTAAGGTGACTGCGCTACAGTGGCTACACACACACACACACACACACACACACACACACACACACACACACACACACATTGTTTAGCATATAAAAGCCTATTGCACGCCAGGACCTAGCACAGTAGGCATCATGGCAGGCTGGGTGAAACAGCCTCGCCGCAGGGACTTAGTTGTAAGTGATTGGTCCTGTGATAATGACAAAGAAGAGAAGACCAATAAGAATAGACCACTCCTTCCTGACAGCATACGAGCGATAATTGTAGGCCCTTCCATAACAAATGTCCTCATGGCTCTGTTAATGCACATAGATGGAGTCCGCTTAGAGCACCTTCTCGTCGTCTCCAAAACACTCTTTCAGCCCAAGTCCCAGTTACTGAAGAAAATATTAGATGGAGTACAGGGTGTAACGTACAGAGCATTCAGTAAAAGCGACGACATCCCTCCCACCTGAGGAGGTAAACCCTAACACTGTATTCACATTAGACGATGTCGCTGTTAAAAAGCAGGATAAAATCCGTAAATATTTCTGTTTTCGCCGTCATATGAGTGTTGATGTATTTTACGAGTCAGGCATATTCCAGGATCCCATAACAGTTGGTTCGGGATAGCGCCAACCTCATTATAGCATTCAAACAAGACACTCTCAATTTAAAGCACATTTACCATGCTCACGTAGGGACCGACTTGTCATACAATAAATTTGTAAAGATATGCACTGATTGTTGGAATCACTCACAATATAGGTTTCTCGTTATTGATAAAACTCGCAAACTGACTAATGGTAGGCATAGCCGGAACTTCCAAGACTTTCTCCATATATAAACGCGCAAAACATCTTAGTTCGTCAGTTGACACTACAGCATGGACAAATTTGCACGCATGGTGCATGCTCAGTCTGAGAGGTTAGGTGTACAGATACAGGATCCTCACATGTACACCGATATCAAATTTAACAATCTTGAGGCGAGACTCGTTAAGGTTCTAAGGGAATTAAAGGACACTCTGAAATTTATTGTGATTAACCGAAACCAGATAGCGAACAGAATTAGCACAATTGAGTCGCAGATAGAAGCTGAGCCTGTTGTTACTGAAGAAGGTAGTGTAGAAAACAAGAAAAAGAACAACGAAGCATATATACAACCACGTGATAGTCACAGCTCTGATTAACATCCTTAGAGAAGTCGACAAAGCATAGTCATTCAGAAGCGCAAAACAGTTAGACAGAAATTATTTGCTTAAGTTGGGACATATCGATCCCGAGCAAATACTAAAATAAACTTTTAAACCTGTTACCAAATCTATAACCAAGATGGCTTCGCATGATGATAATCCAATAGCAGAATTCACCAACCAATTTCCACCTGTTAAGAACATTTGGTGTCAGCAGGGAGAGACCGTACATGCCAGGCGCTTAAACTATAAGTTTATCTATATATGAAGGTAGTATCTGTTCCCGAAAGAACAGTTACCGTGGATGACCATGCAGCTTTGCTAGAAATGAAATGATGATTAAATGGACTCCCTAGCTGCAAACAGGGTTAATGTGTTTGCAGCTAGGGTGTGCATTTAATCATTTCATTTCTAGCAAAGCTGCATGGTCATCAACGGTAACTGTTCCTTCGGTAACAGATACTACCGTCATATATGGCTTCCCGGCCATTGACCTTCTTGTGCGAACGCACACGCTATGCCCGAACTCGTACGGGACTTGGTAGATTAATCTGCCACGAGTAATGAGTATGATGGGCAAACATCTATTAGGCGCACTACGAATGTAGTGGTGTGGACATGTTGGGAATGTGGATCTCACGGGGAGCGTGCAAGAGAAGTCCCTGCAGACGCACTATCCTCTGTGCCCGCGGTGGCTCAGATGGATAGAGCGTCTGCCATGTAAGCAGGCGATCCCGGGTTCGAGTCCCGGGCAGGGCACACATTTTCAACATGTCCCCAATGAAGTACATTAACGCCTGTTTGCAGCTAGGGTGTCCATTTAATCATTATTTCATATAAGTTTATCCCCTAGCACTATACGCATCGGGGATACAGAGTTTAAAAGAACGCCTGGCTTAATGAACCTAATGTTGCTAAGGCCATCAAAAAATTTGAAATACTGTGCTGATGATCGCAAATTCTATCGTGATATACTTTACTTGACTGATCTGTGTAAAAATCCTTACTGGAGAAAGCCAGAAAAGTCTAAATACATGACCATTATACAACCTTTACTGAATGAACAACCTAAAAACATCGGTGAGGGTGTAGACTTCCAGCATAAAGGAGTGATCAATCAAGCCCCCAGTATATATTTTACGACGAACCGGATGAACTAATAGACTGTTGATGGCTTCGGCTACTGTGGGCAATACAGCTCATTCGAATGAGGTTGTTTCGATAATCTCTGAACTTCGAGGGAGAGGTATCATCAAATAAGTATGGAGACAGTAGTTCAAGAACTGCACAAGCCAGCACGCAAAACATACCATTGCAGGCATGTTGCGATTAAAGGGCTGGATCACTTGTGGTAAGTTGATCTTGTAGATATGAGTCAATATTCACATGATGATAATGGGTTCAAATACACAGCCGATTTACCACTTGCGTACCACTAAGTGCAAGTGACACGAATTCATTCTCTCAAACAGCTGCAGAGAATGTTCAAATCAAGATTAATAGCATAGTATGGAATATGCCTCACATCACCATTTCTGATGAGGAGCACTTGAAGCTCTTAAAAGTTCTGAATGCTGGCACCTACCTACCACTAACCTTCCGATCATGAGAACTTTTTCAATACCCAGTCCTACCTACGGCATCCACACATACTTGGGCTATTAGAACATCAGTGCAGTTGGAAGCACCTCGATCGATCATACTCGCATTTCAAACTCAAACGCATGGTAATCTATCAAAGGACTCAACTGAATCTGACCACTGCAAGTTAACTATTGCCAGAGTCTACTTCAATTCAGAATACTACCGATACGAGAATCTACATCTACAGTGGGACAGCAATGTATACAGTCTAACATTTGACATGTATGTGAGATTCCGAGCATCTTACTACGGTGCTGAAAATGATGGACGGCTATTCAGTCCAGAGAGTTTCAAGAAGCTAGCACCAATAGCCGTGATTGACTGTTAAAAACAGAATGAGATAATTAAATCAGGGCCTGTAGACGTACAGATTGAATTTGAATCTTCAGCAAACTTCCCTGATCAGACTCGGGCGTATGCTCTCATTCTGCGTGATTGTCTTGTTAACTACTGCCTGCTCACGGGTTTAGTGCAATGAGTCGTATAAATAATACACTCTGCTAGCTCTAAGGCAGATCACGATGGTACCTCAAGATGTGAGGATCGTAGATGATGTTCAAGGATTTTACCACTATGAGTGCAGGTGATTCATAATTAAAGACTGTTCATTAATAGCATTCACACAAAGTGATGGAGTAATATGAACATTTGCATCAAGACTTGAATCACCCAAGCGATTCAAAGATGTCAAGTGCAATAAGACGGTTAGAAGCACGATGTGATTAACAAGATTGTATCATGGACTTCACTGGGATGACCCTGGCATCTCATACAAAGATTTGGTGCAAGTGCTGCGAGTATTTGGAGACAATCATCTACGTTAAAGGCGATGAGAAGAATGCCTGGCTGCGTCCAATCTTCAAGTATGCAGCTATTCAGAACCTGGAATACTATGATTGTCCACCTCTCCATCAACTTAGAGGGTGAATGTGTGAAGAAGAAAATAGTGTTGTATCTGCATGTGGAAATGTAAAATTACTTTTAAAATGGCTCACAAATAAACAAATAAATAATTTTTTCCGTAAGAATTCTTGTTGTTTTCTTTCTGTGACACCTACATGCATAGAAGTTTAGTTTATTGGTGGTACTGTGTGTGAAGCGGATTCCACTGGAGCTGTCTGAACCACTTTACATGCTTCCACCTCACCTACTCGGTGATGGAAGTGACAGGACCTGAAAGACAGTGCTGTTGTCTGTCTGACACCGGCGGACGAAGTCCAGGACTCTTCATTCAGAATACATTTCTGTCTTTAAAGCAGTAAAAACATTATAGGTATTTCTGTGGCTCAATCAACTTTCGTACATATTTCTCATTTTTTAAATAAAAAATGATCATGATTGAGGGTGAAATAATAATATTCGAGATTTTTTACAAGAAAATAAGTTAGTTTATTATTGAATTCATAATTTTTTTTACAGTGTTTGCGAAATATCGATAGAATCATTCAGTTTTTTCACATTATATGAGTTAACAGATACATTATTTTTCATGTAAAATATATTTCTCCTCTTTTGCAGATACGTGTTTTACATTATTCATTTAGCATTGTGCTGAGATAATTGTGTAATAGATAACTACAACTAAAGCAGAGGTAGCACAAGCTAATTACACTATCGTTCAAGGTAAATAATAGTATTGCTAGTGAAGTTACACCGGAAAGACATTTTTTTAAACTAAAGGCAAACGTATATTTACTTCAAGTTAGTGGCTCTAAAACATTTTCCATTACAAAGACCAAATGAAAAATACATTTCATTCAAGTAAGTTGGTTAAACATTTTTTTTTTTTCCACTACAACAACCAGGTGAACATATATTTGTCGTTATAAGCTTTTCTTCCAGTAGACTGAACATATATGTAATGAATTTATTTGGTGGAACTCATACTTAAAACTAGTTCTGACTGGATTGCTAGCGGCAGGTGAAACTTACAAACTAAAATCTATAACAACAACTCAGATCAAAGCAGATATGAACTGCACAAAATTATATTTCCTTCCTCTTCATTATAAAAGGTGGAAGTGAAGGTCTAAAATTTTATCTTTTTGCTCATATATACATTAACTAGTAATACTCATCAATAAATATATACAAATATATACAAATATATATATATATATATATATATATATATATATATATATATATATATATATATACTTTTTTAATCATTTTATTTTAGTTTTTGTTTTTAAATTTTTTGTGATTTTATGATTTTTCTTTTCTTTGGTAGAGGAAATAATATTTATATTTACACACAGACACCCTTAACACAGGCTCGCACACATTCACTCACTCAGACATACACGGAAGCACGCAAGCTCATACACACTACAAAACACTCTCATCCTATATTTACACTATGATAAAAGGGTCATACTACTTCTCTCTCTCTCTCTCTCTCTCTCTCTCTCTCTCTCTCTCTCTCTCTCTCTCTCTTCACGTAGTGTAAGTACAGGCGAGTTTCAATGCAGTCATCATAGATGACCCTTTTATCGTCATGAGGCAACAGACCAATTTTAAACTACAGCACAGTGTAGACCTCATGCGCTATCAGTCGAATACTTGTTTGCCGTACCATATGCGGTGGTTGCGGCTCAGGACCATGAATACCACCATGTAGGCATTGCAAATAGTCTTCGACAGATACGGCTCTCTAGGCCATCTGCCATACCCCCTTAGCGCGTCTCTGAGTGGGACCTTCCAATGTGCGATATGTATACATTTTTCATCGAACACCTACAAACTCCGCAATCGGCAATCCATTCAGCTTGTCGTCCATGAGACCAATAGCCTTCTTATTTTGTGCACCAAACTATAAGGATTATTGGCCGCATAAGAAGATGTGTCGAATTCATTGCCATGGCTCCTAATTACTTCATATGAATTGCAGTTCTTCACCCAATAGATGAAGCTATCTGTATCCATATAAAGTAATTTAGGATCTGCGAGATGAGCTTTCACGAACTCCTAATGAAAGCGGTACATGTGGAGTTTGGATAGGTCTAGTATGCTCATCCCCACATAGATAGGTTCAGTAAACTCTGCTGCAGTTTTAGCCATCTCCACAGCAACACAGTTCTTATTGAAAATGGTGACCCATTTAAAATTTGGTCTGGCAATGCATTTTCTTATGCCATAACGCCCATCACATTGCAATCTAATAAAAATTTCATGTCGTTCCCTCAAATTCTCCATACTTTTTCCGAAAATTGAATTATTCATTAACTTATAAAAATCTTTCTCAAAGTCACATGACATGGAAGTTCTCAGTCTCGTATTCAAAACAATATACTCCTTCAACCCGGGGGACTGCTTGAAGGAGATGGTCTGGGTGATTTTAACCAGCTCCATACCCAAGCTGAGGCATTGCTGAAGGTTACAATAATGAATAATGTACCCCTGCTTGTCCCCAATCACTGTCATCAGTTTCGGTGAGGAGCCTCCTCGCGGAACTAGTTGCTCTGGACACAGCAGGAAATCGGTATGCGTGTCATACAAACTAATAGGGTACGTGAGTTCTGCCTCCACAACATACCCTACATCAGAATCGGCGGCCATAGCCCCTCTGATTTTTCCACCTAATCCCTTGCATTCATCTTTGGACAGCCACCTAAACTCGCCAATCGGCAGTGATTGCTGCATGGCATCCCTGTATAAATTATTGACGTTGAGGTACATTATGTAACTTGAATCAAGGGATGCGTTGAACCTGTCACCCATCTGCAAGTTATTTGCTTTCGCGTGTCTATGTATACATTGGCAAAGACCCCCACAGATCCCTCGCTCAGAGAAAAGAAGCATGTCAGAATCAGTCAGTAATTCGATACTGCACTTCGTTTTTTTTAGCATCGTGTCCCAAGACAATCCAGGTACCGTGTAATAAAAGGTGGGGGTCCAGAGAATACATAGACTCCAGAATTTCTGGAAAACGTCTGCAAGCAAGCACACATCTGTGCCCATGTAAAGCCGTGCGTACTCTCTTAAATTAGAAATATGGAACTCCTGCCAGACATTCACGGCATGCTCATACTCAACATTCGTTTAGGCGTCGCTTGTGCAGTTGCTGGAGAATGCAGTTATGTTGGGTAGCTTGGTTTCGTTGAGTTTGGCCATACTATCCACATACTCATATGGGAAAACCACTTTCCTAGTGACGAGTTGAAACTTTTCCTCATCAGGGAATGCAGCTCGAGTGATATGCATATCCACTAGAGGTAGAGTCTCAACAAGTTTCTGCAGTGATGCCTGCGTAAAACGTAGTGTATCGAGGAAGCGCAGCATAATTCTTTGCGTCATTTGTTTGGAGAATGAAATATACTTTTCGACTTTCTCAGGTAGGACACTCACCTGATCTTTCTCCAAACCGAAATCGGACAAGTGCTCAACTAGAAAGTGAGCGTCATACCCACTTAAAATATGGAAGAAAACCAGTATGCATCTAGGGAACTGGTACTTCAAATTGCAAGTGTTGTGAGCTGCGCCGCGGAATTTCCCCGTAAGATGTTAGTGATCCCTATGAGGAGTTTCTGCTTTCCTGTCTAATGGCAGCCCACAAATATGACAATCAGTGGCGTTATTATACAAATCTTCGTTCTCCTTCGATTTTGTCATGGGAACGTTGCAGCTGTACAGTGAACCAACTTCTCGTGAAATTTTGTCAAGCTCAGAGATCAACCAAATTGAAGGATTATCCTCGACATAAGATTTGTATCGGTTAAGGTTGGAGTCCTATAACGATACAATTTGGTACGCTGCTGCATATGGTACGTGGTACATGTGTGAGATTGTAGGACCACCTTCACAGCGTGTCACAGGAGCGAGGAGGCATTCAAAGTCGAGGTACACTACAAAGGGCCACCGCTCCTGCTGGTGAGCATTTTTTAAATTTATGAATTTGTTTTCCTAGGTGGGCATAATAGCACGTACAGCATCTTTGGACGTACAGTCTACTAGATGCACAGCTAATAACTGTTCAGAGGAGAAATAATTGAGGCACCTTAAACAAATATGTTTTACACTATGATCAGTTGATGGTTGGGAGGAGAGGAGTCGGGACTTGTCCTTGATCCAAACATAGTGATAATTATCACCTTCAGAAAAGAGAAGCATATTTACATTCAGCTCTCGCTCACCGGCAAATTTTTTGGAAATGGAGGGGGCCAACTATGATATGCTTGTCTTGTTCATCTGACTTGCTTTTGTTCTTTTTCTTCAGGCCATAAACGAGTACGAATATTCTAGTATTCTGCGCCTCAAATTTAGGTATGTCCTGGATTTTCACGGGTAAGTCTATACCATGAAAGTTATAATATGAATGAATATTACCACCTACATTGTATGTACTCGGACATTCAGAATGATCTCTTCTATCGTACTTTCTCTCGCAAGCCAGGATTGACCATGCAAAACAAGTGTGATCTTTTCTATTTTCGACATTAATGCACGCCATTTTGTTAGCTATATCTTTAGGGAGCTTGATATAGCTAGACCCTCCATTTAACGGATCGTGGACATGTACATGGATGTCGAGGTAAAGAATTCTGCTGAATGCCTTAGCTGAGCCATTGACTTCCATCTTGGAAAACTGGCTCAATTTGACACTCAAGGTTTATTTACGAAACCTCTCTGCGATTGGTGTGCTCCGCATTATCACGCCAATATCCTCCCAAAAATAATGGATGCTGGTCTCTCTATTACCAGATTCGACTTTGGGAGGATGCGATAACTCAATGCATAGAACTGAACTGCATTTAATGGCGGGATAACATGGATTGTCAACTACCTTGAGGAGTTGCGTTTCCAGGAGAGGGAGGCACATGTTTAGGAATCCAACAGGATCCCGGTACCCCCCTGCCGGGTTTTGGATCCTAGTGATCGAGATTCGCTCCTCAAAGGCGTCCACAATCGCCGAGTACTCCAACTGAGGTATGGTGTCACGGACCTGATCTACTTGACTAAAGGGGCGGGTGAGAGAACTGCCACTAGCCACAGGATCACTAATACTACTGCTATAACTAGGCGAGCCATGCGGTACCTCGCACGCTGAAGATGACGCACACGGTGGCTGCTATGAGGGACCAGCTGGCGTGACGTTGGTGGAGGCGGTGGCGGCTGGCGCACGTGGTGGCCGGGGAGAGCCAGAGTGCAAACAACCAGGCTGCGTGACCTTTGCAGCTGCAGCTTCGCGTGCGGTGAGCAGGGGTATCTTCACCAGCGGGGCATGTCTCCGCGGGCACTGCTGACCGGATGGTTTACCTGCCATGACAGGCATGCGCACAACAGCGTGCTGGGAGTCGACCACTGTAGAGATAATGTAAATAAACGCATTCTACACCACTGTGAACTCTAACAATCACAGACATGGATGTAAGGAGAGTGAGTAATTCATCTGGGCAGTCTATGGCACCATCGAAAAAATCATCAAAGCCATCATCCAATAAGTGTTTATAGTCACCTAGAACAAACAAGATATTTTATAAAAGGAGTAAGACCTAAGTGTATTAATGTTGTTAGATATATGTAATTCTTTAAAAAACATACAAGTTGGATGTTGTTGTAATTCTCGCTGGGTGGTTTAGATCTGTCTATCGACAGCCATAAGGTCGTCAATGGCGTTTCCTTTAACAGAATCAAATATTATTTTAGTTATTTTGAAAAGGATAGCTACAGTTAAAGACGATTTATTTTTCGGTATACTCACGTGAGTGATGATGTTCTAGGGCAGATGGACTTGGGGGCTGAATCCAATTATGTAGGCGGCTACGTGGGGCAGCCCCCAGCTCTGCTTCCAACTCGAGCTTAATTTGCCTTAAGTGACCAGGAAACAAAGAAGAAAATAATAAGAGATATGAAATAAGAAAACAAATTTTTAAATCGTTAATATAAATAAGGAGGAGGTTAAAATTATACTCACAAGGCATTTCCGGCTGTGACAGGAGCCTGTTGCGTCCCTGTGCGCTCCTCGCATTTAAGGATCAAGTCCGCAAGGTCCACTGTAATAACAAGACATATACAATTAATAAGTGTAATATATACATAAGATATACAGGAAAATGGATAATGAAAAATAGAAATTGTGTATTTAATCGGTAAGGGAGTATCGTGGACTTGAGGTCTCTTGGGTGTTGAGGGCATGCTGCTGGAGCTAACTCTCTTCATATTCACTAATATCAATGAAAAAGCAAGGGAAAACAAACGAACGATGCGGCAGACAACGGGCGAGTGAGAAAAATGACTCATTATATAAGTGTGACGACATAGTGTCACGTGATCTTAGGATGAACCAATGCCTGTTAAGATTTTTCTGGGGGTGGTAACTCAGTTGACTAGCACCCCTAGTAGCTGAAAGCTGAACTAGTCAGATGCTTCCAGGACTTGGTGGAGAGCTGTGCATTTTATAATTTATAAAATTATAGACAAATAATTGATGCTATTTAGAATAGAGACTTGAGGATACTGAATTCAGTATTTGAGGTCATAATGTGTGTGTATGTATATTAAGAGGTATTGTGTTTGGATGAATGATTTATTATTAAAAAGTGTGTTACATAAAAGTAATTTGAGGTTGATGGTATTAAGACTGGCGTTATTAAGCGCTGAAGGAAATGATTTAGAAAGTCAGGAGATGAATATTGTTAGCTATTTATTTTTCTTGGTAAAGAGAGAATTTTATATGAATAAAAGGAAGATTAAGTACTTGTGGAGGAATATAGAACTTGGGTGGTTTCTTATTATCTGTAGACAGGGATTTGAGCTGAGAACTTTGCGTTAGATCACATTGACGAGAGTGATGGTTCACGTATACAGGCGTGTTTTTCGGGACGATTTTGGGTTAGGCGGTGAGCTCATGTGGATTGAATAATGAGAGTCGCATGATCAATTAACTCAGCGAGGGGTCTCATGGTGAACAAACATGCTGTTGTACAATCATGGAAGTTTCCAGTCTCAAGGAAACAATTTTAGCGCAAAAGTGTTTCAGGGCATTTGTGGTCGCAGAAAAACATGTGATGGATGGCAAACTGTCGTGTGACGTCTGCATTGGCAGGTTCGAAAGTGTCCAGGAAAGCAACTTTTGCGCCAAAAGTGTGGCAGGGCGTTCTTTGCTTGCTGCGTGCTGAACCGAACGGCCGACCATTGTGTGATGTGGGGGAAGATTCCACTTCCAGGCAAACAATTCTGATGTCGATCATGTGGAGGCGACGAATACATGTGGTGAACAGCCAATGGACCGTTGTGATGTCAGCATCGACAAGTTCCAGCGTGTCCAGCGAAAACATGTTTACGACGTGGGAGTGACTTCTGGTCCAGCGGCTAGTGCGGGCCAGCCCCAGCGGACTGACTGCTGTAGGACGCGCCACCAGTCCTGCCCACGAGCAGCCACCTCACGTGACAGCCATTGGCAGTGGTCTATACATTGACCGGTGGGGCCACGGGGTGGTGACGATTTGAACTAATTCAGTTGGAGTGCGGACGTCGTGGCGACCTCACTGGGTGTTGCTGCGATCTCGAAGAAGTGTACTGATTGTGTTGGAGAACAAGTGATCACCGTACTGCTTGAAATAGAGACTTCAGTCCCTTTCCCCTGCAAAATCAAAGGATGTGCCTTAGGTTACTATAAGTGCACTTTATTATTTGACGAGATTTTGATAGGTCAGCAGTGAAAAAAGATAAGTGACTGCGAAAGTTCGTACGATGTGGACTATTTCGTACATGTGATCGATTATGGTGTTGGAATTTGAACTTGTGATAGATTTTTGTTATAGATGTAACGCAAATGGCTTTCTCGCCACGAAAATCGGACATCTTGAATAAATAATAATAAATGATAATAAATACTGAAATATAAAAGTAAAGTTTTCGATACATTATCGTGTTGGAATTTGAACTTGGCGCAATTTTCTAGTGGAGGTGGACCAATAATAATAATAAATAATAAATAATAATAAATGATGAATGATAATGAATAATAATGAGTAATAATAAAGACAAGTATGGTTTTGCAGCCATTATCTTGTTGGAATTTGAATTTTCGCGCAAATTTTTTCCCACCAAAATTAAGATTTCATTTGTATGGGGGTTAGGCTAGTGGAGGTAGTACAATTGGCTTATTTTCCAGCCAAAATCCGACATCTTGAATGACATCATGCACTTTTGCCATCTCTACACACCGCCATCTTGGATGACGTCATCGCCGCCATCTTGGATACGTCTGGCAACAATTGAGTGCGGGGCGACGTGTAGGTTGTCCACTGGAAGAATGCTGTGTAGCTGAGACAGGTTTGATTCAGTCAGTGCTAAGTGCTCAGGTCTTCTTGACGTATATCACGCCTGGCTGCAGCTAAGTGCATTCATTTCATTGTATTGATTTAACTGTAATTTATATATATATATATATATATATATATATATATATATATATATATATATATATATATTACTTTCAAGATCGTTGTAGATTTGAATTTTAATATTTCTGAATTACAGATATCTCAAGAGCCTTACAATCTGAGAAGTTGTCTTTCTTTCTCTGGCATGCATCATGTAGAAAAGACTACAAGCAATAGAATATCGATTTTGTAACTTATCTGTATCACAGATTTTACTCACTATCTTATGACGAACATAATTAGCTCACCTGGAATAAATCGTTGTAGGTGAGCCTGTGAGAAGACGATCGGGGAAAACAGAACAAACGTCTAGAAGACAAGTTACATTCCATTGCAAAGTGGACGACAAAAGTTTGATTAAAGACTTTTTGTAATGTGTTTGTTATAAGACGATGACGAGTAGAAATGGCTACTAAAGACAGAGGAGGGTAACACACAAATAGACCTCATGCAATTAGTAATGATAAAGGCTGTGTAATATTAGCCCATATAAAGAGCTTATCGACATCTAAAAGTCATTAAAGTCGGAGTGCGTCGGTAAAGGACCACTTAAGCCCTGACTTACCTGTTCAGAATGTAGAGACTTCATCAACCAAAACCGTCACATAGGTCAGTGTGACACTGTATAAAAGAATATTTGACCATAACTTCAACTTTAGGTTTGGCCTACCAAGGTCAGATACATGCTGACAGCGTGACTTGCACTATATTACAGTTAAAATTGCTGCAAATGAGAAAGAGCAGTTACAGATATAGCGGGAGAGTAAACTGCACCACTGTAGATTTGAACAAGCCTATAAAAAACTGGAAATCGCCGCTACAAGTGTGTACAGGATCACTTCCTGTGTTGATATACAACGAGTACTATACTGCCCTTCTCTTACGCACTCCAGTATGTACTACCAAAGTCAATATGCGTGTTAAAATTTTGATGTTCACAACATGAATACAGGGCACACTTCTACGTATTTATGGAAGGAATAAATCGCCAAACAGGGCTCTAATAGAAATTGCATCATGAATATGAAATATCTCATGGCTAATTTTCAGGAGCTAACCCATGGTGATGAAAGGAAGGTAATAAATTTGTGAGGCCATTGGATTGGTCAGAACAACAGTTAGCGCATTCTTTCTTTACACATGTGTTTCATTCATAACGGGTATTTTACAGAACTACAAAAGAAATTTATGTTCTCCGCCAATAGCTTCTTACCATTTCATCGAGACTTTGAGCGTCACATAAAGTTATTTAAACCTATGGTTCCTGAAGACTGGAAGTACGTCATTGCCAAATCTCAGATGAACAAACTGTTCTCTGTGATGGAAATGAGCCAAATAGACTACAAAGAGTGCCAGTGAACGATGGCTGGATTTGAAAAATCCAAAATGAAAATAAGTGTTTTCGTGGCTTAAAATGTCGCAACATCACCCTGTTTCACTCTACGCAAGGTTATCACACAGTATTCTGCGACCGTGAAATTCTCGTCTAGTCTTGCCACAGACTTACGAGTTACTTGACCATGATCAGCTACAGGTCTTGTCTTTCTGTCAGCAAATAGAAAGAAAAATGGATCTGACAGGTATGATCATTTTCATGGACAAACAAGAATATCGTCACTTCTACCGAAAACTGTCCTCCGAATGAACCTGCTACGTGTTCACTTTCATGTGCGGAAACTAGATCAGAGATATATTTTGTTAATGGCCAACAGCAAATCTAATGTAATTAGTGGTGTTAAACCTTACTCCGTCGGTGGACAAATGAGAATACCACCACATTCACCAGAATGTTCTGTCTGTTGTGTGCACCCCCCCCCCCCCCCCCCTAGCTTGAGCCACATAAACACGGAACATTCACGCTTTCCGTAAAATCACGAAATACGACGCACCACGTTCTTCCAGACGTTCATTCAGCTCATGACAGACACAATTTTTATTTTACAAATTTCTTTACGTGTGCTATGTAATAGTAAAATGACTTTCAAATTTTTGCGACTGTCTTTAGATGCCACAACAATAGTGATACGTATTTTGTCTACTAGACTTACAAACGTAGTATTATCAGGATCGAGTGAGTGGGTTCGCTAGGGGAGAGAGAGAGAGAGAGAGAGAGAGAGAGAGAGAGAGAGAGAGAGAAAGGTAGCTTTACACATGAATTGTGAATAACTATAATAACTGTATTTGGTATTAAATAGTGAAGAAATAACATTTATTATAATAAACTCCCAGTCAGAGAACATTTATGCATAAAGCGTATCAGTCTTCTTTAGTTACTGACAAATGTATAACAACTTTCCAAATCAGAAAGTTAATACCTTTTTATAGAAAACAGAAAAGACTGTACGCCCAAAGGGCTGTCGTAAGTTTCCTTCCAGATAGTTTTAAAACCTTGCCCAAATATATTCATTTAAAAGAAAGAGTAACATTACATACGGACTCTCAACTAGACAGGCAATAATCTATATCAGACACTTCTCTTACAAATAGTTCCCAGCTCACGGCATCTGCCAAGTGCTTACATGAACGTCCTGCGGAGCGGCCAACACCGGTCACGCCTGGTTCCGCCGTTCGGACTTGATTTATCGCCCGAACGGGGCCGCAGAGTATAGCAGGTGCGTCCGACTTCACTTCCCCGGTGCTCTTCCCCCCTCAATTGGTTAATTCAGAAGCCTGTTATTTGGTGCAACTGGGTCTTAACGGAACGTTCAGTTCAGTCAGATTCAAGAACAAGCGGGAACCGGAAGGTGTAGCCCAGACCTACCACTTAGGCAAAGATGTAGAAGAAATTGTGAACAATTATATTCCAACAAATCGCATGTTCTGATGCAGCAACAACATGCTACAATCAAATGTGTCAAACAGTGCCATGCTCATAAAACCAAAATCAAGCACTTGAAACAACTTTAAATAAAAAGCATAGCAGCAGTATCGCAAGAGTTAAAACAAATTGGGACTGTTAAATTTAGCTTATGAGTAACAAACTCAGGGTTGAGATGCTTTAAGTAACCGACTGAGCTGACTTCCACACGTGATGCCTCAGGAGAAGAAAAAAGAAACAAAAAAAACACGAAATGATATTTTATCCTTACGATAATCGACCCTTTGGTGGATGCCGACATTCATACCACTGCGCACGTGTCTCACGGAGTTAGCGTACCTTAATACATCATCAGTTCAAAATCCACCAGATTGTCTGCAACAAGCTAAACATTCAGTTTTAATACATTACACACAATAAGATCCACAGCTGGGATTGTAAGGCAGAATGCCGAAGCTACTAGACACCAAGCAACAAGATTTCCATCAAAATGGTGCAAGAAATTGCGTAAGGTTCGACCACACATGGATAACTGACAGATTTTCGTAACTCAGCACTCGCTAATAGTTGGTTTCAGCTGAAGTGCACTTGAAATAGGGAGGCGGTAAGTTCATAGCCAGTGAAAAAACATGAATGGAACGACGTGACCTTATCAGTCCACCGAAATAATCAGAGAAGTAGGTCGCCACTACAGTCTCCCCATAAAATGTAATCGGTTAACGGCCTCCAACTGATTGACTGCGCAGATTATCTCAAGACACAGCCGTTACAACTGTCGTTTGTACAGTCCCTTTTCAAAAACACTTCACCGTCCGGGTTGGACAACCGCACTCTGCTCTCCGCACTAAAACTCACTTGCGCTCACCCGTCGATTCGCTCACCGCCGCGCCACCTGGCGAACGACTCACCTACGCCGAAAGGTTAACATCTGTGAAGAAATATCGATAGCCGCAAATACCTTTTTGTTGTTTTCCAAATATTTCACTGAAGCTTATCCTCACTGTTTGAATGAAAAATGTAACTTCAGTGCACTGTTACGCCTTGCACTACTTCACGGACAGATTGCTGCATTCTCCGAAAGACAACTGAATTCTCACTTCCAAAAGCAACATGAAATATGGAAAAGCCACGAAGAGATTTATTTCAGAATCATGTAGTGCAGTACTTCATATTCTGACAACTGAACAAACAGAGCATAGTTATCCGTGGCGGAGATAAGAAAAACTTGTAGAGCTTAAGTGAGCTTCCTGAGATGAAATAAGGAACGGTTTTCGCTTGCTATTTTCATATAACTTCAATAGGGGCGTTTATCTAACAGGACACAGGTTTAATACGCAACATTTGGCCATTCTCAGTGATTGTTCGATGATGAAGCCATTGTGCTTATTATTGATAACCATTCTTCTTATTTCATTTCATATACAAATAGTGAGATTCAGTTTTGGTTAATTGGTATTGCAGCCATTAAAACAATTTACATAGTTAATGTTCATGCTCAAAAGTAGGGAAGCTAAGGCTATTCTCCATCGGAATAAAAAGGCGACACATTGTTAGCGAGAGTTTTTGTAACACACAGTTTCCAATTATCGAGGTCTTCAAAAGTTACAATATCAAAACTTTTTGCAGTGTCATTCCTTCCCAAGTTACTGTGATCTTATTGTTGGGCGTGTGGCACTTGTCAGAGGGCGGCTGATGCGAGACACGTGACTGTACTTAGCGGCACCAAGGAGAGTCAGGAGAGTGGACAGTGAGTGAGGGAGGATGCTGGAAAAAGATCAAGGAAAGCAGTTCTGCAAGAAGCAAAGTCAGAAGCCATTGTCGTGTCAGCATACGTATCGAGAACGGACAGATACGGTCAGCAAGGGAGGCACTGGTGTGTTCTCAACAACCTATTGGAGCAGGTGCTGTCTTCGTTGGCCCCACACATGGTATTGCAGGAAGGCGAGGAACGACTGCAGCAGACTGGAATGAGCGCAATCAGGGCGCTTTTGAGTAAATGTCAGTGCCTTGGTGTTCTTGTGTCCAAGTTCAATTAGTGTTACACCCAATGTTGGTGTTACATGCAATATTGCATTAAATGAATTTTGCTTAGCTCGCTTCGGCTGCAAGTTGTGTGGGTTGAATTACGGCCTATTGTGGTTATAGTATGCCGGGCTGTGCCAAGTGTATACTGTGAATTGCACGCAGGACCGTGTACAGCCTATAGCGTCATAAATTAAGCTGGTTCGTATCAGAATGCGCAGTATGCGTGATCCTGCAAATGTCAAATGTGATTTAAAATCTTGTTTCAACTGTGGATCTGTCCTGTACTCTGTCGTTTTAATGTTGATTCAGTAGGCATCTTCTTATTGAACCTCTGGTTAATTCATGTGGACGGTGAATTGCTGCACTGCTTTACATGAATGAATTCCTTATACAGGATGAGTCACGTGAGATGTAACACCCGTATTAGAGCGTCGAAAGGCACATATAAGGATTTTAGTGGTGGTATCAAATGGCTCTGAGCACTATGAGACTTAGCTGCTGAGGTCATCAGCCCCCTAGAACTTAGAGCTACTTAAATCTAACTAACCTAAGGACAACACACACTTCCATACCCGAGGCAGGATTCGAATCTGCGACCGTACAGTCGCGCGGTTCCAGACTGTAGCGCCTAGAACCGCTCGGCCACACCGGCCGGCTTAGCGGTGGTATTAACTGAGATACTGAAGTAAGTTCTTTCTTAGTGGAACTGTATTTCTTATACCTGCATGCGAAAGCGCTTGAGAAGACAGTTAAAGTGTATAGATTTTGTTAATGTTGACGTTGAAACCTTTCATTAAAATATTTGAGAAATGTCACAGAATGTGTGAGCACAGTCACTGGATACGGCATACGCGTTTCAAGCAGGCACCTCGGACAAGGCTACATAGTAGTTGTATACGGCAAGGTAGGCCTGTGTTACTAAAATAAGGTTTCATTTACCCCTTGAACCAGCTTACGACCTAGATAATGATTCACTTGCCAATGTTGTATACGGAAATACGACGTGCGCTAGAATCAAGCGTATCACAAACGGTTTATTAAAGCTACTTCACATTTGTTTATACTCCCACATTTACGCGAGCTGAAACAGAGAAATCAACTGTTCATTCTTCAAACATAAAGAGGTCCTATACGTTGCTAAAAGCAACTACTGTATTAAATACCTAAATGTTAGGAGGAAAACTTGACCTATCTTTTCCTGTACGTGGTTCTGTGCTTCTTAGAGATAAATATATGCTGTCGGATAACGTCTCTACCTACATCGCCCTAAGTTATTTCAAATGGGATACATTCGTTGAACGAAACATTTTATGAAAAATACTTTAGTGGCCACCTGTACACCTCTAAATCAATATTCTTCTTAACGAAATGTTGTTTTATGCTGAACGTACGCGCGTAATGACAGTGTGTGTGAGATCTTATGGGACTTAACTGCTTAGGTCATCAGTCCCTAAGCTTACACGCTACTTAACCTAAATTATCCTAAGGCAAACACATACACCCGTGCCCGAGGGAGGACTCGAACCCCCGCCAGGATCAGCCGCTCAGTCCATGACTGCAGTGCCCTAGACCGCTCGGCTAAACCCGCGCGGCCTAATGACAGCGTTACGTGCACTAACGCTGTAGACTTATTCTAAATTGCGATGCAATTTCGTGCACAATTAAATGAAATAAACAATTTACTAACCAGATAACACAAACTTACCTAGCTTCATCTTTTATTCAAGCATTTGTAAAAACTGTTGACCGTGGGCTGAAAGGCATATTGGCAATCACCGCTCGAAAGAGCGATGAACAGATGTAATTACAGTGGATGATATGGTAGAGCATGAAATGGCGATTCGCTACACACATCTTGTAGCGTAGTTGGGGCTTCATCTAGTGGTACCTCTTCTAGAAATACCAGCGGAATGTTCATTAGAAAGTGTACGTACGAATGTCCGGCTAGAACGCCTGAGATGAAGGAAGGTACCACAATGTCATTCCGTATGAAACCACACCATATGTTTACGCTCCATGGACGTTGGTTTTGTACCCGACAAAGCTCAAATGGTTCAAATGGCTCTAAGCACTATGGGACTTAACATCTGAGGTCACCAGTCCCCTAAACTTAGATACTACTTAGAGGTAACCAGCCTAAGGACAACACACACGTACATGCCCGAAGCAGGACTCGAACCTGCGACCTTAGCAGCAGCTCGGTTCCGGACTGAAGCGCCTAGAACCGCTATGCCACAGCGGCCGGCCCCTGACGAAGCCAGAGAACATTTTCGCCTACCCAGTAGTGCATGTATGTGAAGTTGTATTAGCGTGATTAGAAAACGATGCTTCATCGGTAAAAAGCGCACTTTAAAAAAACTTAGGGGTCTCTCAGTTGCTGAAGGGAAAACCTACAAAATTCTGTAGGACGTCTGAAATCACGGTCGTTGATTGTCTCAGTTAGCGACAGACGATAGTGATGGAGGTTCTGTCAATGCAGGATGCGAGTGACACTCCTCTGATTCCACATTCCTTGTCAATATGCGAGAAGTTGTAGGTGTTTCTCCCCCTATTATTCTTTCTCGTGCGCGTGACTTGCAAGGGCAGTAGGGAACACTTACGCTACAGCAAGCGGGAGTGGGAAAATGGGCGTAAGAGCACTACAACGGTATAAGCGCTGCTTTTGGCCAATAGCTGGTCGAAATGAATTGCATTTGCTTCATTCCTCGACTGATTATAAAAATTATACTTCTTCATAGTAAACTATCCTTCCCGAAAAGTGTAATTCATATCACCTTGAATCACGGGACTAATTCAGACTCTGTAAGTTTGTTTTTCCCATGGCTGTTATGGCACTGTCTGGAGTTGCGCCTTAAATGATAGCCGGTTCCACGATAAGATTCACTACATGCTGTTTCGCATTAAGTTGCGCAACATCACATTCCATCAGTTCTCATCACCATGTTACACCAATATGATTCTACATTCATTCTTTATGCGTGGGTACCTAGCTGAACGTGTTGCACGGTTTGTAGTTCCCGTGGCATTGACCTTTTATCTTGATGGTGCGAGTCTTTGTTACAACTGTGTCACGCCATTTTTCATTCGGTGTTTATGGTGCAAGCCTATGGTTTTGAACGTTTCTTGAATGTAGATCACGTCTATTTTGTGAAGTGTAACACATTCATCCCATAGAGGGTCGATCTCTGCACCTCCCGACACTCATTTTCTGTCACCCTCCTGATGGACATGGTGAGTCAATAGCAGCTAATATGTTTCTGTCATAACTGCTAACACAAAATTTTCAAATGAGCCTTTCTACAGACTGAACCTGCGACCTCGCGCTCTAGGAGATCCTTGTAAGTTTTCTGTTACAGATAAATGAATACGTTTTGTTATAAGTTAGTACTATTATAACTAGTGGATGCTGAACGACATATATTGTGAAGTGTTATGTAGTTACTTCTGTTGCCTGAGTGCGATCAAATGAAAATGTTTTCTATTACTTAATGTTACTGCTTCTAGAAGACATTTGGTGTTACTTGAGTACTGTTGAGGTTTATTCAGACATCAGAGATGTCTATTCCATAATACTGTTTCCTGTCTTACAAATCAGTTTTTGCATGATAAATAAACTGGCAATAAAAGCACTTAGGCTCACATCTGCAAAGTCACTAAACCCACTCCACCCAAATTCAATGCTACACTTTGTTTACGTTCTTAAAAGAAGGGCCATTTTGTAGGAACCTGTAAATCCTTCATTTACCATTGCGCTAACACGTACTTCAATCATATGTGTTGTAGTATCCTGCCAACTCGTCTAATATAGGGTGCACAGAAAGTTGTTTTCCCCGATCGGTAGACAACAATTCATGCAAATCTTCAAATCTTATTAATGGAATTTATTACAGTAAGTTTAATTGACAATACTTAACTTTGCGTATTCACAAAAGAGTGTCGCAAGCGACTGGTGACATGCAAATAAACAGTGTCCTTAGATATAAACAAGTTCAATGCAAGCAAAACAATTCAGTTCATAAGTCAGTGCTGGAGCGTTTGTAAGATGACTGGTCTTCTATGAGCGCGGCTACGCGGCGCGGCACTTATATTTTCCTCGTATAGATGCCGTTCCCGTCTTTGTATCGTCTTAGTCAACGCACGATTGGCTAACGTTGTCTCATAGCCCTCTCTGCTGTAACGTTCTAAGCCGACGCACCGGCGCTTGCGCTTGATGTCACGCCGGACCATTCCTCCTCCGCCCCCCCCCCCCCCCCCCCCACAAAGTGACAGAGCGTCGCCATGTAGGGAGCGCGACAACGGCGGGGGAGGCTTACCAAACTACATATTGTACCACTCCCTGCAACTGTGAATAACTGATCAGGTTGGGAGTAGGGTCGCAATTATGTTCATGGAGGTCCTCTCCCTTCTGTTACTCAGATCCTTGCTCAATGGGGGAAAGACTTCGTCGACTCAACTTTCTTCGAATAAGAAAGACACGAAACGATGACTTTCTTACTGCTGACTCCGCTTTCTACGTAGCTCAGAATTATCTTTCTCTAACAACGTTGGTATAAAAAAATAAGAAATAAGGTATCAACAATTTGCTGAAGCCGTCAATCGGCGAATAACACGTTCCCACACTGCCGTATCATGTCGTAATATTCCATGTTAATACAGAACGCGCAAAAATGTTCATTTTCTTCTTTTTTGTTATTCGGAGTAGTTACTTTTCAAAGTAATAAAGGAACAGAGTAAAATTATTCAAGACTTGAAAGACACAAACATTTGAGGAAAAAAATACTTAATTGTGTATATGTTGGTTTCCTTTACATAAGAATTTACATTTACGTTGACAAAACGTAATCTTAAATCTAACAAACGGAAAATGTACATATATAATTCGAAATATCACTCTCAGCAAAATACTCCTGAGACAGTGCGACTAAATACTGCTTGACGTCGCGAAAGAGTGAACCGAATGAATATTTATTCATACAAGGCATACCTCCAAAGTCGGTGTTGTTGTCCTTGGTAATCTTATGTTACGAGCATTAGGCCGAGGACCAAGGCACAGAAACATGCATTGTACTACGCCCTAACGCCCATAAAAAAAGAATGACCACCACGCGGCTGCTACGGTCGCAAGTTAGAACCCTGCCTCAGGCATGGATGTGTGCGATGTCCTTAGGTTAGTTAGGTTGAAGTAGCTCCAAGTCTAGGGGACTGATGGCCTCAGATGTTAAGTCCCATAGTGCTTAGAGCCATTTTTGAAAGAATCGCCATGAACAATTACTGCTCCCCCTCCAACAGCTACGTTAGGAAGCAAATGTGATGCAATGGTGTTGTTATCAGACAATTTCAGAAAAATATTTCTTTATATGGCGAAAGAATTATTGACAGTCGTAGCAAGAAGACTGTCGACGTTCTGATATTATCAAGACCTAATTAAGGGTATTGAAACATTGTTGTCTAAAACCATCAGTATCGATATTTTGCAGATAAACACGATCAGGACCTTAGCTAACTGGAAGTCTGAACGTTCGGGATTCTAACCCTCAGCAGGACACACTGATTTCGTAATACTAAAGCTGGGATTGTTCCTATGAAACGACGACACCAATTTCTTTACCCCAGCCTTGTTCCATTTTAACTGATGCTCCCCCTGTAATATTTCATTGACAACGAAACAAAACCTGAATCTTCCTTCCTTCCATCCTTCTACCCTTCCTCCTTTCCCCCTCTATTGTTGTACCTCAGTTCAACAAGGTTTGTTCACTGAAGGAAGAACCACTCAAGTAACCTCAGTAACTCCGTACCAAACGTACATACTCACCTGCCTCTGACATTCAACTTGACTCAGGCAATGCGGACTCTCCTCGGCCCAAGTGTTGTCAGAAAACAAATCTACACTACAGAGGAACAACTTTTACTAAAAAAAAAAAAAATACACGACGTGGGGTATGTGAAACGTGAAAACAAGTGATCTATCTAACCAAATATTTTTCTGAACGTGTATGATAACATCAGTGGTTAACAACACAGACGTGTTATGCAGAACACGTCCCGTAAAACTACGCTCCATGTACGCGAACTATCCAGCCGCACTCCTACTCAGCGCCCGTAGCGCTGCGGCGCGCAGAGCTGACGATCGAGGAGGGAAAGAATAAGGAAGGCTGCAGGCGGACACAGCTAGCACAACGCAGTCGGCTTGTAACAATTTGCTAACAATATTAATTGCGTTAAATATAAGCACAGCCAAATGAGAACCGAACACCTGCAAAAACAGGGGCGCCGGAATGGTTCCATTCAAAGGTAATCACAACATGCATAGAGACATTTATCCCATTGTTTGGTTAAAGGCGGTTATTCGCTGATGTATCTACAACCGCACCCACGCTCTTCCTCGTCTACCTGAAAGGAACAACCACTCATGTCTTTCTTCGTGTCACCAAAATGAGCAAATCACAGGGTAAAAGAAGCGGGATTTACGGAGGATGTTGCCTCCATCCCATAGGCAGAATGTGGCGGGAGTTACCGTGGAACGGGATTTTCCCGTCCGACAGCCCGAGGAGGAACGGTAAAGCCAGCACTCGAAACATCCCACATCTCCCCCGCCAAAGAAATCGAAAGCTGTTCACGCAAGTTTCAGTAAGTCCGTGATGACCTCCTTCGGCGCATGAGTCGTCGAGTTCCTCGAACGTGGCAAAACAATCATTGGGCAGCGCTATGAAGCTGTGACGTTCCATAAAGTAAAAAATCCCACAATTCGGTCGGGTGGAATCATCCTGTAGCACTATAACACTCATTCTCACACTGCCAATAGGACGAAAGCTGCACTCCAGCGACAGGGCTGCGAAACACAACAACATCCTCCGTCCGACCAGGAGTTTTCACCGGCTGATTTTCACATCTACGTCGGCTTGAGCAAAAAAATGGGTCGACGTCGGCTTCAGTCAGACTATTAAGTGCAAGAATGGGTGCTGTAGTGGATCTAACAGCACCCGAGCGCGTTCTGCTAAACAGTAATTGTTTCGTCTTCCAGTAGGATAAATGTCTTAACGTTTGTAGTGATCATTTTTTAATAGAACCATTTCACGACCCCGTTGTGATTGGAAGTTTGGATTAGAAATACCATGGCGTCTATGCACTTGTTCAAAAAAAGAGAAAAAGTGGAGAAGCCACATCATTCAAAGCTGAATGGGAACTGCTATGTATTTCGCATAGTTTGAAGGCCATGCAAAGTGCTTAAAACGATTCGGACTACAATGAGGCGAAACAACACCAGCCTCGAAGACGATATGATATATTTGTTTTCTGACGAATGAGAGCGAATACTGGCTGAACTTAAGGCAGCCCTTAGCGGAAAAATCAAGTTACGAATAAAAACAAAAGTGAAAAATTCTTTTATAGATGACATCACCAATTACTTGAAGCACTGTCTTTTAATGCAAGGGGAGAATATTTTTCTAAGAGACACGGTGGACAGGGTTGGTGCTATCAAACAAATACCAATCTTGTGTAAAAATCAGCTTGAAGTTCACGACACGAAACATTTTTCGGAACTCAATGCAGTCATTTGTGGATTAGACAAGGCAGATTAAGTTTTAATAATTTACATATTTCATCATGAGTTCTTAAAGAGTCTCCCAGACTTTGGAGAAGATTTCGATTTATTTATCAAATCCTTGTCGATTTTTGCTCTCATTTCCCTCCTCATTACATCCAACGTGAAACGACAGACCAGCACAGTAACATTTGGCACAAAGACGTGTTTGTCCAATCCAGCAATCCCTGGAGCAATTTTCTAGACTGCACAGCCAAGTCAAAGTTACTGCAATGATACTTCCACTGTATGTGTGCATACAGTTTTCTTTCTGTTATTCCGCCAAAGTTAAAGTTTAACACTTACTTGCGTAAATTCTTGTGTTTCTAAATGTTTGCTGCTCGGGGCAGCCGCGTTGTCTGCGGCGCCTAGCCACGGTTCGCACGGCTCCCCCTGTCGGAGGTTCGAGTCCTCCCTCCGGCATGGGGGTGTGTGTGTTGTCCTTAGCGTAATTTAGTTTAGCTTAGAATAAGTAGTGTGTAAGTCCAGGGACGGGTGAACACAGCAGTTTGATCCCACAGGAAATTACCACAAATTACCAAGTTATAAACGTATATGTAGATATATATATTCCAGAACCGAAATATGTGTATATTTATAATTAATCACTACTTCATGTCTGAATTTATAGCATTTTGTAGCTCTACTCGCTGTCTGATGTACTTGTTGGATTAAGTACTAACCTTATTCGTTTGGCAGAGAAATAAAACGTTGAAAATGAAGATTGGTGATTTAATGCTGCTAAAAATAGCCTGTTGTTGTTATTGTTATTGTTGTGGTCTTCAGTCCTGAGACTGGTTTGATGCAGCTCTCCATGCTACTCTATCCTGTGGAAGCTTCTTCATCTCCCATTAACTACTGCAACCTACATCTTTCTGAATCTCCTTAGTGTATTCATCTCTTGGTCTCCCTCTGCTATTTTTACCCTCCACGAGGCCGTACAATTCTAAATTGGTGATCCCTTGATGCCTCAGAACATGTCCTACCAACCGATCCCTTCTTCTGGTCAAGTTCTGCCACAAACTTCTCTTCTCCCCAATCCTGTTCAATACCTCCTCATTAGTTATGTGATCCGTATTAATCACCTCTCAGAAGTAGTAGCACTATGTTGCATACATATCTTCCCAAGTTTCCCGCGTGTGTAGCCTTCAGTACATTTCCATCTCACGTATCAGCTCAGGACAGCGCAGTGGTGGGGGAAGCTGAAATTGTGAGCAGACTCATCTAGGTTCTTGGATCTCGAGTGCACTTTGAGAGCGTAAATCTTGTGCAGATCTGAGTCAGAAGAAATTTATCTTCAATTTCGTAGCAAGAAATCCTACTGAAAAATTGATAAATTTACTGAGTCAATTGCTGCTCTATAAGCATTGATCTGTCGGTTAAATAAAGTGTGGCAGCAAGTGATGAGCCTAAAAAGAACCGGACCATAAAATAATTGAGAAACTCTCCACAACACGGAATTCGACGTTGTATATGACTGAAAGAAATTTACAGGGGCGTGCAGCGATTAATAATATCTTAATTTGCTTACTACTGCACCATATATGCAAACAGCTGCCTGTAAAGCAGATCTAGCAAATTATTGTGATACTGTGCTGCCTATTGAAGTGCTTACTCGTGAAATTACAGTAGGAAAGTGCACTGCAAACAATCAAGTAATCTCAATAAGTTCACTAGTGGCTGTTAAAATTGCTACACCACGAAGATGACGTGCTACAGACGCGAAATTTAACCGACAGGAAGAAGATGCAGTGATATGCAAATGATTAGCTTTTCAGAGCATTCACACAAAGTTGGCGCCGATGGCAACACCTACATCGTGCTGACATGAGGAAAGTTTCAAACCGATTTCTCATACACAAACAGCATTTGACCGGCGTTGCCTGGTGAAACGTAGATGTGATGCCTCGTGTAAGGAGGAGAAATGCGTACCATCACGTTTCCGACATTGATAAAGGTCGGATTGTAGCCTATCGCGATTGTGGTTTATCGTATCGCAACATTGCTGCTCGCGTTGGTCGAGATCCAATGACTGTTAGCAGAATATGTAATCTGTAAGTTCAGGAGGGTGATACAGAACGCCGTGCTGGATCCTAACGGCCTCGTATCACTAGCAGTCGAGATGACAGGCATCTTATCCGCATGGCCGCAACGGATCGTGCAGCCACGTCTCGATCCCTGACTCAACAGATGGGGACGTCTGCAAGACAACAACCATCTGCACGAACAGTTCGACGTTTGCAGCAGCATGGACTATCAGCTCGGAGACCATGACTGCGGTTACCCTTAACGCTGCATCACAGACAGGAGCGCCTGCGATGGTGTACTCAACGACGAACCTGGGTGCACAAATGGCAAAAGGTCATTTTTTCGGATGAATCCAGGTTCTGTTTACATCATCATGATGGTCGCATCCGTGTTTGGCGACATCGCGGTGAACACACATTGGAAGCGTGTATTCGTCATTGCCATACTGGCGTATCACCCGGCGTGACGGTATGGGGTGCCATTGGTTACACGTCTCGGTCACCTCTTGTTCGCATTGACGGCACCTTGAACAGTGGGCGTTACATTTCAGATGTGTTACGACCCGTGGCTCTACCCTTCATTCGATCCCTGCAAAACCCTACATTTCAGCAGGATAATGCACGACCGCATGTTGCAGGTCCTGTACGGGCCTTTCTGGATACACAAAATGTTCGACTGCTGCCCTGGCCAGCACATTCTCCCGATCTCTCACCAATTGAAAACGTCTGGTCAATGGTGGCCGAGCGACTGGCTCGTCACAATAAGCCAGTCACTACTCTTGATGAACTGTGTGACACCGTGTTGAAGCCGCATGTGCAGCTGTACCTACACACGCCATCCAAGCTCTGTTTGACTCAATGCCCAGGCTTATCCAAGCCGTTATTACGGCCAGAGGTGGTTGTTCTGGGTACTGATTTCTCAGGATCTATGCACCAAAATTGCGTGAAAATGTAATCACATGTCAGTTCTAGTATATTTGTCCAATGAAAACCCGTTTACCCTCTGCATTTTTTCTGCGTGTAGCAATTTTAATGGCCAGTAGTGTAGTATATTGAATGAAGACACATTTGTCATGCAATTAATGCAGACTATCAGAAGAAACCTGAAGAGTAACTTCACAACAGAAAACAAAAAAATTGCTTACTACCATCTGAACATGATGACGTATTAGCCACATCAAAGTTGCTTGATCCTGTATCTAAGAACAAACACATTAAAATTCCTTTAGCGTGCTCAAAGGCAATCAAGACCATCAAAGGTTTACATTCAGGTTTTGAAACGACTATCAGCGATGACGGGCTACACGTTCATCCATTACTGTGAAACGGAGAAACCAAATTGAATTTATGGCGTCAACAGTAGAAAGTAGAAGGAACAAAAACGAACCTACCATTATAGTTCAGTTATTATGTGAAAGATTGCCTTTTAGATCCTAAACAAGATCCTTTAGAAGTGTGGAATCGCATAATTGATATTATTTATCCAAAACAACGGACTGAAGGGAAATCTTTAAAATGCTATTTTTACATTGTGTTGCAAAAGTTTGTGGGATATGTAATGATATTTATTGATGTTTTATAGATTAAAAAGTATAAAAAATTAAGCATACGATTATCTGAATGTTGATTTTTACAGCCATCTATAAAGTCATCATTGAACACCGACGTGAAAAACATCACTGTTTCGTGTTCGATTATTATCGACCATCGTTGATCACAAAATTAAATCAGCATCGATGATTTTCCAAAATCACACATCCCTCCTTCGCACCCATACCATTTTTGTGGACCATTATTCGGTTACCTTGTAGAATCTATCTTTACATTGCCTTAAAAAAGACAAGTTGGATTGCACAAACGAACGTCATGGATATTGTTGTGGAAAAAACATGGCATATGTGCTGCTGATGTAAGGTATCAGACAGACGTCACGCTGTGGTCTATAGTATAGTCCACACGGCCGTCCTATTTAACACCAGTAGATTTGTATTTGCGAAGCATCAAAAGAATCGTGTTAATGCCAACGAGAGCACAACTTCAGATGGCTTCAGTCATGGAGGTAGCTTGTCCGTAGGTCGTTTAGAAGACACATCGGATTTTGCATTCAGAAAAATGGCCATTCGACAGAACATGTAAATCATTATTCATCTTAACATATCCAATTACGAATATCGTGTTCCATCCACACCTTCAACTTAGAATTTAGCTCCCTAACTACAATAAATGGAAATTTGATTAGAAGTGATTTGTGTAAAAATTGTTTAAATACTTGAGTTACATGACAGAAAATAAATGTACTAGGTTCACAGCTCGACAGAGAAAATTACATTATTACGTTTACCTGTCTAAACGAAAATCCGTTTCACTTATGTAATTTTCACAGAAGAACACCTTATCTGAAACACTGTTTATATTTAACTTGCGTATGATAAAATTTCAAGAGACCTGCCAACTCTTGTGTGCGAATCAACTTGTTACCAGTAGTCCAATTCATACGAAACGCAGCTTGCTTAGTTCGTTCATAAGATCCAGTAGATAGCAGAGATCGGTCTTTTAGATTTCCAGAATACAGTCTGAGTATACCGCCTGACAGGAAAACTGAAGCACCCAGATGGTATGGCCTGGTGTTAATGTAACTTCGTATACATACATACAGTCGGCAGATATGTGATCACAGTTAATAATTCTCTGTGATGTATATAGAACAGCCATTAGTGTTGTTCGTGTTAGGTGTTGTTACCAAGTATGGTAAGATGTTCAATGTTGTTACCAGGTCTGGTAGGACATAGAAGGTGCGTGAAGCGCGTCTGGTGTTGAGTGGTCACCGCGAAGGACAGTATGAGATGCCTCGTATTAGTTGGTATAGAGTTATCAGTACCTGATAACGCTGTACTCGATCCCATCATTATAGGTCTCTGTGTAGTCGACTGGCCGAATCGTGCAAAATCCATATTTTTGAAGCATTGAGATGTGACACTGGCCTGATGTTACACTGAATGGAAACGCGAGGGCAGGCATACTCGTCAGCAAGTTTCCTGTCTAACACGTCCGATAACCACAAGGGAGGATCGCATTATTGGGCACCAGCATATCCTAACGCCTTCACATATGGGCCCCTCCATTCCAGAGCAACTACTGGTTATTTTATTTTTTATTTTATTTTCTTCCATTTAAAAATGACTTTCCACAATATTAAATTGTACATATAAACAGTGTGAAACTTACTTGATTTATTCCTATTTTTTTTATAAGATTTAATAATACTGCAACTTTTAACACTTACAGACTTAAAAAAGGAAGATACGGAAATTCTTAAATTAACAGTTCGTATATAGAACACATGAATCCAGGAAGACAGAAAAGAGGCTACGACGTATTATAACTTTATGACGTATTATAATTAGAAAAGATTATAAAACAAGAAGATATTTGCACTTAAGAAGCTCAAATAAAAGATTATACGAACACATATTAATTTGCATTAGATCCCATCACCTAGCTACCTCAGGTGCTAGGGCTCCGCCAATTATCAAACTCCTCACATTCCAGGTAGTGTACAAAGCATATCTTTAATGCTCAATTTATGTGTACTGGCGTGTATTTGTGCTATTCTTACGATACATTTGTCACAGGACACATACGAGGGGGGACCCAAAAGTAACCAGAATCATAATGCTGCACATCGTGTACTTGTAGTAGCAGGTTGCGCCGCCAGAGGGTTGTAGTAGGGGCTCTGCTGAGTCATTCTGCCACGCGGCGTGACCCAACAGTGAGAAGTGTGGTTTCTTTGGCAGTTCTTTGAGTGTGCGTACAGTGCAGACGTGGCACGAGGAAATGGCTAGTTCTTACGAACTACATGTGGCAGTGAAGTTTTGTTTCTTGCTCGGCAAGAACATAGCAGAAACTGTTGCGATGATTCAAACAGCCTACAAAGACCACGCTCTTAGTAAAACGCAAGTGTACGAATGGTATTCTCGGTTTAAAAAGGGATAAATAGTATTTGAAGATCAGCCCCATTCTGGTCGACCTTCAACTGCTCGAGGCGAAGACAATATTGACAAAACCCGTGATCTCATCAGTGAAGATCGACGCAGGACAATCGACCAACTCGAGAACTTGTCTGGGTTGTCCTGCGGCACAATTCAGCGCATCTTTACCAACGATTTGGGGATGCGAAGAGTGGCAGCAAAATGATGCGTGCTGAAGCTTCTTACTCTAGATCAAAGGGATCGTTGCGTTCAAGCCTGTCTCGCAATGAAGGACGCGTTCAAAGATGATCCACATTTTTTCAACAAAATCATTACAGGTGATAAGTCATGGTGCTACGGGTACGATCCAGAAAGTAAACAACAGTCATCACAGTGGAAATCACCTGGTTCACCTTGACAAGACAAGCTCGACAAGTGAAATCGAATGTGAAAACGATGATGATCTGTTTTTTTGACATCAAAGGGATCGTACACTCTGAATTTGTCCCTGAAAACCAGACAGTAAACCAACAATTCCATTTGGAGGTTATGAAACGGCTTCGCAGAAGTCTGTCGCGGAAACGTCTGGCTTTGTGCGATTCTGGCGTGTGGTTTCTGCATCACGACAATGCTCCCGCGCACACGGCTTTCAGCGTTCGCCAGTTTTTGGCCTCAACGAAGACGACTACCTTGACCCACCCGTCCTATTCGCCGGATTTAGCACCCTCAGACTTCTTCCTATTCCTGAGGATGAAAAGAGACTTGAGAGGGAAGCGTTTTGCGGATGTGGAAGATGTAAAACACAATGTCATGAAAGTGCTAGCAGGTATCAAAGAGGACGAATTTAAAAGGTGCTTCGAACACTGGAATGAACGTTTGGACAAGTGTATTAATGCTAATGGAGAGTACTTCGAAGGAGGTTAAGGTTGTATTTGAAAACAATAAAGTATATGCTTTCTAGAAAGAAATTCTGGTTATTTTTGGGTCCCTCCTCGTATGCTTTACATAGAGTACAATCGGTACATTATTTTTGCATCTTTCACTTCCTTATTTCTGGGTGTTGCATGCGTAGTGCTTGTGTTGACTCTTAAAACTTTAAGATTAATAACCAGTTGTAATTTTATATAATTTTCATTACAAGTATTACCTTTTCTAAGCTTACAATACAGTTAAACAGCTTATATTACAATTGTCATCCAAGACGTTTCTACATCTGTTAACATATTTTATGACAGTTGATCCATTACTGTACCCGCCAGGTTAGCCGAGAGAGCTAATGCGCTGCTTCCTGGACTCGGGTAGACGCGCCATCCCCGGATCGGATCCGCCTGGTGGATTAACGACGTGGTCCAGTGTGCCGGCCAGCCTGGATGTGGTTTTTAGGCTGTTTTCCATATCCCATTAGGTGAATAGCGGGCTGGTCTCCCCGTCCCGCCTCAGTTACACGCCTTGCAGACATTTGAAAAACGTTCGCACTATTTTATGGTTTACGCTAGATGCAGACAGTTGGGGTACACTAATTCTGTCATTCTGTCCCTAGGGGTATGGGGTGGCGCCAGGAAGAGCATACGGCCTCCCCTTAAACTTAACCATGTCACATCCAACCTCAACCATGCTGAACCTGGGCAAAATGTGGGGCAAAGGCACTAACAAAAGGAGCGTTGATCCATTACTGTGTTCCTTCATTTTGTGTTATCTCAGATCTATGTGTATATTGATCTTATTGTCTCTACCTGTTTCAGCAACTGTGTCTGCTTTTGTGTTTGTGCTTGAGTCTGTGTCTCTTTCATTCCAAGTACGCTGTTCCCATCTTTTCGTGTTTGCAAATATTTGTGCATGTGCTTGTTCTTGTTTGTATGCTTCGTGTAAGGTACATGACACATAACCGATTATGTCATTCAGTGTGCTCCAATCGTCGGCTGTAGTAGAATTTATCCTATGTTGTCACACTCAGTTCGGAGTCGTATGTATGTGAGTCCGTCGCAGCGTAAAAAGTGACATGACACAGTGACATGTGTAGGAGTTCTTAGTTCTCCGAAAGGGAACATGGGTGCTCAGCTGAGACCAGACTGAGGGAGGTGTTCTGGGTATGGACCATGGCCTGTGAAGAAATAGATATGTCACGTGAGGGATGCTTTAGCCTTATTCGTTCCTCGATGTTTTGGGAAAAGGTTGTGGACTCGACGCCACTATTCCGTTGAATCCCATTCTGTCGCCTAGGTATCGTTTCGCCAGCGGTTCAGTTGAGGCCTTTCTGTCACATCTTCTCCTATAATTTCAAATAACTTGTCCAGTCTGTCTTTCTTCAATCGGTGTGCTGCTGCTCTTTGGTGGATGGTGAAGTCAATAGGGCACAGTTCCATCTCCAAGCTTAGGCCTCCACCATTGTTGAGCTGAAGGCATTCGACACCATAAGCGGAACATTGCTTTGGCTACATCTCTCAATGATTTTGTGTGTCGCAAGTCGCGGTCGACGCGCCCAAATGGTTCAAATGGTTCTGAGCACTGTGGGACTTAACATTTGTGGTCATCAGTCCCCTAGAACTTAGAACTACTTAAACCTAACTAACCTAAGGACATCACACACATCCATCCCCGAGGCAGGATTCGAACCTGCGACCGTAGCAGTCGCGCGGTTCCGGACTGTAGCGCCTAGAACCGCTAGACCACCGCGGCCGGTCGATGCGCCCAGGCGCTCGTTGCAGAACGTTCTTTGGATTCGAGCAGTGCGATATGGTGTGTACCCATTGTGGGTAGTCTATATTTTGCAGTATAATGTCCGCCAGTTTATACTTCAGTTTGATTTCTTTTCCGGTCGTATGTCTGGTATGTTCCATGAATTACAGTTTGTCATCAAAGCGTAAACCTAAATATGCTGTCACTCTTTTGCGTGGGAAGGCTGTTTTATTAAGCTTGATGCTGTGGTGTCTTTTAAATTGGCTTTTCAGTTGTAAATATACCGTTTCATTAGCTGTAATAGTCGCTTTATTGTTGTTACACCATTCACTGAGGTTGCGTATGGTTTTGTTGTAAGTGTGTTCTTGAGTTTTCCGATACCACAACGAGCAAATCATCAGCGTACGCTACTATCCCATTTGCTCTGTCGTGTCTGTCTAGGTTGTCTATTAGAGGTTCAATCGCAATGTCCCAGCACATGGGTGACGTTTCAATCCCTAGTGGGAATCCTTTGGTTGTTTTCTTGACATCTCATCGGTGTCGCACTCGCTGTTCTACAACTATGTCTCGGTAATAGTCGACAGAGCTACTGCATAAAACTGTTTGAATTTTCGAATAACAGGCCACCAAAAGTTTTCAAAAAGCGCCGGACATATCAGTTAATATCGCAATCACATATATGTCCTGTGTGCTCTTAGTTATCTTAAAGCCCTATATAATTCATAGTGGACTGACTTGTGGGCGTGAACCCATACTGATGTGGGCTGAGACCCAGCAGCCGTCTATGTGACTGTAGTCAATCACACAGTAGTCTCTCCCGGACCTTGCCTAGTACATTCAGTAGACTGTATGAATTGGGTCTGTTGAGACGTTGTCCTTTGTTTTTTTTAACAAGCATTGCGGTTGCCGTTTCCCCGCCCTCGGTTATTATTCCTTGTTCTAAAGGGTCATTAACTAATACGTCAGCTAGAGAACGATCTACAGTACAGCAGTTTTAACATTTCCTGAGTGGGCTCAATCTGGGCACGAAGCCTTCCTGTCTTTGAGTTTCGTAATTGTCAGTACAGCCTCTTCATAAGCGAAAGGAGTCGTGATTGCACCATTTATGTAGTTAATGTTCATTTGTCTGCATAGGTGTTTTTGTGTTAGGTCATGTGAGAAGTCTCTGTTTGGTAGTAACTTTAAGGTACACTGTAGAGCATCTACTAAGCTAAACTAAACTATGGCCGATCACGCCTTGGAAGGCCCAACGGTACCGCCTGTCCGCTGTCTGATCCTCAGCCCACTGGCTTCACTGTATATGGAAATGGAGGGACATGTGGTCAGCACACGACTCTCCGGGGGACATGTGGTCAGCACACGGCTCTCCGGGCCGTATGTCAGTTCACAAGACCGGAGCTTCTACTCCTCAATCAAGGAGCTTCTCAGTTTGTCTCACAAGGGCTGAGTGCACCCGCTTGCCATTAGCGCTCTGCAGACCGGATGGTCACCCATCCAAGTTCTAGCTCAGCCCGACAGCGCCTAACCTCAGTGATCTGACGGGAACCGGTGTTACCAATGCAGCAAGGCCATTGGCGTAGAACATCTACAGTCCTGTGTAATTATATGGCCTGGTCTCTTCAATGTTGACATTACCGTTGGTGTTTTGTTCTCTCAGCGTTTATTGTCAAGGGCTCTCTCCATATGTTATCGTTGTGTTGTGATTGACAGAATTCTGGCAGCACAAAGTCATGCTACCGAAATCCACCGGACTCACGTTTCAACAGCGCGTGCTCCACGGCATGTCACGGACGTCCACCCGTACTCATGTTTTACCTCTCATAGAACTTGGTGAAATTTTACAATAAGGCAATATTCACTCATACGTGACACAGGTCTCCGTAAACTGGTTGTGCAATGTGGAGTTCTGCCGTGCCTTGGAAGATCCACAGATCTGTCTCTTACAGAACGTCTGCTCCTTCCCACATAGCCAATATATCAAGGACCAGTTACATCACTTGTGAGTTAGCTTACTTCAAGAGGATACGCAACGTTTGTGAAACCGTTCCACACCGCATATGCCCGTGCATCCATGCCTGAGAGAATACAACGTCATACTGATAAGTGGGCTCGTACTGTCAAGTATTTGTAAAATTGACTCGATCATCGAAATAACATCACATATCTCACAACTTAGAAGTTCCATTTCCTTTCCTGCAACCTTTCTGTGTGCTTCATCCTTTTCTGTCAGGCAGTGTAGTTCTGCTGCGTCGCCTGCTAAATACGATACTCTCATACCGAACATGTGAACAGAAATCCGATGCACCTGAACACTTCCTAACATAAAGAACATGGTACGTCGGTAGGAAGCATCATCAGATGGGAAAGCAAAGTTCGGCGTACCACAAGGTAGTGTGCTAGGTCACCTGCTATTTACGTTGTATGTCAATGATCTGGCAGATAAACTAAGTAGCCCTATGAGACTACTGTGCACAGTAATGTGACGTAACTTTGAGCTTGTTTAAAAATGCAGAGAGACCTGGAGATCGGTAATTGTCTGGAGCAAAGATTGGCAGCTGATTCGTAACAAAGAAAAAAAAATGGCTCTGAGCACTATGGGGCTTAACATCTGAGGTCATCAGTCCAGTAGAACTTCGAACTACTTAAACCTAACTAACCTAAGGTCATCACACACAGCCAGCCGGGGTGGGAGAGCGGTTCTTGGCGCTACAGTCTGGAACCGCGCGACCGCTAGGGTCTCGCAGGTTCGAATCCTGCCTCGGGCATGGGTGTGTATGATCTCCTTAGGTTAGTTAGGTTTAAGTAGTTCTAAGTTCTAGGGGACTGATGACCTCAGAAGTTAAGTCCCATAGTGCTCAGAGCCATTTGAATCATTTCATCACACACATCCGTGCCCGAGGCAGGATTCGAACCTGCGACCCTTGCAGTCGCGCGGTTCCGGACTGAAGCGCCTAGAACTGCTCGGCCACCGCGGCCGGCTGATTCTTAACCTAAATAAATGTAACGAACGTAATGAATTAGTCACTGGAATCCGTCACACACTTTCAAGGGCGATTTGAGGGGCAGACCCCACAAAAAGCTAGCCTATAAAAGGTGGACTCCAAGCTGTAATTAAAAAATTCTAACGAAAGTGATCGTGAACGATACCCTCATTCGATCAGTTCTTGAGTATTGCTCGTGAGTTGGATCCCTTACAAATTGGGGTTACCGGGAACGTTTCATCGAAGCCTTTCACAATCCGTCGCTGGACTGATTATTTATTGCGAGTGTGACACATGAAATGCTCAGCCATCTGCATAGACAGACATTAGACGTTGTGGATCATGAGGACCTACATCCTTCTGAATCTGCATAGTGTATTCATCTCTTGCTATCCCTCTACGATTTTTACCCTCCACGCTGCCCTCCAATGCTAAATTTGTGATCTCTTGATGCCTCAGGACATGTCCTACCAATCGGTCCCTTCTTCTTGTTAAGTTGTGCCACAAACTCCTCTTCTCCCCAATTCTGTTCAATACCTCCTCATTAGTTATGTGTAACCATCTAATCTTCAACATTCTTCTTGTCCAAAATATTTAGCGTCCATGTCTCACTTCCATATATGGCTACGCTCCATACAAATACTTTCACAAACGACTTCCTGACACTTAAAACTATACTCTATGTTAACAAATTTCTCTTCTTCTGAATCGCTTTCCTTGCCATTGCCGGTCTACATTTTATATCCTCTCTACTTCGACCATCATCAGCTATTTTGCTCTTCAAATGCCAAAACTCCTTTACTACTTTAAGTGTCTCATTTCCTAATCTAATTGCCTCAGCATCACCCGACTTAATTCGGATACATTCCATTATCCTCGTTTTGCTTTTGTTGATGTTCGTCTTATATCCTCCTTTCAAGACACCGTCCATTCCATTCAACTGCTCTTCCAAGTTCTTTGCTGTCTATGACAGAATTACAATGTCATCGGCGAACATCAAAGTTTTTATTTCTTCTCCATGGATTTTAATACCTACTCTGAATTTTTCTTTTGTTTCCTTTACTGCTTGCTCAATATACAGATTGAACAACATCGTGGAGAGGCTACAACCCTGTCTCACTCCCTTCCCAACCACTGCTTCCCTTTCATGCCCCTCTGGTTTCTGTACAAATTGTAAATAGCCTGTCGCTTCATGTATTTTACCCGTGCCACCTTTAGAATTTGAAAGAGAGTACTCCAGTCAACATTGTCAAAAGCTTTCTCTATGTCTACAAACGCTAGAAACGTAGGTTTGCCTTTCCTTAATCTTTCTTCTAAAATAAGTCGTAAGGTCAGTATTGCCTCACGTGTTCCAACGTTCTACGGAATCCAAACTGATCTTCCCCGAGGTCGGCTTCTACCAGTTTTTTCATTCGTCTGTAAAGATTTTGCGTTAGTCTTTTGCAGCTGTGACTTATTAAACTGGTAGTTCGGTAATTTTCACATCTGTCAACATCTGCTTTCTTTGGGATTGGAATTATTATATTCTTCTTGAAGTCTGAGGTTATTTCGCCTGTCTCATACATCTTGCTCACCAGATGGTAGAGTTTTGTCAGGACTGGCTCTCCCAAGGCTGTCAGTATTTCTAATGGAATGTTCCTACTCCCAGGGCCTTGTTTCGACTCAGGTCTTTCAGTGCGCTGTTAAACTCTTCACGAAGTACCGTATCTTACATTTCGTCTTCGTCTAGATCCTCTTCCATTTCCATAATATTGTCCTCAAACACATCGCCCTTGTATAGACCCTCTACATACTCCTTCCGTCTTTCTGCTTCCCCTTCTTTGCTTAGAACTGGGTTTCCATCTGAGCTCTTGGTATTCATGCAAGTGGCCCTCTTTCTCCAAAGGTCACTTTAATTTTTTGTAGGCGGTATCTATCTTACCCCTAGTGATATATGCCCCTACATCCTTACATTTGTCCTCTAGCCATCCTTGTTTAGCCATTTTGCACTTCCTGTCGATCTCATTTTTGAGACGTTTGTATTCCTTTTGCCTGCTTCATATACTGCATTTTTATATTTTCTCCTTTCATCAATTAAATTCAATATTTCTTCTGTTACCCAAGGATTTGTACTAGCCCTCGTCTTTTTACCTACTTGATCCCCTGCTGCCTTCACTACTTCATCCCTCAGAGATACCCATTCTTCTTCTACTGTATTTCTTTCCCCTATTCCTGTCAATTGTTCCCTTATGCTCTCCCTGAAACTCTCTACAACCTCTGGTTTAGTCAGTTTATCCAGGTCCCATCTCCTTAAATTCCCACCTTTTTGTAGATTCTTCAGTTTTAATCTACACTTCATAAACAATAGATTGTGGTCAGAGTCCACATCTGCCCCTGGAAATGTCTTACAATTTAAAACCTGGTTCCTAAATCTCTGTCCTACTATTATATAATCTATCCGATACCTTCTAGTATCTAAAGGATTCTTCCATGTATACAACCTTCTTTTATGGTTCATGAACCAAGTGTTAGCTATGATTAAGTTATGCTCTGTGCAAAATTCAACCACACGCCTTCGTCTTTTATTTCTTACCCCCAATCCATATTCACCTACTGTTTCCTTCTCTCCCTTTTTCCTACTGTCGAATTCCAGTCACCCATGACTATTAAATTTTCGTCTCCCTTAACTACCTGAATAATTTCTTTTATCTCATCATACATTTCATCAATTTCTTCATCATCTGCAGAGCTAGTTGGCATATAAACTTATACTACTGTAGTAGGTATGGGCTTCGTATCTATCTTGGCCACAATAATGCGTTCATTATGCTGTCTGTAGTAGCGTACCCGCACTCCTATTTTTTTATTCATTATTAAACTTACTCCTGCATTACCCCTATTCGATTTTGTATTTCTAACCCTGTATTCACCTGACCAAAACTCTTGTTCCTCCTGCCACCGAACTTCACTAATTGCCACTGTATCTAACTTTAAGCTATTCCTTTGCCTTTTTAAATTTTCTAACCTACCTGCCCGATTACTGGATCTGACATTCCACGCTCCGATCCGTAGAACGCCAGTTTTCTTTCTCCTGATAACGACGTCCTCTTAGTAGTCCCTGCCCGGTGATCCGAATGGGAGACTATTTTACCTCTGGAATATTTTACCCAAGAGGACGCCATCATCATTTAACCATACTGTAAAGCTGCATGCCCTCGGTTATATTACGGCTGTAGTTTCCCCTTGCTTTCAGCGAAAATACTTGCGCACTCTGTGAATATCACATAGAGTGCGCAAGTATTTTAGATAGTGGACTTCGCTACAGCCATACAGCTGAATACTCTTCCAATTCCCAAAGAAGAATTAAAGCAGTAATGATTCATTAATGAGACAAGCAAACGAAAAGAAGTGTTCTTAATGGAAGTAGCTTATCGTCATCTGAATACTAACACAACAATAAAAATTCAGTATTACAAACATTTTTTCAAAATATCTTCACTCAACTTATGAAAAATGTATCTCTACTTGGCTTAACGTAATATTTAACATATTTTTTTTATAATAATGTTCATTGAAGTAGAGCCGGCCGTTGTGGTCGAGCGGTTCTAGGCGCTTCAGTCCGGAATCGCGCTGCTGCTACGGTCGCTGGTTCGAATCCTGCCTCGGGCATGGATGTGTGTCATGTCCTTAGGTTTGCTAGGTTTAAGTAGATTCTAAATCTAGGGAACTGATGACCTCAGATGTTAAGTCCCATAGTGCTTAGAGCCATTTCATCTGTTTAAGTAGGAACTTCATTGACAATGGTTGTACTAGGTCGTATATACCGTATCTTCTATGACAAGCTTTTTCACTTTTTTTGTTCCTTTATTTATTTATTTATTTTGGCATAAAGCTCGTGGATCCGGAAAGACTCCCATTGCCTTGTGTATAAATTATCTCGGACCCAATGAAACCGCTTGTGGAAACCCGACCTAAATATGTCTACTTAGATTAGCTTCGCTCATTTTCCTTGTCTATTAAAAAGGGAAATTTAAAGAAGATATATTTGATAACGTTCATATTCGAAAAATTATGTACGATTTGTATGTGTGAATGTAAATGAGAGGGACGTTTGGATCTCATTCAAGAAAGTTGTTGCTGAGTTCTTGTGATACAAAAAGAGTCTACATTATTGTTTCGTTGTAGGTAACATCATGGATAAGCTCAAGGCAGAAGAAAATTTCAGGAGGCTCAACTTTCACTTTTAATAGTCACCTGGACCTTTTCCTGAAAATCTGGGTAATGGCAATGAGGAATATGTACAGCGCTTTCATTAAGGCATCAAAATAATGGAAAGACCGTGTCTGAGCTGCTGGAATAACAATATTACTGTTGGTCACTTCATCGGGACTTACGAAAAATTCATTGAAGAAAATGCTTTGATAGCTTAGGAAGGAAATTTAAGCTGATGGGCACATAAACAATACATGTAAAAAGTTGTTTCCATGAGAATCTTTTTCCTATTGTAATGCTGATTAACTTTTCCTTCTTCGATGTGCTTCGCTAATTTTGTAGTGTTTAACTAATTTACATTGTGACAATACTGTACGCGATAGGATGTAAATTAGAGTCAGTTATGTATTCAGCCCCAGAAATCATCTTGAGGTAATACTATTCCTTAAAAGAACCTGACTGAAAAAGACGTCTTCGTTGGCCCGCAGCATTGCACAGGGGTGTGCTTTCTACCCCACCAGTTGCCACGTTCATACGAGTTTTGAAATTCTGTTTTCTGTAACCCTATTACGCAATACCGCTTCCCTCTGCTCATGTGAATATTTCAGCACCGATTCAGGACATGCCGTTCTGGCTGCCGGATTACAGCTTCTGTGAAACGTTTCATTTCGATGTAAGCTCTATACCGTAGTTCAGTCGTAATTGGGTTGTCAGGTTGATATTTGATTTTAAAATGTTTGTTAATGTAGATGAACTGCTTTTCTGTGCATTGAGGGAAACAATATGTATTTGACTGAGCAGGAAATTGGGCTTTTCCTTTACTTAATTGACAGAACTTTTGTTATTTATTATACACGTAAATATTAGATACGTAAATACAAATTTACTGAATTAGCTTCATTAAGTTGGTACGCAATAACCAAAAACATTACGTAGCTGGTTAATTTGTAACCTGATGTACCCATTCTCGATTTTAGTGTTACATGCCCTCATACATTATTACTGGTTTACGACAAAATATTCGTTAACTCTATGCGCGGTATCCAGAATGTGTCTTCATTCATTAGAAAGTTTTATAGTCATTCATAATCTCGGAAACGTTGAGGAACAACAAACTTCTGACTTCTTCCATGATCCGCCTGCTATAAGGGGATCTAATAAAACAGTTTTACATTCATTGATTGGCACGGATAAAATTTTGAAATGTCTTTTGAGGGAAATATGTCTCCCCCGACGAAAACGTACTTTCTCTATATTAAAAATATTATGGACGTACCAATAACCCTTATCCATCATGCCGACGATATCTGACCAGATAATTTGAAAACACTATTTTTGTAAAACAAATGAGACTAGTAAAACGTATGTTTTAACAGATCAGCAAAATCGATTCAGGCCTGAAATGTAAACGCGAGAGAGAAAAATTTGTTTCCCAAATAAGATTTTCGCCTCCTGCACATTGCGTCACATGCAAATATAGCCACACACCCAACTACAGCATTTCGGCAAGTGTGCTTCACCTTCTGCAAGATAACGGTCGAAAACATTCCGTTTGTTTACGGAACATAGTTTTTCAATTATTTAAGCATGAATCAATATTCAAAGAAGTGGAACACAGAAGTACGAAGTAATAGCTGGATACGCTTGAAGTTGTCTAAGGCTATAGATACAGCAATGAGGAATAGCCCAGTAGGCAGTAGAGAAGAGAAGAATGGACGTCTCTAAAAAAGACAATCACAGAAGTTAGAAAAAGAAACATTGATACAAAGAGGGTAACTGCGAAGAAACCATGGGTAACGGATGAAATACTTCAGTTAATAGATGAAAGAAGGAAGTACAAAGAGTTCAGGGAAATTCAGGATTACAGAAATACAAGTCGCTGGAATGAATTAAGGAAGAAGTGCATGGACGCTAAGGCGAAATGGCTGCACAAAAAACGTGAAGAAGTCGAAAAAGGAATAATTGTCGGAAGGACTGACACAGGATATAGGAAAGTCAAAGTAACCTTCGGTGAAATCAATAGCAAGCGTGGAACACTAGGAGCGCAGCGGGGATTCCATTGATAAATGCAGAGGAGAGAGCGGGTAGTTACATTGAAGGCCTCTGTGAGATTCGTCTCATGTGATCGAAGAAGAAACTAGAGACGATTTAGAAGCGACAGGTGATCCAGTATTAGAATCTGAATTTAAGAAACCTTTGGAGGATTTAAGGTCAAGTAAGGCAGAAGGGATAGGAAACATTCCATCAGAATTTCTAAAATCATTAGGGGAAGTTCTAACAAAAAGACTGTTCACGTTGGTGAGTAGAATGTCAGAGTATCGAGACGTACCACTTCACTCCCGTAAAAATATCATCCACCCAATTCCGAAGACTCCAAGAGCTCTCAAGTACAACAATTATCGCACAATCAAGGTAACAGCTCATGAGTCCAAGTTGATGACACGAATAATATACAGAAAATTGGAAAAGAAAATTGAGGATGTGTTAGATGACGACCATCTTGGCTGTAGGAAAGGTAAAGGCACCAGAGAGGCAATTCTGGCATTGCGGCTGACAATGGAACCAAGAGTAAAGAAATATTAAGAAACGTTCATAGGATTTGTCGATCTGGAAAAGCGTTCGACAGTGCAAAATGGTGGAAGATGTTGCAAACTCTGAGAAAAATCGGGGTAAGCTAATGGAGAGTCAGGTAATACACAATATGTACAAGAGCCAAGATAAGAGTGGATGACAAAGAACGAAGCGCTCGGATTAAAAACGGTGTAAAACAGCGGTGTAGCCGTTGGCCCCTGCTGCTTAGTCTAGATATCGAAGAAGCAAAGATGGAAATAAAAGAAAGGTTCAGGATTGGGATTAAAATTTGAGGTGAAAGGATATGTATGATACGATTCGCTGATGACATTGCTATCCTGAGTGACAGGGAAGAAGAATTGCGTGTCTGCTGAATAGAACGAACAGTCTAAAGAGTACAGAATATGGACTGAGAGTAAATAGAAGAAAGACGAAATTAATGAGAAGTAACAGAAATGAAAACAGCGACAAACTTAACATCAGGATTGATGGTCATGAAGTAGATGACGTTAAGGAATTCTTCTACCTAGGTAGCAAAATGACCAATGACGGACGGAGCATGGAGGACATCAAAAGCAGACTAGCTATGGCAAAAAAGGGCATCCCTAGCCAAGAGAAATCTACAAGTATCAAATGGTTCAAATGGCTCTGAACACTATGGGACTTAACTGCTGAGGTCATCAGTCCCCTAGAACTTAGAACTACTTAAATCTAACTAAGCTAAGGACAACACACATACCCATGCCCGAGGCAGGATTCGAACCTGCGACCGTAGCGGTCGCGCGGCTCCAGACTGTAGTGACTAAAACCACTCAGCCACTCCGGCCGGCCTACAAGTATCAAACATAGGTCTTACATTGAGGAAGAAATCAGTGAGAATGTACGTCTGGAGTACATTATTGTACGCGTAGGGCAATATGGACATTGGGAAAATCGGGACAGAAGTGAATAGAAGCATTTGAGATGGGGTGCGACAGCTGAATGTAGAAAATTAGGTGGACTGTTAAGTTAAGGAATGAGTAGGTTCTATGCAGAATCGGAGAGGAAAGGGATATGTGGAAAGCACTAACAAGGAGAAGGAACACGATCATAGAATATCTGTTAAGACATCAGGTAATGTCTTCCATGGTACTTGTGGGAGCTGTAGAGGACAAAAACTGTAGAGAAGGACAGAAATTGGAATACATCCAGTAAATAACTGAGGAGGTATGATGCAAGTGGTACTCTGAGAAGAATGTCCAAGCTTGTACAAGCAAACGTCACTTGTGAGGCAATCGTCGTAACAGCACTGCTTCGAGTGATATTTATACTAGCATACTTGGACTGCGTGGAGTCGTGGAGATTTGTGCGTGCTTGCACATGTGTAATTGTAAAGCTTATTTTTCTCTTTATTGCTACTGTACTCCTTCGTCCATCATGGCGTACACTGTCGCTCTGCAGGCGAGAACAGTAAGTAATCAATGGAAACATACTTTGTAAAAGATATAAAAATATGAAATATCTATATGTTTTTAAAATCGGTAAAACATTCGGTTATACCCTTTTTTTGAAATACAGTCACTTGACGATAATCTGTATATGGGGCACTTCACTTTACCGAAGATGCAGGAACAGTAAGTGAAAAGAGTTGTAGGAGGAATAATATTTTGCAAAAATGGTGTGAGACAGAAGTATTGGAGATGAGGGTCACAAACCAACGGTTTGGAAAAGAATGATGAAAAGTGGTGGAAGGGGCGGGGGGGGGGGGAGGGAGGGCGGTGGAGCAAGAGCACTGATACTAGCAAGGGAAAAGAGTATTCTACTATAGTTGGGAAAATGAATAAATTTCTGGGTGGATTTCATGGTTCAGTAGCAGTAAGAGGCGGCGGAAGTTTCGATGGGTGCAGGATGTGGAGAGTGTGTAGGTGTAAGACTGGAGGGGTGCGATGGTACGAAGGTAGCAGAGTACTAGTGTTAATAACAGGGATGAAACGATAGGCTACTCGGTGCAAAGTTTGCGGGAAATGTACGATATCCGAAAGTGTGCAGAGTGGGGGAAGAGAGAGAAGAAATTAATGAGACAGTATAGCATCCACGAGGGGAATCGTAGCTGGATACGGAAAATGAGACGGAGTTCACAGCATTTAAGGATTTGATTTTGTAAAATTCTGGTGGATAGTAAATGCAGACGATGTTGCTATGAGGGAGGCTTGGCCACAATGAGGGTTTGTAAGTATGAAGTATTGTGGACGGGTGCATTCCCATGTTTGGCCAGTTAGTACTTTCAGTAGCTTTGGTCTATCACGATGTTACTGCTGTATGATTAGTCGATGAGGTGCGAAATCTTACTGTCGACAGTGTAAGGTTTTTATTTTTCTTTCCGCTTTATTTTTGTTTTATCTCCCTCACTCTACATGAGTCGGTGTTGGCCTGTCGGTGGCACAATCAACTCAATTTTCAATCGTCAGATTTACAAAAACTATTAATTAAAAATTAACTGATGAAATATTTACGAACGATTTTAATTTCGTAAAAGGACGACTTTTAAGGAAGTTTTCTATAAAAGAAAGGTGATTTACAATATAATTGCAACACATTGGATAATTGGTGATTTTAAGAAAGGAGAAGTGTATTATCATTAAAAACTGAAGGACCTTGGTTGGAAAAAAATTCCAAGTATTTTGAAGGAAGAGCATTAGGTGTCTTGTAGTGTAGTAGGGTGAGGGTTTAAGTTCCGGTGGTTATATCGATGGAGAATGTTCTGGAGTGGCTATTAGGAAGACTAGAGAGGAGAAATAGTTTGGAGTATGGGTATGACCATAATATGAAGAGGAAAATTAGTAAAAGTGTAATTAAACTTGGGCTGTAAAGTGGAAAATGTAGAGAGATAGGTAGAGAGGACTTGATACTGTAGATAAATATCAGGGCGGATTTCGTTGTGTGGGATAGGGAGTCTGCTTATATTTCATTGGGAGCGGGCGTGGAGAGTGTGAAGGCGTAGGGCTGGTGGAATTTATCGGTAGAGGCGCCGCAGTGTACCAGGATTAGAAATTAGAGGAGAAAAGCGGTGCTGAAGTGTTCAATGTGAGTGAGGAGAGGGAGAACGTAGGCGGATGGAGAAAGTGGGTTCATGGATTTGCATTGATCAAGATTTCAGTACGCAGGCGCCTTATGGACCCTACACACACACACACACACACACACACACACACACACACAGCCGAAAGCTGACCACCACCGTTACTTCATCCAACACATTGTGCCATGCGTAGTGCTGTCGTGTCAGCCGCCTGTAAGAAGTTCGTCTTTTGTCACTGCTGCACTGTAATGGCTGGATTAAGTCGGTCGGAGCGTGTGTAGGTTGTCGACGAATTTGGTCGGTCGGTCGGTTGGTGCAAATGTAGAGCCGTTTAAAGGCCCCTGTCAACGCACCCCTTTACCGGCCGTCCTACCGACGGTTCAATTTCGTGACGTGCTCGACAGCCAGAAATAGAAAGTTCATCGGTCGGTCGGTCAAAATCCTTACACAGGTCCAATAAAACGGTCGGTAGGTCAGGCGATCGGTCGGTGTGTGTTTAGGGCCGTTTAAATGTCGTGCCTCTTCGAGTGATATATGCACTCTTTTCTATTTCACCAAGCTCTTTGTTCAGTGGAGGGGAGACTCACATGTGTGCAGCGCCCTCTCAGAAGTACGAGCCTTCCACACAGTTTGGGGCACCACTAAGGACGATTAGCCTCCGCAGTAAGTGTGTGGTGCCTACTCAGCTGGCAAAGAACATGGGCAACGCCGCCAGCACCGCAACCGTGGTGGAGTGGACCGGGAAGTCACCCACTGACAATATTCCTCTTCTGGACTTTGTCATCATCTTCTTCGTAACGGTGTTTTACGTCCTGGTTCTCTTCCTGATTTCACAGTGCATCCGTCCCCTTCTGGGCCTCATTTCCGGAGAAAACCACGACGATTGATGAGAGTGACAATGTGGAAATCCATTCTAGTGCAACTAAGCGACCTCCAACTAGCTATCACAAGGAGAATGGACATCAAACCACTGTTCGAAATATGACTAAAGGCGCTGTCTCAGGAACAATAATTTAATGTGGAGTTTTGGTGAAGGGTTAAATATAATTGCGGTATGTAAATCAGTATTATCACGAACAATAACAGTCTTGTAAGCCACGTCCTTATTTGGTATGTTCTTAGAAACAACTCTCGACCTATGTTTTACGCATTCTGTGGATTGCAGATCTCTACAGTCAAGCCAGAGTACAGCTTTAAAATTACAATATTTAAGAACATTTTATGTGCTTCTAAAATTTTATTGAAAAGAGAACGAGAAAACGTACGAGAATATAAGTTAACAGCTAAAAACTGAAAAATTTTAGATTTTGACTAAGAAAGTAACTGCAAATTGTTACATAAGATTCATTCCGTTTTTCTGCAAGGGAAAACTTGCAGTTTCGTGTTTTAACCTTATTACACATTTTTAAAGAGAATCTGTAGTTCATAAAATTCTCAATTGTGTGACTATTTCGAACTACTTACCGATAGAATTAGAATACATGACTCGTTTGAACTACTTATCTATAGAATAGATGACATGATGTGTACTCTTACTTCAATTTTAGCGATTTTTTTTGTTGCTTTGGTCCTATATCTTTTTGAATTATTCATTGAATGTCTCCTCAAAGATATGTTTTAAAACAAGAACGTTATTGTAAAGAGATTCTTATTTCTTCAATTTGGTAATATACGTAATTAAATATTTGAGTGGAATTTGTCGTTTGACTTTTTGCAATTGCTTTCAATTTTTCCGCTTCTCGATCAGGCTGTTTGCATGAGTAACAAAACAACGCAATTTCAGAGCAAGAGATAAATTTCGAAACTTTCATTCAGCATCAAAACTTCAATTTACACTAAAAAATGGTAGGTGTATAACTGGTCTGAATTCGTGTATCGAGCGTTCCCAAAACAATTCTCGAAACGGTAGCCAGTTCAGTTGTACAGGTGAGCTGAACCTCTAATAGTGGAAACCTGAGACACCGAAAGTGTAGCCAAAGTTATCACAAGGAATTCTGCTGACCATCTTTACTTCCATGGACACGTGAGGAACGTAAAGAGGATTTCTCAGGTAAGACACGTTAAATTTCTCATGGTTTTCTTGTCTACAGCCCTAGCCGTGTTGCACTACGGATGTATACGGTTTCGCAGTTGTTGAAAGTTAACTACGTTGTACCCAGATTTATGAAAGTATGTATTAATTCTACAGTGTTTCAGAAACTTGGTGGAAGGGATTCTGTAATTACTTTACTGAAATACTGGTTTCGATGGCACCACATAGTGTAACTCAAACGTACTCTGGAGTCGAGGTGGTTCGACGCTGTAAAAGTTGTTCACTGACATTCCCGAGTAGAATTAGTATTTCACTCTGCGATGGAATGCGTGCTGTTTAAAAATTATCTGGTAGAATAAACCTATGCCTCTCCGGAACTTATTTTACACTTCTAATCTGTAAAATAAAGTTTACTTTTAAAATCGTACGTTTGTGGCCTGTAGATATTTCCCATTAACACAGTTCTAGCCTATAATATTTTCATCTTAATAAAAATTAACCGGTGCATTGCCAAGTTACCGTAGTAGACTATACAGAACACTATATCATGCATTAGACAGCTGTCTACCTCCACCTCCTCCCGCTGCATCAGTCAGGCAGTAGGTCTCAATTACGTGAGAGCAGAAAAGACGGTCAAAACTAGTCTGAGCAGAGTTGCAGCTTTTTCAAATACTGTATTCACCACGTGCACAAATGTAAAACTTAAATGCAATTACTTTAATGTTTGTGTGCGTGGCCATCTTTCGCAGGTTACTACAGGTTATCCTCCTTGAGCTGACTGCAGTCTAATTACAACCAATTGCGCCAGACGCGTTTCGCTTTTATTTATAAATCATCTTCTGTGGTCATTCTGTAAATTGGATACATGCGTTTGTACATTGTTTTAGGTTAAAAACAGCGTTGTCTTTAAGTTGGTCGGCAAGTTAGGGTGTTTTACATATTTCACTCATTACCTCCTAGCTAGCAGCGGTTGTTGTAGAATGGCTTCATTTCCCATCTGCACTTGGCAGTTTTTGCATAGTGTAGTATTTACCGCTCTGCGCTATTTAAAATTGTTTCTATAGTAGTGCGCCGTAGGATTTGCTGATTGATGATTCTGCCGGTATCTTCAGCATTAGTAGTCTTCACGAAATTAAGTAATAAATGACACTGCTCAGAATTTGGAAGTAAGTTAGATGTGTGAATTTGTTGTAGTTCCATGCTTCATATCTTCACTGTACTTGGCGATGTAATTGTGTGCGTGTAGGTAATGAATTCCTTGACGTTTCCTTTCTAAAAGACATCAGCTTGTAACTGAACGATTTCTTTGTTCTGGCTGTGGCAGGCTGTACTGATTACAAAGCTGCCGGGAAGTGGTTGCTGTTACTGTATGAGGTACATATTTTCACCAGCTGCGACATAATCGCGTACACAGTGATCCAATACTGTCAAATGTTTTTTATTCCAGTCTCCGATCACAATATCAATTCTTTAGGCGATGACCGGTTTGTCTGTAATGACCCTCAGATCTTTTTTACGCTATGGCCCTATCACTTCAGGACATAGTGTAAAAATGATCTGAGGATGGTCATTACGAACTGAAACCGGTCATCGTCTAAAGAATTGATATTTTATTCAGAGACTGGAATAAAAACATTTGAGGTACATATTGGCAGTGAAGCTTCCTGTCCTGTGCAGCTTCTGTAACCCAGGGCGTTCAATACATCTGTGTATGTCATGTAGATTTCATACGTGCTATATAGTAATGTTTCCGGCAGCTTTGTAATAAGTCACTACAGTTCGCCTCAGATAAAACGAAGCAACTGTTAGATCAGGTGTCACATAATTATTGCATATGTGTAAAGTATATTGTCAAGTGCAGTTAGAATGTTAAAGTATGCGACTATAAGTCATTAACACATCTAGTAGAGCTCCAAATTTCGAGTTTTCATTTATTACCAGATTTCGCAGAGACCACATTTAACTCATGGGGGTAGAATTACAGAACTGTGCTAAAGATACCTATAGAATCATTAGCTACCAAACCCGTGATTTTGCGAACTAAAATTTTTAGTAATCGCAGCCTTTCTTGGTGCCGTAAAGAAAATATGGACATCGTGGTCCTTGATGGAGTTCATGTGTTAAACAGAGTAGAATTCAGGGTCGTAGCAAACTCATTGAATCAATTCTTCACACTACAAATACAAACGCAGAGAGATATTTTTATAGTTGCTAATTCTGTGATTTTTACATTTAACTACGGACAACTTCTCTTTTATAACCGAACAGGTGTAATTGAGTTCCGTGCGGTTCTAGGCGCGTCAGTCTGGAACCGCGTGACCGCTACGGTCGCACGTTCGAATCCTGCCTCGGGCATGGATGTGTGTGATGTCCTTAGGTTAGTTAAAGGTTTAGGTAGTTCTAAGTTCTAGGGGGCTGGTGACCACAGATGTTGAGTCCCATAGTGCTCAGCCATTTGAACCATTTTTTGTAATTGAGTACAGAGCAAATCATGAATATGTAACGTGACAGATCAGCAAAACAATAGGTCCAAAGAAAGGGAATATCACGGCTCGACAGAAAATGTCAAACTCCAGAATTGCAGTATGAAATGAACGCAAATGACTGTATCCCTAGATGCTTTGAGGTTTCTGAATTTTTTTCACCAGAATATCGTACGATGAAAATTTCACCTCTATTACACTGTTAGCAGCAGAACACGGCATGCTTGACTAATCGGTGCTCACAACAGTAACTGATCGCATTTGCTGTATCTGAAATGGATCCGTTGGGTGCCGGCTACTGTTACAGTTAAAAAAAATAATTTTTTGGAAGCATTGGTTTCTCACTGCACGGTGGTGGATGTAGAGTTACAAATTAAGAGAGAACCGGAGCGTTTTCCTATCTATTATCCTCTGAGTTTTAATTCTGGTAAAGTGTCAATGTCTCATAGCTCGATATTTCTTTAAAACAGGTGGAAAATTGTTCCATAGGATAGTGCAAAAGTTACACGTAAATTGCTACAGTTACGTGGCTCTTCCTAACTTCATTAGTAGTTCAAATTCTGCAATAGGAGGTTCAGCAGCACATACACGTCGTACACAGGCGGATGCAGTCGAACTTCCGTCCACAAACAGAATACAGCGAACACTGTCAGAGTGTAGCGAGACAATCGATAAACACAGTGGAAGCTTGACACGGGAAAAATATCACGAGCATTCTAGACGTTTCGTCCTGTAAGTCAACGGGATGAAAATCTCCAGAGCGTCTCATGAACCTGTCAGTTTGCATTCCCAGTATGAACTTCATCTGACGAAATAAAGCAAATATATTACATCTTGGCTTGCGCATAAAGTTCTCATCTACATGGGTTACACCTGGTTACTGGCCGGTTGCAGACTGTTATGATTTTGTTTATATGAACGCTAGCAGCGGAGTTTCAAACCCATTTTTCAAATAAGTTTCAGCGCGGGCACTGTAAACATAGTTGTTGCTTGTGGGTTTCCTGGCTATGAACATTTTACGGGTTAGTTGCACAAAAATGTTACTGTTACTATAACTGAGCTCGGCGAGGATTTCCAGTTGGGTTTGAATATTTAAAAACGGTTTGAAGATGTTTCTTTCGTAAATTACATAATCGTTTGAAGGATGGCTAGGTTAAATTTTGCTGTTCCGAATGGACTAGATGCTAAGGTAGTAATGTGGGTTACACAACGTTACAAGCAGACTTTAGAAGTGTTCATGGCACCATCGTTCCCATCATTGATGGGAGTACCCTAGGTAAGGGTATACTTGCCGTCCATGGAAATATTTTATATTTTCCAAATTGTTAGTGACGTAATTAGTTAGGTTCGTTACCTTATTCACGGAAGACACGGCAACAAAAAGTGTCAAAGTACGTAAATCTAAAAGGGATAGAAACAATATCAGTAACATAATACTGTGTCTGGATTTTGTCACTTAAGTGTAACTTAATAATTTCCTTGAAATCAAGATGAATGCAAAAATAGGGTGTTACTTATTAGTAGTGTCTCAACTACATGTCTACTAAATCACAAGATTTTTCACATAGAGGACTTCACTATTTTCCCCCCCTGCGGGCCCGGGGATTAGAATAGGCCCGAGCTATTCCTGCCTGTCGTAAGAGGCGACTAAAAGGAGTCCATCCCCCTCACGGGGGTAGTTAGCGCCTGCGTCCGGAGACGGACGGTTTCACGACCTATAATCGTGGTCTTTTTGGTTTTTCACTTCTCGTTTCTTCCTTCCTTTTGTTGGTTCCTTTCTTTGCTCTTCTCCACTTCACTGTCTTCCTTACTCTTTCCCTTGACTTCTCCTTGCCTTCTCATTGCCTTCTTCTCCTTGCCTTCTCATTGCCTTCTTCTCCTTGCCTTCTCGTTGCCTTCTTCTCCTTGCCTTCTCATTGCCTCCTTCTCCTTGCCTTCTCATAGCCTCCTTCTCCTTGCCTTCTCATTGCCTTCTTCTCCTTGCCTTCTCTGGTCTCCGCCTCGGCGTTTGAGACAGTCTGTCCTCTTTCTCCCTCTCTCTTCTTTTTCCTCTACTTCCTTCCTCCCTGTGCGTGTCTGAAGGCCGACAGACGCGTTCGCACGCGTAGCCGGTGACGGGGTAACGCGTAAGTCCCCGCCCTGGGTAGACATGTAAGGCACGCGCGTACCCCCTGGTAAAGGCCAGGCCCAGGGAGGGGTGATTGCCTGAGCTGATACCTTCTGACCATGCCGATTGGTCCCTCCGTCTGTTTCTCGGGAGGTGTGACCTGAGGTGTAAACATTCACCTAAGGCGGGAGTGCCCTCTGAGAGGGTCCCCACAAGGAAGGAGCGCGCCATCGGAGACGCTGGCAATCATGGGGGATTCCTCCGCAATGGATTCTACTCCATCGCTTTCGACTTCGACCCACAAACGGAAACGTGACCAGCCAACAGTGACAAAAGTACTACCGCCTGCCCCACAGTTCCTCGTAGTTTCTCGATCTGAGGACGGAAAGGATTTTTCCTCTGTCAACCCTTTCGTAATTCAGAAGGGCGTAGATGCCATAGCCGGATCTGTCAAATCTTGTACCAGGTTGCGTAACGGTACCTTATTACTAGAAACTGAGAGTGCATTTCAGGCACAAAAACTGCTTCGGGCCACACTCTTGTACACGTTCCCTGTCCGGGTGGAGGCCCACTGCACTTTGAATTCGTCTCGTGGTGTAGTCTATAGTAGCTCTCTCGACGGATTGACTGACGAGGAGCTTCAATCTTTCCTCGCTGAGCAGGGCGTGACGGCTGTCCATCGGGTCATGAAAAAGGTCAACAATGACCTTATACCGACCCGGACACTTTTCTTAACCTTCGATAGTGTTAAGCTGCCATCGCGCATCAAGGCGGGCTACGAGGTTATTTCTGTTCGCCCCTATGTCCCGACACCTACGCGCTGCTACCTGTGTCAGCGTTTCAATCACACTCGACAGTCTTGCTCCAATGCGGCTAAATGTGTCACTTGTGGCAGGGATGCCCATGAGGGTGACTGTCCACCTCCGTCTCCTCGTTGTGTGAACTGTCAGGGTGACCATGCCGCATCCTCCCGCGACTGTCCTGTCTATAAGGAAGAACGCTGTATTCAGGAAATTCGAGTCAAAGAGAAAGTGTCCACCTCGGCTGCTCGCAAGCTATTGGCTAGCAGGAAGCCCACGCTGCTCCCAGCGGGGAAATACAGCACTGTCCTCGCCTCTCCTCGGACTACCCGGGAGGTAGCAACCCAGACATGCGATCTGACCTTCAGCACCACGGTCGTCCGTTCGGCCAGTGCTAAGATCGCGCGGTCGACGTCTCCTCTTCCTCCCATCACCCCACAGACACCAGCCACTTCCTCAGCTTCTGCTCAGTCGAAGACCCCGAAGTCAGATGCACGGGCCTTCAAGAAGGAACCATCCCGTGCAGACTTCCTCCGTCCCTCGACCTCCCAGCCTTCGACCGGTACTTCCACCAAACGTCCTTCTAAAAAGGCGCGTAGGAAGCACAGTTCTCCTACTCCGCCGCGGCGCCTTTCTTCTCCTGCGCCACCCAGCGGTTGCCGCCCCAGGCCGTCATCCGTTTCGCCTGGCCGCACCGCTGGTAGCCGAACATCTGGCCGTTCACCGGCGGAGGAAGCTCCCCCTCCCGGCCATCCTCCCGAGATGGCCGATGACCCTCTAGACCCCATGAACGATGACTGTCCGCCTCCTGCTAGCGGCGGCAGTGCTCGCTCGAAGCCAGGCCCTAAGCGGCCTTCGAGGTGACCCCTTCTCTCATCTTCCTTTTCTTACGATGGCACTTATTAACTGGAATATTCGCAGCATTCGCTCCAACCGAGAGGACTTGAAGTTGCTGCTCCGCTTGCATCGTCCGCTCGTCGTAGCCCTCCAGGAAACGAAGCTACGCCCATGCGATCAAATTGCCTTGGCACACTACACCTCTGTGCGTTTTGACCTACCCCCTGTGGTAGGTATCCCAGCTCATGGAGGGGTTATGTTGCTGGTCCGGGATGATATTTACTACGATCCCGTCACGTTGCACACCGGCCTGCAGGCAGTTGCCATCCGCATTACTCTCCCCACCTTTACGTTTTCCTTTTGTACCGTTTACGCTCCATCGTCATCTGCCGTTACCAGGGCAGACATGACGCAACTTATTGCTCAGCTACCTGCACCATTTTTGTTAACTGGAGACTTCAATGCCCACCATCCTCTTTGGGGCTCTCCCGAATCCTGCCCGAGGGGCTCCTTGTTAGCAGACCTTTTCAACCAGCTCAATGTTGTCTGCCTCAATACTGGCGCCCCTACTTTTCTTTCGGACACATCTCATACCTATTCCCATTTAGACCTCTCTATATGTACTCCCCAACTTGCACGCCGGTTTGAGTGGTATGCACTTGCTGATACATATTCGAGCGACCACTTCCCGTGTGTTATCCATCTCCTGCAGCATACTCCCTCTCCGTGCTCCTCTCGTTGGACCATCTCCAAGGCAGACTGGGGGCTCTTCTCTTCCAGGGCGACCTTTCAGGATCAAACCTTCACAAGCTGCGATCGTCAGGTCGCACACCTCACGGAAGTCATTCTCGCTGCTGCTGAATATTCCATCCCTCACCCTACTTCTTCTCCTCGTCGCGTACCGGTCCCCTGGTGGACCGCAGCATGTAGAGACGCTTTACGTGCTCGTCGACGTGCTTTACGCACCTTTAAACGCCACCCTACGGTGGCGAATTGTATTAATTATAAACGATTACGTGCTCAGTGTCATCGTATTATTAAAGAAAGCAAGAAAGCCAGCTGGGCTGCTTTCACAAGCACCTTCAACAGTTCTACTCCTTCTGTTGTCTGGGGTAGCCTGCGCCGGCTATCTGGCACTAAGGTCCACTCCCCAGTTTCTGGCTTGAAGGTCGCGAATGAAGTCCTTGTGGCCCCTGAGGCTGTCTCCAATGCCTTCGGCCGCTTTTTCGCCGAGGTTTCGAGCTCCGCTCATTACCACCCTGCCTTCCTCCCCGCAAACAGGCAGAGGAGGCTAGGCCACCTGACTTCCGCTCCTCGAATTGTGAAAGTTATAATGCCCCATTCACCATGCGGGAACTCGAAACCGCATTTGGCCGATCACGGTCCTCCGCTCCAGGGCCTGATTCTATTCATATTCAGATGCTGAAGAACCTGCGGGTAAAGGTTTTCTTCTTCGTACATACAATCGCATCTGGATTGAGGGACATGTTCCCGCATGCTGGCGCGAATCTATTGTTGTCCCGATTCCTAAGCCGGGGAAGGACAAGCACTTGCCTTCCAGTTATCGACCTATCTCGCTTACCAGCTGTGTCTGTAAAGTGATGGAGCGAATGGTTAACTCTCGATTGGTTTGGCTGCTCGAGTCTCGACGCCTACTTACCAATGTACAATGTGGATTTCGCAGGCGCCGCTCTGCTGTTGACCATCTGGTTACCTTGTCGACCTTCATTATGAATAACTTCTTGCGGAAGCGCCCGACCGCGGCTGTGTTCTTTGATTTGGAGAAGGCTTACGACACCTGTTGGAGGGCGGGCATTCTCCGCACCATGCATACATGGGGCTTTCGCGGTCGCCTCCCTCTTTTTATTCGTTCCTTTTTAATGGATCGACAGTTTCGGGTACGTGTGGGTTCTGTCCTGTCCGACACCTTTCGCCAGGAGAATGGGGTGCCACAGGGCTCAGTTTTGAGCGTCGCTCTCTTCGCCATCGCGATCAATCCAATAATGGATTGCCTCCCAGCTGATGTATCAGGCTCCCTTTTCGTGGACGATTTTACCATCTATTGCAGCGCGCAGTGTACACGTGTCCTGGAGCCCTGTCTTCAGCGTTATCTTGACCGTCTTTACTCCTGGAGTGTCGCCAATGGCTTCCGTTTTTCTGCCGAGAAGACGGTCTGTATTAACTTCTGGCGCTACAAAGAGTTTCTCCCACCGTCCTTACGACTCGGTCCCGTTGCTCTCCCACTCGTGGAGACAATCAAATTTTTAGGCCCTACCTTTGACAGGAAACTTAGCTGGTCTCCCCATGTGTCATATTTGGCCGCCCGTTGTACCCGTTCTATAAATGTCCTCCGTGTTCTCAGTGGTATGTCGTGGGGAGCGGATCGAACCGTCCTAATTCGTCTATATCGGTCGATCGTCCGCTCCAAGCTGGATTATGGGAGCTTCGTATACTCCTCTGCACGGCCATGCATCTTACGCCGCCTCAACTCCATACAACATCGGAGTTTACGACTTGCGATCGGAGCATTTTATACCAGTCCCGTAGAGAGTCTTCATGCTGACGCTGGCGAATTGCCACTCACCTACCGGCGCGATATACTGCTTTGTCGGTATGCCTGTCGGCTACTGTCAATGCCCGACCATCCGTCTTATCGTTCCTTTTTTGACGACTCTCTTGACCTTCAATACGGGTTGTATGTCTCTGCCTTGCTACCCCCTGGAGTTCGCTTTCGTCGCCTCCAACACCTTCATTTTTCACTCCCTGCAACCTTTCGAGTGGGCGAGAGCCGCACGCCACCTTGGCTCCAGGCTCAGGTCCGCGTTCACCTCGACCTCAGCTCGCTCCCAAAAGAGGTCACCCCCGGTTCGGTCTACCACTCCCGTTTTTTGGAACTTCGTTCGAAGTTCAACAACATGACTTTCATTTATACAGATGGCTCTAAGACCAATGACGGGGTCGGGTGTTCCTTTATTGTCGGGGCACAAAGTTTCCAATACCGGCTCCATGGCCATTGTTCGGTCTTCACAGCTGAGCTCTTTGCCCTCTACCAGGCTGTTCTTTACATCTGCCGCCACCGACATTCTGCTTATGTCATCTGCTCAGATTCCCTGAGCGCCATCCAGAGCCTCAGTGATCCGTACCCGGTTCACCCTTTCGTACACCAGATCCAACGCTCTCTTCAGCAGCTGGTGGACGTCGGTTCTCCGGTTAGCTTTATGTGGGTTCCTGGCCATGTCGGTATCCCTGGGAACGAAGCTGCAGATGCCGCGGCCAAGGCTACGGTCCTCCAGCCTCAGACAGCTTCTTGTTGTGTCCCTTCGTCCGATTTTAGCAGGGTCATTTGTCGGCGCGTTGTGTCGCTGTGGCATGCCGATTGGGCTGCACTTACCGACAACAAGCTTCGGGCCTTAAAACCTCTTCCCGTGGCTTGGACGTCCTCCTCACGCCCTTCTCGGCGGGAGGAGGTCGTTTTAGCAAGGTTAAGAATTGGACACTGCCGGTTCAGCCATCGCCATCTGCTGACGGCTGCGCCGGCGCCGTTCTGCCCATGTGGGCACTTGCTGACGGTTAGACACATTTTAATGTCCTGTCCAGATCTTAACACACTGCGCCTCGATCTTAACCTGCCTAATACTTTTGATGCCATTTTAGCGGATGACCCACGAGAAGCTGCTCGTGTTCTTTGTTTTATCAATTTGACAAACCTTGCTAAGGACATTTGATGATGTTTTTTAATCCTATGCCTGTCAGTCTGTCTTTTATTGTGTTTTCCCTTTTAGTTGTTGTTGTCAACTTGTGCCTCGCGGTGCATTCTTAGAGTAGTCAGGGCGCTAATGACCATTGAAGTTGTGCGCCCGAAAACCACAAAAAAAAAAAAAAAATTCACTGTTTTCAGTTAATCATATCTTGCAGTGAACCTCGAAAACAGCGCTATCAATGATTTACCACTTTCAAAATGTGGGTAATAAAGTTAAGTATAACGCAGCCTAATTACGCACTGGCAATATTTGTAGACGAGGCGTTACAGAACTACCGGGAATTTTCAGGTTCTTGGAAATAAGGTTAATGTAGAAGACTAAATTACCTCCTTCAGAATAGTACCTGTTGATATACACCTAAGTCAGTGCTTCTGCAAATTCTGGTAACAGTTCTAGAAGTATCTTCGGGATAGCTCTTAGCTCGTTTATTGATTCTCTTCCTATATCATTTAAGCTTGAAAAACGACGGCCCTTTAAATTCCCTTCATCTTCGGACACAGAAATCACACGAAGCCATATCTGTCGAATAGAGGGTGGTACATCGTGGCACTATTTTTTCGGCAAAACTTCCAGATGACGACGACGTGTGAGCAGGTGCACTGCCGTGGTGTGAAAGCTGTAAATTGTTCAGCCAAAATTTCTTTATACGTACTTGATTCTAGCAAATGACGTTAAATTTGCAGGTAGTACACGTCATTGATAGTTCGACATTTTGGCAAGAACTCACGTACTGTGCCCCTAAACTGAAAGAAATAAGAACTTTTCCATGCGACGCCATTTGCCGAGCTTTTTCGGTCTCGGCGATCAAGAATGCCTCCACTTGGACGATTGAGCTTTCAATTTCCACCACTCGCTCCGTTGCCAGTGTCAAGAAACTGAAGCTGCATCGTTGCTGACCTCCTTTAGCGTCTACTGAGGAACTTCCATTTGCCGCTGTTTTTGCTCTAAATTAAAAACGTTCGGCACACATTCTCACAAGCATCATACCCAAGACATGCAAGATCACTGAAATGCCAACATCAGAAACTTCTGATCTGGCGATTGTTCATAATCGTTTAATAAACTTCTCGAAGTTTTCATCTTCTGTGCTGGTGCATCCAAAACGATCATTAGCTTCTTAATGATTACAGCACTAGTAAAACTTCTCATAGCAGACTTAATAAAAGCCGTATTCAGCATTTTTACATTCTTTCCATTTTTATAAAATTTAACGCAAAATCTGATAAATTTTTACAACATACTAAGCAAACAAGTAATTTTCGCAATTGACAACAGAGAACATCCAATATCTCTCTGTGTAGATATGTTTGACTTGTTGACAAACACATAGAAAAATTGCACGATTCGGACAAAAACTCGGGAAATTACAGGATCCTCATACTTCCTCAATAAACGTATGTTACGTACGCAGGATCGTTCTCAATAAAGTTGGGAAATCCCCGAAGCGACTTAGTAAGGATGACATAGGTAATTTGGAACAAGGGGCCCCAAATGGGAAACAACCGAAGAATGGATGAGAAATTTTGAAGATGTGACGTCACCAGATGTCGTACGTCGCCGCACTCGCAGCGGAGATCCAGAATACGGAGGGTGTTCTAGAGTGCGTGCGTGAAGGGATGACTGAGTGATGCAATAGTTGCATTCAAGCAAACGGTGCAGATTTGTAACACATTTAGTAAATGCGAAATGTTTTAAACGCATAAGTTTCAAAATTGTCTTCGCTGTAGCCAAGCGAAGGTTCTTGTTTTATCTCCCTTAATTTTCTCTTTCGGACTTCATTTTGGAAGGAAACGTGTGTCATATTCTGGTTGCGAAGCAATTCGGGAGCTTACTCACTTAATTGAAGCACTACGACATGGTTCTGTTGTACTGTACTTCGGAATTACCCACGGGAAACCGCGAAAATGGTAAATAATCCTACCTAAATATGAAGTTACTGTAGTCTAAGTGAAGAAAAGTACTACCTCCCATACGCAAAATTCGAATCCTGAGCACCATGCACTGACGTCATGCATGTTTGGAGCCACAGCCATGTGGTTACTTGGGTTGGAATTATCGGGTGCGACAGGCCGATATGCTCAACCGCTGCACGTGCGTCGAGATTAACCATCTAGTGAAGTCACATGTTCAACATTTGTCATCCAATTCAGAGGTATTTCCCTACATTTGCGGCTCCGTGTGTCTTACATCAAATAACTTGTCCCAGCGTTATCTACGTCGATTTAGGGGTTTTTAAATCTTAGTTACTCCCTAAACTTGTAAGGTGAATAAATGGAAAGAAAATACATATGTTAATAAAAGTTGTTTCGGTAGTTCGTCTGGTTCCAGCTTGCTATGTTCGAAACCGCTCGACGGATACTTACATTTAGTGAAGAGGATGATGTAAACTCAGTGGTTCTCATACTTCAACATCCGGAAGAAGTAAATTCAAGGATAATAGAAAGCAGAATCATAGAATCTCCTTTAGTTTCCAGGGACGTATAAATATAGCTTGGCTGTTTAGGAAGAAAGTATTCACTTTATTAAGAAATAGAGGCAAGGTGTCTGAACCACATTGCGGACTCGTGTCGGATTATCCCTGTAACTCAGTAGTGCCACTGTAATAGCTATCACGTAACGTGCAGCTGTTGAAGACATAAGTCATGTAGCTGTAACAAGACCGTTTTAATTAGCTGCTAACAGATTTGTACTAGACACAGAAGAAAGCTGTCAGTCCAAAGACGGTTCTTTATTGCGGGTTAGTCAAGGTTTGAGTTAACATCATGAAAACATCCTTTTGCAACTCCGACACAAGATAATGGCCTCAGCCCTTTTGTTCCTATTCACCCTTCAACTGCGATATTTTCCCAACGGTCCATGACAACCAGCTAAGACGTAGTCATAACCAATGGTGTCTGATCTCGTAAGACACACTCTAGCGTCCTACCAATTTCCTGGCGCTGATATAGGTCGAGGGGTACTGTTTTACTGATTGTCAAGCTGCGTGACTTCAAGTATAATGTTGCGTAAGGCAGCATCAGGACTTTGACTGTCATCAAGATTTTGGACCGCACAGCTGCGCCGCAGTAGGTCTGTGAGAGACTTGGCGCCTTATATCGATCCTTTCGAGAGCGTGTCTATCGAAAGAATGACTCTGCGTACACAGTGACACATTGTCTGAAGCTGATTCAGTCGAATATGTAGTTCTAATTTCCGTCCACTAGACGACAGTAGAATGTTTGTTTATTTCTTGAAGTTTTTTTGTTTGTGTAATTTTGTATAAGCTTTTATTAGTGTGAGCGATGCGTGAATGTGGTCTAAAGTAAATATGTAGACCAGTGTCCTACTTACAAACGCTGTACTAACTAGTGTGAGAATGTTTTAAGCCAGTGTGAACGCAGACCATGCGGAATTTTGTATCATAAAAAGTTAATTTTATGGTAAAAGGAAAGCTAATTAGCCCAAATGAAAATATATCACGTAAAGTATAAACAAAATATCAGATCGTTAATATTTTGGAACAAAATTGCAGGTCGAAAGGGTGTTATTTGTCGACTGGCCTTAAAGAAAACTGATCAATCAGAATGGAGTACTCTCCGCACGTATTTTCTCGTGGCGGTATAGAATGTTTACAGCAGTCTAAAGGAGTCTGAGGCCAACCTTTCAATGGTACGGTCGTGTGTAATGAGCTCCGAAGGAAGTTATAATTTGTGGTTCTAGTTGTGCTATATGCTTCAAGAGTGTTTTTAGGTGAAGGCATATTTATTGTAGTGTTTCTCTAGAAACTGCGGAATTCTTATGTAATTTTCTGTATGAGAAAAGACGGTGATACCGCGTCGCATATTGAGCAGATTGGTGACTAAAAAACTTGCGTGCATTAGACACCGATAAACTTAATAGTATGGCGAGAATTTTCATTTAAGAACAATCAGTGCTTAGTAGCTGTTCAGATTGTGGGAGATACCATAAACTTACTAAGGTGAATGAAATGGTTTGTGCATGACTTTAAGATTAACACGGACTTAGCGTGAGGGTATACATTATTAAGGTTCAGATTATATCGAAGTTTTGCCAGTATTTCAACCTTTCACTCAAGATTAAGACCTTTCCGAGATTCTTGGAATAGTTAAGTTGTATGCAGCCTGATGCGAGTTGCAGTACGGTAGGTTTCTGCTCAGCTTTCTTACGAGCGATTTGCTGCAGCGAGTTCACAGGTAGGTGCAGGTAACTGACGAAAGGAACCGCGCCGCCGCATGTGTGTTAATGCTAATCCCAGAAACTACTGAAGACTTGTTGATGCTGACTCACCAATAGCTAACTCGATTAATGAAGAGGGTAACACGATCGGTTAGTACCATGAGAACGTGTCCCAAATAAGTTTATTCCATCGAAAGGAATTTAAAGTTAAAGCGTGTACTAATTGGTAGGAATCGAACTAATTTCGTTTTGTGAAAGATTCTTTTGGAAGGGAGTAGGTGTCACACTTGCAGGAATCGAACCAATGTTACTGCAGTCGCGTAAATAAGGTCGACAGCCTAATTAGGCAAAGCACTTTCAAGTAAATACACCGTGATCAAGGGAACTACCCACTGTACGACACTACTTGGAACTGAAATGTTTTGTAAATCGGACGTGAAACAGCACACTCCAGACAGTATTTATAAAGCAGCTATTAACGAGCAACGCAGATAAGTTTCAAATTTTCTGGCAACAGTGTCTCACTATGTGGTGTCACCGCCAGACACCACACTTGCTAGGTGGTAGCCTTTAAATCGGCCGCGGTCCGCTAGTATACGTCGGACCCGCGTGTCGCCACTGTCAGTGATTGCAGACCGAGCGCCACCACACGGCAGGTCTAGAGAGACGTCCTAGCACTCGCCCCAGTTGTACAGCCGACTTTGCTAGCGAAGCTACACTGACAAATACGCTCTCATTAGCCGAGACGATAGTTAGCATAGCCTTCAGCTACATCATTTGCTACGACCTAGCAAAGCGCCATTACCAGTTTATACTGAGATTGTTATTAATGTATCAACACGAGCGATGTTATCCAATTATGGATTAAAGTTAAGTATTCCAGCAGCAACTTACCTTATTGGCTATATTAATTACATGGTCCTGTTCCAGACCTCACGCCAGTCTGCGTGAGCGTAAACGCGTGCCTTTTGGCTACCTCCGAATGGCTTGGCTGTCTTGCCAAGTCACTACACACTAACGTACTCATTGATTCAAAGCAAGGAAGGTAACGTTCATTATACAGTACCAGTAAAAAGAGAGAAAAGCGCAGCTTAAATTCACGTGCGGTGGCTTTCTCTCCAAGATTGGAAGAAATTAAAATAGAAAATACCATCAAACTGTTACGTTCTGATATGATTAATGTTTCTAAGAGGAACATACTCGTATGTACATCCTGTAGAGAACAATCGAAATACGGAGACCCTGCATCTATCTTAGAATAAGTTGCAACCTGTTAAATTTACAGAGAACTAACGTTTCTACAGTAAAAAAAATGCCCATCAAAACTTTTCACCCTGTTAAACTGTGTGCCTTTTCGTGGGGAACTCACTAATTGGTCTATTCAGTGCTCAGAACTTCGGTTTCAAACCACACACTGTTATAAACAAAGGTATAGCAATAAAAGAAATCTCAGAAATCTGCAGAAGTAAATAACACCGCTGGCCATTAAACAGTAATGGCCTGAATAGGTGACGCAATGGTTAGCACACTGGGCTCGCATTTGGTAGGACGATTTAAGGTTTCCTTAGTTTCCTAAATCGCCTTACGCAAATGCCGCGATGGTTCTTTTGAATGGTCGCGGCCGACTACCTTTCCCATCCTTTGCTAATGCAAAGATTGCTGTTTGGTCCCTCCCAAAAATCAACCAACGGTCTGAAATTGCTTGTTATAATCACACCTTTGTTAGTTTAGTAATAAGAAATAAAGTACTGTACTTACGCTTGTTTCCACTGTGTTACTGTCCATGTGGAGCATTTCGTACAAAAGAATTAAACAATAAAGAAAACATTTGTCAGCGAAACGTAATGAACACTTTTTAAAACAATAATGATCCTGTAATTCTGTTTAGCAGCAACAGCAGCAGCAGCAGGACCCTGTCCATGTAAATCAGGAGAAATCAGTGTTCTGAGCAGGAATTTGGAAAAAAACTAACCACTATTTACACATTCAGGAACTTTTGGACCATGCAAATAAATTGCGATACTTCTACTGAAGGGGGTGGCTGTAGCAAAAGTATGAGGTAATCATACTATCAAGGTCATTCACGTAAATTTGCTTTGTACTTTTTTGGAGACGGGATTTCGATTCAGAGGCGACCACTAAATGCCCAGATCGAATAGAAAATGTAATATACGTCCGGGTCATGATTAATCTCGCTGCTATCGTTGCCTACTGCAACACCATAGTTGTTACATGTTTAGATACATGTCACCATTTGTGCCATAGACTTCATGCAATACCTCGTGTGAAACCACTTCAGATTTTTGTGGCGGAAAAGCCTCCCTGCAGGCGATACATCACTCTAAAATTACGTGCCATGTGCATGAACTAGTTTTATGCACATTATATTAAGAAACAGATATAAAAGGATTTGTACTCAGGATAAATAATTGCATTTGCATCACGCTGGCTTCATTTTGGGTTAATCATTCCCTTGACAGTTAAATATAACTGAAAACTCAGATATCGTGAACCAAACTGAAGTCTTGTTGCCTACTGCTTTTAAATCTGTCCATGCAATTCCGTAAAAACAAACATTGCAAAAATTAAGGCGAGAGAAATTATCTACATCGAAAGTATTAAATGTGACATGAGGGTGAAGCCCAATATTTTAGTTAAATTTCACGTAATGGTCGCCTGTGCCCCATCACGGCAAAAGGCGGCAGAGGGCAATCATCTACACAACTTACTTTAAATAATTACATTCACATTAATATTTCGACAGAGAGGGAGTGATTTTGAATAAGAACAGGAGAAATTTACTTTCTACCATATATTGTAACAGAAAGTACCCGAATGGACCTAGTGTTGGATCTTTCCTGTTCATAACGAAACCGTTACGTCCGTGTTAATTTCAAGGAAATTTTGTGGGGTCTGCGTATAGATACAGGCAAGTCTGCCTGTGAGAGCAGTCAGCATTCCCACACGAAGTTCTAGAACATGAGGAGGATAGATTAGTATTTGTTCCGTAGATCATGAATACGACACTTCGTAATGATGTGCAAAAGAGGAAGAAGAAAAAGTAGGATAAGTTGACTAGGGACTGATGATGTAGGTATTCACCGTTCATACATTGGGTTATTAATATCTTAAGTACATACCTACATTTGATAGCACACGTTTCATAAATTAGTTTAAAATCATTTTCAGGTACGTGTGCTAGCTCTGTGCTACTTTCAAAAACTAGAATTTTTGGATGAACACTACTACCTGCCTCGTAATAGCGTGCAAACCATTGTCATTCTCACCATCAAATGAAGTTAGTTTTCAGGTTTGTACATTTACTTAAAACTGATTTTTCCCCAGTGTTCAGGTTTCTGAAAACTACTGTTGATTCGCATCGAAATATTTTCCATCTATTTTTGTCGTTATATTCAAATTTCTGACAATGTCTAGCCTTTCTAAATAAATGTCTCAAACATACATTCTCTATACATTCTGCCAGTAACATGATGGTCAAACAATGCGTATATTTCCAGTGTCACACATAATATGTAATTGAAGTTTTATGATTTTAATTAAAGTGTAGACTTCAGTAGGGAATCGAAAGTTCACCGTTAAATGTGACTGCACTCGAGAAAAAGTGAAAACTTCGTTTCTGACTTACGCTGCTTCAGTCTCTGAATTTCAGTGATAAGTTTGGATAGTTTTCCTTTCTGCATGTTGTATGGTACTGTTGCAATTGGTTGAATTTGATACTCACCAGCAGCACGAGTGCACAGGCTACTTCATTCAACAAATGTGAAGTTGGCCTTCCTGTAATTTTTTAATCCGATTCGGATGTTCTCTGACAAAATATATACACCATCCGAATGAATTTATTTACTGTTACTACTACTGTACTAACAGTGTGCGTTTGCCACATAGTTACACAAATAAATTTTTATTTGCACCACCCAAAATACACAAGTGGATACTTCTATCTAATACATTGTTTTATGTATTTCATACACAGTAAAATCATTTAGACTTTGTGGATGAAACCGGCTTGGCAGTTAAAGAACTGTCACCAGAAACATCGATTGTAGGACAGTGCTACATGACAGTATTGTGAAACAAGAAAGAGAGGTGAAGAAGATAACTATTAAAGTACATTTCATGTAATTTCTGAACAATTGCAGTCCAATTCTAATGGCAGTTCACATAACTATGTAAAATATTTGGCTACTGAAATTAAAGCCATTCGAAACAATGGAACAAGGATCTCGGTAAAACAATTTCTAAAACTGCTTTATGATGCTGTAGACAGTCAAATGTGTGACTTTACTGTACAGCTCTTTCATGGAAATAAACTAAATCCATGTTACCCTTGGAGATCTGTGCGAATTCGTGTATCTGGCTTAACAAAATGAGTGTCGGCAGCAGTAGTTACATATTTGCTACCATTTCACATAAAATATCATCAATTTGAAGAACTTTGTGTGAGTAGTTTTCATGTTTTATCATTTTTGTGTACAGCTGTGTCAAATCACACTTCCTGTAATTGTCTGTCTTGGTGTGAGTTGCACAATAACAATAGATAACTGCTAAATCGATTTTAAAAAATTCTGAATGATTTGTTCCACAACTATGGGATATAAGGTTTAAAAGTGCACAAATGAAGTTAGACAATTGCTTGGTTCATGTGTGTATACAACACTATTGGTGGCAGGGTGTGTTGCGAAAGGTAAATCAGTGCACGGATGAAATAGTATGGCTCTAAGATTTCTGTATTTGCACTAAAATTCATATTTACAGTGCAGATTTGAAAAGGTAACTAGGTTAACGTTGAAGTCGCCAACTTACCAGAGGAATGTCGGTAAGTATAGTTAGACATTTCAACCCCTTCTAACCCCCACCCCACCCCATTCTCAACAAAGATCATTTGGATCTGTGTGGAGTCGTGATTACTGGAGGATTAACCCTCAATGTTTTACGTTAAATATCCTATACTTAAGTAACATCAGTGCCGAGTGGTAATGTCCTACCTTCAATTTTTTGTCAACTTTGTAGCCAACAGTAACAAAAGAACAACGTGGTCCCTATAATGAAACAAATAATTGATAAGACAGTACATGACAATAAAATTATGGAATTTGTTTGGCAAAAATGATTGGGGAAACAACTAGTCCAGGCCTATATCAGATTCGAAATTGAGCTTATAAGTAATTCCAACAAACACAGAACAATGAGAGATTTATCATATGCATTGTTAGCTGAGAAAAGCTGTTTTGGAAAAAAAAAGGTCTCAAGGCTACTGAACTGCTCCTTTTCTCTTAAACATCAAATTACGTTAACGTACCTTTAACCCAAAACAACAACTTACCGGTATGCTTGTGAGTTTCATGTCCCGTGGATCGTGTGCACAATAAATCATGACGTGCAGTAAGTCATTTTCCATAGACACGACAAATTAATATCTAAATATCTACATGCTGAACATACATAAAGATGTTTCTTAAATATAGATCCATACGAGCCGGTAGTTCCTAGTCGCAGCCTTTTACATATGACCGCAACAAATTCTACAGGATATGAGGAATTATCAAGGAGGAACTTAGGTTTTCAGCTTTGTCCTTAGGTTAGTCAGGTTTAAGTAGTTCTAAGTCTAGGGGACTGAATACCTCAGATGTTAAGTCCCAGAGTGCTTAGTGCCATTTTAACCATTTTTATTGGGGAAAAGGTAAAGGATATTTAATACATAGCTAGCTTCTCGCATATATTGCACGCTCGTAAATGCGGCTTAAATTTACGCCAATGGTAATAAAGGTTGGTACGTAGACACAGTATTAGTAAAAACGTACGGTTTTGCCTGTAATGATTTAAGTTACCTTAACTCGCGGTTGGCTCAAAGAATATCACAATCAGCATGAAACTATTACTGTTATTGCCTGTTGAATTTATTGTGCGAAGAGAGGCGATATAACCACTTACGCAGCGTAAGGATTTGTACTCAGGATAAATAGTTCCATTTATCACGCTTGTTTCATTTTGAGTTAAGCACTCCATTGACAGAGATAAAGTACATCGAAAACTCAGTTACCGTGAACTAAAACGAAGCCTTGTTGCCTCTTGCTGTTAAATCTGTCCATGCAATTGCGGCCGGCCGAAGTGGCCGCACGGTTCTGGCGCTGCAGTCTGGAGCCGCGAGACCGCTACGGTCGCAGGTTCGAATCCTGCCTCGGGCATGGATGTGTGTGATGTCCTTAGGTTAGTTAGGTTTAACTAGTTCTAAGTTCTAGGGGACTAATGACCTCAGCAGTTGAGTCCCATAGTGCTCAGAGCCATTTGAACCATTTGCAATTGCGTAAAAATTCTGATAAAACCAACATTGTAAAAGTTAATGCGAGAAAATTAACATACAAAGTATTAAATATGTTAACATGAGAGTGAAGCTCAAAATTTTAATTAAATTCCACTTAATGGGCGCCTGTGCAGCATTATGACAAAATAAGGCAGAGGGCAATCATCTACACAACTTACTTTAAATAATTAAATTCACTTTAATATTTCGACAGGGAGGGAGTGATCTTAAATAAAAACAGGAGAAATTCCTTTTTTAACATATACTGTAACAGAAAATACCTACATCAAATACTTAAAGCGTCAGAACAACTAACATTGAGATAGGATTTCCTTGGATAGTTATTCTTTGATACTGAAATACATATTTTAACACAAAATGTATTAACGAGCTGTAAGTTTTATAGTTATGTTGTATTAGCTATGGTTTTATGGACAAAAATATTGTTTCGTACTTTCTTTACCTTCACTTTAATTTTTATAGGGCTTTCCATTGTTCCCTTCAACTGCAGTTAATTATTTGCAACAAACATTTAGGAAGGAATAAATGTAATGTGAGCAGTAGTCTGAAGGCTCGCCTCCTTAATCAAATGTCTTCAAAAAGGTCATGAGTGTGCACTATATTTTACTGCCTTAGCACGTCTTTGAGCAACGAAGACTTCCTTTCTGAGAGATCAGCTACCCCAGAATATTATTCCTTATGATATTATAGAATGAAAATATGTGTACTGCTCATGCACTGATAAGGTGGTCACTTCCTTCATTATGTTAACTTGTGATGGAAAGAGTCTCAACCCCCCGCCCCCACACAATAATTTATCCATACGTAAATACTAGCAGAATATGATGATATAGATGAATACTCGTATTTCATGAGCTTTCTGAACACTTTTGACATGGCAAAAAGATACTCTGAAACTAGGGTACCTCAGAGATTAGCATTAATCTTACACCATGTACTTTCATGCAAAACTGTAAATGGTTTGTAGAAAGATTTTGATATCCCCGATTGTTCACGTCAGCTAATTAAGCGAAATAGGGTTCTTAAAACGCAAAACTGGCGGCCTACCAGTGGACCTTCTCGCAACTTGAGACACACACTTTCTCTTGGATACTACAGATCAGACTGGGGATGACGTATATACGGGAAACAATTCAAATGCAACTTGATCAAAGTGATTACTTTCGCAAATGTCTCCTAAAAAATTAAACATAAAAAGCTAAGGAGAAAAACTGGGTAGAGTAAATGTTAAGCAATTTTCCAAAGTTCTATAATTTTAAAATTTTTAAAAGAACTTAACTATTCGACATTTCCTAGTTCACTATCATAGGTACAAAAGGTGCACAGGAGATACTGGTACTACTTGTTGCATCAGAAACCAGTGACAAAATAATATGAAGTGCATAAAATAAAACCTGTGTAGGATGTATAAACCATACAACAAAAAGGCATACATGGGGATAACACACAAATAAAATATTGGAGTAAAGTATCAGAAAATCCTAAGTGATTGGAAAAAATTGTAAATCAAATAGAGCTCTGGTATTGTGAAGTTTCAGGGAACATCAAAAATCTCCAAACAGCGTTTTCTGTCAGAGAATGAAACTGTAGGATACGTTACACAAGGAGATGGAAGATTTCTAAAATAGACATTCCTAAAGAGTCAGCTAATACATGATTCATGAGTGAATACACGCTACACAATTGACAATTACAGTAGCAGTTAATAACGAAAGGGGACTATTCCCAGTTACATTACATGGCCAGTGCTCTCCCACAACAACCATGAAAATAAACCCAAAGTGTAAGACAGTAATGTCCTACTCCCGAGTTCAGCATGTAATTATTCATGATAGGATGCCAACGCAGTTTCTCAGGTGGATATGAAGAGGTGTGTGGGACACATTCGAATGTTATAGGCCTGGAGCCACTTCCCCAAAGAAGCAGGAGGGAGTGGATAGGGCTCAGCAGCGTGGGTTTGATTCATGACCAACTTAATGATGCAGTGCAGTTGTTACGACACTGACACATACGGAAGGATGCAGTTTTCTCTCCACAGCGAACTTGCTTTAGGTTTTCTTAAATCGTTTCAGGAAAATGCTGTGATGATTACTCAAAACAATGCCACAACTGATCAGCTGTTATATATATGGTGAGTCGCGCAAGACATAACACCCCCATTATTCCGATGTCGATTGCACGTACCGACAAGCGGTGTTCGGCGGATCATAGCCGACTATGGGGCACATACTTTGGTACATGCACAATAATCACAACGTTTATATAGACCGAGATAAGGAAGCAAGTACTTCTTTCTTCTTTTTTTTTTTTTTTTTTTTTTTTTTTTTTTTTTTTAAATAAGACGCTGTACTTTTCTTACCATCATTCGAACGCTCTGGAGAAGACGCGTATAGTGATGTAACGCATGTTGCTATTTTGATTGGAACTACGGTTAAAAGACGCTGGGAAATATTGTACGACTGAACGTCGAGGCGGTCGGAAGGGGTTGCAGACTCTAAAGACGCCTCGCGCGACCCGGAGGCAGAGTTGCCGTGCTCTATGCAGCATGTGCAGCATCCCCCCCCCCCCCCCCCCGAAGGACCATGGACCTTGACGTTGGTGGGGAGGCTTGCGTGCCTCAGCGATACAGATGGCCGTACCGTAGGTGCAACCACGACGGAGGGGTATCATTTGAGCGGCCAGACAAACGTGTTCCTGAAGAGGGGCAGCAGCCTTTTCAGTAGTTGCAGGGCCAACAGTCCGGATGATTGAGTGATTTGGCCTTTTAACACTAACCAAAACGGCCTTGCTCAGCTGATACTGCGAACATCTGAAAGCAAGGGGAAACTACAGCCGTAATTTTTCTCGAGGGCATGCAGCTTTACTGTATGGTTAACTGATGATGGCTTCGTCTTGGGTAAAATATTCCGGAGGAAAAATAGTCCCTCCATCCGATCTCCGGGCGGGGACTACTCAAGAGGACGTCGTTATCAGGAGAATGAAAACTGGCCTTCTACGGATCGGAGCGTGGAATGTCAGATCCCTTAATCGGGAAGGTAAGTTAGAAAATTTAAAAAGGGAAAAGGATAGGTTAAAGTTAGATATAGTGGGAATTAGTGAAGTTCGGTGGCAGGAGGAAAAAGACTTTTGGTCAGGTGAATACAGGGTTATAAATACAAAATCAAATTGGGGTAATGCAGGAGTAGGTTTAATAATGAATAAAAAAATAGGAGTGCGGGTAAGCTACTACAAACAGCATAGTGAACGCATTATTGTGGCCAAGGTAGACACGAAGCCCACGCCTACTACAGTAGTACAAGTTTATATGTCAACTAGCTCTGCAGATGATGAAGAAATTGATGGAATGTATGATGAGAGAAGAGAAATTATTCAGGTAGTGAAGGGAGACGAAAAATTTAAGTCATGGGCGACTGGAATTCGATAGTAGAAAAAGGGAGAGAAGGGACCATAGTAGGTGAATATGGATTGGGGGTAAGAAATGAAAGAGGAAGCCGTCTGGTAGAATTCTGGACAGAGCATAGCATAGCATAATCATAGCTAACCCTTCGTTCAAGAATCATAAAATAAGGCTGTGTACATGGAAGAAGCCTGGAGATACTGACAGGTTTGAGATACACTATATAATGGTAAGACAGAGATTTAGGAACCAGGTTTTAAAATGTAAGACATTTCCAGGTGCAGATGTGGACTCTGACCACAATCTATTGGTTATGAACTGTAGATCAAAACTGAAGAAACTGCAGAAAGATGGGAACTCAAGAGGATGTGACCTGAATAAACTGACTAAACCAAAGGTTGTACAGATTTTCAGGGAGAGCATAAGGGAATAATTGACAGGAATGGGAGGAAAATACAGTAGAAGAAGAATGGGTAGCTCTGAGGGATGAAGTAGTGAAGGCAGCAGAGGATCAAGTAGGTGAAAAGACGAGGGCTGGTAGAAATCCTTGGGTAACAGTAGGAATATTGAATTTAATTTATGAAAGGAGAAAATATAAAAATGCAGTAAATGAAGCAGACAAAAAGCAATACAAACATCCCAAAAATGAGATCGACAGGAAGTGCAAAATGGCTAAGCAGAGATGGCTAGAGTACAAATGTAAGGATGTAGGGGCATATATCACTAGGGGTAAGATAGATACTCCCTACAGGAAAAGTAAAGAGAGCTTTCGAGAAAAGAGAACCACTTGTATGAATACCAAGAGCTCAGATGGAAACCCAGTTCTAAGCAAAGAAGGGAAAGCAGAAACGTGGAAGGAAGGAATATATAGGGAGTCTATACAAGGGCGATGTATTTGAGGACAATATTATGGAAATGGAAGAGGATGTAGATAAAGACGAAATGGGAGATACGATACTGCGTGAAGAGTTTGACAGATGACTGAAAGACTTGAGTCGAAACAAGGCCCCAGGAGGAGGCAACATTCCATTGGAACTACTGGCGGCCTTGGGAGAGCCAGTCCTGTCAAAACTCTTCCATCTGGTGAGCGAGAAGTATGAGACAGGCGAAATACCCTCAGACGTCAAGAAGAATATAATTCCAATCCCAAAGAAAGCAGGTGTTGACAGATGTCAAAATTACCGAACTATCAGTTTAATAAGTCACAGCTGCAAATTACTAACGCGAATTCTTTACAGACGAATGGAAAAAACTGGTAGAAGCCGACCTCGGGGAAGATCAGTTTGGATTCCGTAGAAATGTTGTAACACGTGAGGCAATACTGACGCTACGAATTATCTTAGAAAATAGATTGAGGAAGGCAAACCTACGTATCTGGCATTTCTAGACTTAGAGAAAGCTTTTGACAATGTTGACTGGAATACTCTCTTTCAAATTCTAAAGGAGGCAGGGGAAAAATACAGGGTGCGAAAGGCCATTTAAAATTTGTACAGAAATCAGATGGCAGTTATAAAAGTCGAGGGGCATGAAAGGGAAGCAACAGTTGGGAAGGGAGTCAGACAGGATTGTAGCCACTCCCCGATGTTATTCAATCTGTATATTGAGCAAGCAGTGAAGGTAACAAATGAAAAATTCGGAGTAGGTATTAAAATCCATGGAGAAGAAATAAAAACTTTGAGGTTCGCCGATGACATTGTAATTCTGTCAGAGACAGCAAAGAACTTGGAAGAGCAGTTGAACGCAATGGACAGTGTCTTGAAAGGAGGATATAAGATGAACATCAGCAAAAGCAAAACCAGGATAATGGAATGTAGTCGAATTAAATCGGGTGATTCTGAGGGAATTAGATTAGGATATGGCACGCTTAAAGTAGTAAATGAGTTTTGCTATTTGGGGAGCAAAATAACTGATGATGTTCGAAGTAGAGAGGATATAAAATGTAGACTGGCAATGGCAAGGAAAGCGTTTCTGAAGAAGAGAAATTTGTTAACATCGAGTATAGTTTTAAGTGTCAGGAAATCGTTTCTGAAAGTATTTGTATGGAGTGTAGCCATGTATGGAAGTGAAACATAGGATAAGAAGAGAATAGAAGCTTTCGAAATGTGGTGCTACAGAAGAATGCTGAAGATTAGAGGGGTAGATCACATGTCTAATGAGGAGGTATTGAATAGAATTGGGGAGAAGTGGAGTTTGTGGCACAACTTGACAACAAGAAGGGTCCGGTTGGTAGGACATGTTCTGAGGCATCAAGGGATCACAAATTTAGCATTGGAGGGCAGCCTGGAGGGTAGAAATCGTAGAGGGATACCAAGAGATGAATACACTAAGCAGATTCAGATGGATGTAGGTTGCAGTAAGTACTGGGAGATGAAGGTTGCACAGGATAGATTAGCATGGAGAGCTGCATCAAACCAGTCTCTGGAGTGAAGACCACAACAACAACATGCGGCATGCACGCCTACGCTATGTAGGTAAATCCTCATCCGCCCTTTTTTAAGCAAAGTTTGACTCACAATAGCAACATGCGTTACATCACTATACGCGTCTTTTCCAGAGCGTTCGAATGATAGTAAAGAAAGTATAGCGCCCCATTTAAAAAATATGTACTTGCCACATTATCTCGGTCAATATAAACATTGTGATTATTGTGCATGTACCAACGTATGTACCCCATAGTCCGTTATGATTCGCCGAAAACCGCATGGCGATACGTGCAATCGCCCCCGGAATAAAGGGGGTGTTACGTCTTACGCGACTCACTCTGTATATATATTCGTTGGATTGTGACAAATGTTACCTTTGGATAAAATAACTGCACACACATGATTACCACTGGAATTGGACAACACTATAAATTAATACACTCTTCCTTTCTTCCTACTACAACCAAAAATCTTAAAGTGGCTGCCAATCTACAACAAAATATGCATAAGGATAACATAATTTCTTAGTTTCATTAATTCTCTCGTGTTCCTATGTTGGTGGATAACGTAACTGCCATTTACACTTGGTAACTTTGAAACGGAGATCCCATCCACTATGGTGGTTCTGAAAAAGACCTTTGGTCTTCAAATCTAAGTAAGAAATTAAGATGCAACAGGGTAGCAGTCTGTACAACTTCAAGAAATATGTAATTGTTCATGTAAAAACTAAAGGCTGACAATACATTTTAACTGTATCAAACAGAATATCTAGAAGGTGTGACAAATTTGTGCTGTTGAACTACTACTGCCGGCGTGTTCCTCAGTTAATTGTGTGGTGGATAAATTGTTCCTCTACCAAGATATACACTGATGTGTCCATAAACGTCTGCAATGTTTTCTCTGCTGATCTTCCAGAACAGCCTATAGGACCAACAAAGCTAATTCAGTTGGATAGATTTTCAATTTTCGCTTCATGTGCTTTGCATGCCAAGCAGACAGCTAACCATATAAAGTCAGTCACTGCCGCTGGAGAGCGTTGAGGGCGCAATATCACGTTAACCACGCAATCCTTTGTCTTAAGTGTGCATCGGGCAGTGGTGTTCATAAAAAAATAGTCAAACTGATCCTTGCTTTCAGTTCACATATTGTACCACATTTTTAATTTATGTAAGTCATCTTAATGGGCGCGATCTTTTTCTTTTAAATTTGAACTTGTTCCTTCTGACTAGTAATCAGTGGTGTCTTTTGCTCACGCAGTTTTATAACAATGGCTCTATTCATACATAGCATCGAGTTTCATTCAAAAGAACACTCAGAATAAATAAACTTGTGATGTAGCTTAATGAGCAGCTGAAATCTTATACTTCTCTATTAATTCCTACTGCCTTTGTCTGGTTGTTCACCTAGAACGAGATGATTAATAAAGTAGTTTTTAGTCGAAAATGTCACTTCTTCCATGCCAAACATTTCGTCATTTCAGGTGCATTCTGAATGAACTCGTTTCCGTATTTCTAACCATATAAGTGACACATCGCAATGCTTAGTATTAATACACACAAAAGAAGGGATTTGTAGTGCACCAGACGTATTTGGTCATAAATGCACAAAGTGAGAAAGAGGACTACAGCAGTGCCAACCACCTGCAAGCATGGATCCTGTGCTTCACGAAATATAACGTAGCTCTCATAGTGTTGTGAGGTGATCCAGCATGGTACCATGTGGAAGTATGAGGGGTGTTCATTAATCAATAAAACGTTTTTTTTTTTTCTAAGCAGTTTGGTTTAATTCAGGATTTCAGTATACTATATTACTCCCCATACTTTTGCCTTTTTCAATTTATCTATTTATTTTTAATTTCGCTGAGTCATCAATCTTCTGACTGATTTGATGCAGCCTGCTACGATTTACTCTCCTGTGCCAACATTTTCTTCTCATAGTAGCAATTGCAACCTAAGTCGTCAATTATTTGCTGAATATGTCCCAATCTCATTCTTCTGCTGCAAATCTTAACCTCTACAGCTCCCTCTAGTACCATGGACGCTATTACCTTGGACGCTATTCCCTCATGTCTTAACACATATCCTATCATCCTGTCCTTGCTCTTATCAGTGTTTCCCATATATTCCTTACCTTATCTGCCCATATAATTTCAAACATTCTGTAGCACCACATCTCAAATGCTTTGGTTCTTTTCTGTTCCGGTCTTCCCACAATCCATGTCACACTGCCGTACAATTCTGTGCTCCTACCGAACATTATCCGAAACTTCTTCCTCAAATTAAGACCTATGTTTGATACTAGTAAACTTTCCTTGGCCAGGAGTGCCCTTTCTGTCAGCACTAGTGTGCTTTTTATGTCCCCCTTGTTACACCCACGATAGTTTATTTCGCTGCCTAGGCAGCAGAATTCCTTTGTTTACTTCTTGATCACCTATTATGATGTTAAGTTTCTTGATCTTTTCATTTCTCTAACTTATCATTATTTTCGTCTTTCTTCGATTTATGCTCAGTCTATATTCCATACTCACTAGGCTGATCATTACATTCAACAGATCCTGTAACTCTTCTTTACGTCCACTGAGGGTAGTCATGTCATCCACGAATCTTAACTTTGACATTCTTTCACCTTGAATTTTAATAACAGTCTTGAACTTTTTTGTCATTGCTTCTTCGACGGACAGATTGAACAGCGGGGACGAAAGCTAACGACCCGGTCTTACATCCTTTTTAGACCGAGCACTTAGGTCTTGGTTTCTTATTATTCCCTCTTGGTTCTTGTATATATCGTATATTATCCGTCTTTCCCTATTGCTTGACCCTAATTTTCGCAGGATTTCGACAGTCTTGCACTATTTTACATTGCAGAACGCTCCTTCCAGCTCGGTAAATCCTATAAACGTGTCTTGATTTTCCTTTAATGTTCCTTCGATTATCAACAGCAACGTCAGAATTCCCTGTCTCGTACCTCTACATATCGTCATCTAACAGTTCCTCATTTTTGTTTTTCATTCTTCTGCATATTGTTCTTGTTAACAACTATGATGTACGAGTAGTTAAGCTGACTGTGCGTTAATTCTCGTACTTATGGAATATTGCAGTCTTCGGAATTACGTTGATAAAGTTTTCCCAAAAGTCTAATGGTATATCCCAAGTCTCATACATGAATTATCGTTTTGTTGCCACTTCCCTCAATGAGTTTAGAAATTCCGATGGAATTCCATTCGGCCTTAGTTACTTTAAGTCTTCCAACGAGCTTCTAAATTCTGATTCAAATACTAGATCCCCTATCTCTTCCCTATCGACTTATATTTCTTCTTCTATCATGTCATCTGATAACCCCCCCCCCCTTTTCATAGAAGCATTCAATGTAGTCTCACCTAATCGCTCTCTCCTTTACATTTAACAGTGGACTTCCCACTGCACTCTTAATGTTATCACCCTAGCTTTTAATTTCATCGAAGGTGTGTTGACTTTTCTATATGCTGACAGTGAGTCAGTCCTTCTGACAAATATTTCTTCTTAGATTTCTTCATATTTTCCATTTCGCCTTAGGCCTCTTGAACTTCCTTTTTATATCACTTGTAAGCGACATGTATTTCTTAATTCCTGAATTTCTCTTAAAAATTTTGTACCCCATTCTCTCGTCGATCAACTGGAGTATTTCTTCTGGTACCCAAAGTTTCTTCACATTTGCCCTCCTTGGACCTACATTTTTCTCTTCATCCTCTGTGATTACGCTTTTTAGAGATATCCAGTCCGCATCATCTCAACTGCATTCTGAACTATTCATTATCGTAGTATAGCCTCTGAGAACCTCAAGCATATCTCTTCATTCCTTAGTACTTCCATATCCCACTTCTTTGCGGACTGATTCCTCCTGACTAATCTCTTACACTTCAGCATGCTCTTCATCATTACGAAATTGTGATTTGCATCTACATCTGCCCCTGGATATGGCTTACAATCCAATATCCGATTTCGGAATCTATGCCTGACCGTGACGTAATCTAACTGATATCTCCCTGTAAATTTCGTCCTTTTCCAAGTATACCATCTCCTTGTGATTCTTGAACGGAGGATTCGTTATTACCATCTGAAATTTATTGCAGAACTCAATTAGTCGTACTTCTCTGGTGTTCCTACCTCGAAAGGCATATTCTCTTGTAATCTTTTCTTCTACTCCTTCCCCTACAACGGCATTCCAATCCCCCATTACTGTTAGTTTCTTCTTCCTATACAAACTGGATTACCTGTTCAGTACACTCATATACTTTCTCTATCTCGTCGTCTTCCTCTTGCACTGTCGGCATATATACCTGAACTGTTGTTGTCGGTGTTGGTTTGCTGTCGATTCTGATGTGTGCAACCCTGTCACTAAACCGTTCACAGTAACTCACCTTCTGCCCTACCTTCCTACTTACAATAATCCTACTACCGTTACACCATTTTCTGCTACTGTTCATATTACCTTATGTTCGTTTGACCAGAAATCCTTGCTTCTTCCCACATCACTTCACTGACACTACATCTAGATTGAGCCTTAGCATCTCCCTTTTCAGATTTTTCTATCTTCGCTACAACGTTCTAACTTAGACATTCCACGTCCCTATTCGTAGAACACTATCCTTTCGTTGCTTATATTCAATATTTTTCTAATAGACACCTGTTTTTTGCCAGTCTCCGCATTGAGATTCTTATCGGGGTCTAGACCGGAATCTTTTTGCCAATGGAAAGATCGCTATGAAACTTTTTTCAATTGCAGGCCACCTGTCTTTAGGTTACACGTTATGAGCCCTTAGTGGAGAGGTTTCCATTGTTTTCGCATCTTCATGCCGTTTATCACTGCTGATTCTTCCGCCTTTTATGGCGAGTTTACCACCTCAGGGGAGAGAGTGTGACCTCACCTCTGTCTGCTGTTCGTAGCTCTTTGACAAAGCCGTTGCCAGCATGAGGGTGACTTCTTGTACCGAAAGTCTTCAGTCACCGTTGCAGATGATTTTATTCAAAACTTAAACTGTGCCGTAGTTTGAACCCAGGACCGAAGAAGTTTTGATTACTGACCAAGGACGCTGCCCCTATACCATATGAAATAGAATAACCCTTCAGAATCCCAGAAGGCCATCGCCATGACTTTACCCGCTGAGGGCACAGGTTTGAACTTTCGCTTTCGAGGAGAGGTGGTCTGGCAACATCCTATGGTCTGGCTTACGTACCCGGTCTGGTGGACGAGTCTGTCAACACTACCAACAGAGACATTCAGGTGACTAGCGAGGTGTTTATGGTCAGTTATCTCGAATGACTGCAATAGTATCGAAGGAAATTGACGGAGATCCGAAATGTGAAATAATTTGGGTGAAGGTCACGTTTAAAGGAGGCTCAGACATGGTAATTGGATGTCTCTAGAGGCCCCCTGGCTTAGCACCTGTTGTGGCACACACCTGAAGAAAAGTTTGGAAAATATTTCGAGCAGGTTTCCCGACCATGTTATAGTTCTTGGTGGAGATTTAATTTACCAGATATAGACTAGGAGACTCAAACGTTTATAACGGGTGGCAGGGACACGGGATCCAGTGAATTATTTTTAAGTGCGTTATCTGAAATCTACCTTGAGCAGTTGAACAGAGAACCGACTCGTGGCGATAACATATTAGACCTTCTGGTGACAAACAGACAGGAACTATTTCGAAACGGTTAACGCAGAACAGGGAATCAGCGATCATAAAGCGGTTACTGCAACAATGATTTCAGCCGTAAATAGAAATATTAAAAAAGGTACGAAGATTTTTCTGTTTAGCAAAAGTGACAAAAAGCAGATTTCAGAGTACTTGACGGCTCAACACAAAAGTTTTTTCTCAAGTACAGATAGTGTTGAGGATCAGTGGACAAAGTTCAAAACCATCGTACAATATGCGTTAGATGAGTATGTGCCAAGCAAGATCGTAAGAGATGGGAAAAGAGCCAACGTGGTACAACAACCGAGTTAGAAAACTGCTGCGGAAGCAAAGGGAACTTCACAGCAAACATAAACATAGTCAAAGCCTCGCAGACAAACAAAAATTACACGAAGCGAAATGTAGCGTGAGGAGGGCTATGCGAGAGACGTTCAATGAATTCGAAAGTAAATTTCTATGTACTGGCTTGGCAGAAAATCCTAAGAAATTTTGGTCTTATGTCAAAGCGGTAGGTGGATCAAAACAAAATGTCCAGACCCTCTGTGACCAAAATGGTACTGAAACAGAGAATGACAGACTAAAGGCCGAAATACTAAATGTCTTTTTCCAAAGCTGTTTCACAGAGGAAGACTGCACTGTGGTTCCTTCTCTAGACTGTCGCACAGATGACAAAATGGTAGATGTCGAAACAGATGACAGAGGGATAGAAAAACAATTAAAATCGCTCAAAAGAGGAAAGGCCGCTGGACCTGATTGGATACCAGTTCGATTTTACACAGAGTACGCGAAGGATGTTGTCCCCCTTCTTGCAGAGATGTACCGTAGGCCTCCAGAAGAGCATAGCGTTCCAAAAGATAGGAAAAGGGCACAGGTCATCCCCGTTTTCAAGAGGGGACCTAGAACAGATGTTCAGAACTATAGACCTATATCTCTAACGTCGATCAGTTGTAGAATTTTGGAATACGTATTATGTTCGAGTATAATGACTTTTCTGGAGACTAGAAATCTACTCTGGGAATCAGCGTGGGTTTCGAAAAAGACGATCGTGTGAAACCCAGCTCGCGCTATTCGTCCACGATACTCAGAGGGCCATGGACACGGTTCCCAGGTAGATGCCGTGTTTCTTGACTTGCGCAAGGCGTTTGAAACAGTTCCCCACAGTCGTTCAATGAACAAAGTAAGAGCATATGGACTACCAGATCAGTTGTGTGATTGGACTGAAGAATTCCTAGATAACAGAACGCAGCATGTCATTGCCAATGGAAAGAAGTCTTCCGAAGTAAGAGTGATTTCAGGTTTGCCGCAGGGGAGTTTCGTAGGACGGTTGCTATTCACTATATATATGAATGGATAACAGCGGAAGTTCACTGAGGCTTTTGGCGGTTGATGCTGTAGTATATCGAGAGGTTGTAACAATAGAAAATTGTATTGAAATGCAGGAGTATCTGCAACGAATTGACGCATGGTGCAGGGAATGGCAACTGAATCTCAATATAGACAAGTGTAATGTGCTGCGAATACATAGAAAGATAGATCCCTTATCATTTAGCTTCAATAAAGCAGGTCAGCAACTGGAAGCAGTTAATTCCATAAATTATCTAGGAGTAGGCATTACGAGTGATTTAAAATGGAATCGATGTAAAATTAATCGTCGGTAAAGCAGATGCCAGGCTCAGATTCATTGGAAGAATCCTACGGAAAAGCAATCCGAGAACAAAGGAAGTAGGTTACAGTACACTTCTTCGCCCACTGCTTGGGATCCGTACCAAATAGGGTTGATAGAAGAGAGAGAGAAAATCCAACGGAGAGCAGCGCGCTTCGTTACAGGATCATTTAGTAATCGCAAAAGCGTTACGGAGATGGTAGATAAACTCCAGAGGAAGACTTTGCAAGAGAGACGCTCAGTAGCTCGGTACGGGCTTTTGTTGAAGTTTCGAGAACATACCTTCACCGATGAGTCAAGCAGTATATTGCTCCCTCCTACGTATATCTCGCGAAGAGACCATGAGGATAAAATCAGAGAGATTAGAGCCCACACAGAGGCATACCGACAATCTTTCTTTCCACGAACAATACGAGACTGGAATAGAAGGGAGAACCGATAGAGGTACTCAAAGTACCCTCCGCCACACAGCGTCGGGTGGCTTGCGGAGTATGGCTGTAGATGTAGATGTAGATGTAGAACGAGCCTGTCCGCACGTTCCAACATTGCAGGAATCACAACCGTGTGCAGCCTTGGGCACGAGGTAGATGAGACAGGTTTATGTGGCCTTTTTGCGACGATGACAGACGCTTCGCCCAAAGGCTCACCATCCTTTTTTTAAATATCAGGTCTGCATAGATATTCTGCAAGCGCCTATGATTATCTGCGATGCTGTGGTCTTCTGTCAAAATAAACCGAGTGACAGGTCTGTGCTTGGATCATGCCTCCGTTCCTGACGCTGTTTTAAAGGTTACGTATATTGCCGCCACCTATCGGAACTTGTTGAAATTATAGAGGCTGAAGTGGGAAAATCCCACGATGTCTCACAACAAATTCCGACTTTTTTTCTACCGCTACTTCTTTAATTCATAATTAATTTATTAATTTGTGAGTTATTACATAAAAATGTTCAAATCAAAGGTAACTGGCACCACCTGCAGAGTCCGCAGCTCGTGGTCTAAGGGCTAGTGTTGCTGCCTCTTGATCATGGGGTCCCGGGTTCGATTCCTGGATGGGTTGGGGATTTTCTCTGTCCGGGAACTGGGTGTCTGTGTTGTCCTCATCATTTCATCATCATTTGTGACTAGATAGGATTGTGAAAAGAAAATGGACTGTGTATAAATTGGGTCTTTGTACGGGTGTTGATGGCCGTGCAGTTGAGCTCCCCACAAACCAAACATCACCTGCTGCAGTTAGGACATCTTGCACTATGACACAAAATAAAAGCGCGGTAAACCATGTCATAACATTATTTCACTGGATGCTCAAGTGACCCAGCCCATCCGTGGTGTGGCCACATTGATACAGAGAGTACTGGGAGAGCACCACTAGCTGAGACTAAAGTTCCTCTTGACGATCCTAAAAGTCATATTCACTTCTTACCACTTCTCCAAAAGGCGACAAAACATTTCATGTACTTCTCTGTTATGGACAAGGGCAAAGCGGTAACGACATTACAATATCACTGCAGACTTCATTATAATTCTTGGTTTTTACATACCTTGCCCATTGTACTAACGAATCATTTCGAATATGTAACCGGTAAAGTAGTCATCCTTAAGTAAAAATCAGTTTTTTTCTTTATTGTTATTTCACTCCCCAAAATGGATCGGTCTGGCAGCGGCACAATACGCCACTCTTCAGCCAAGAGAGTTACAGAGAAACATAGTTAAATGAGAAACGAACACATAACATAGAATGGTATAAATTGGCGAATAAACATGAACAAAAATAGATCAGTATAGATGGTAGATTTAAAAAAACATGATGAGAGCAACACAGACACATGCAGAGAATGAGCACTGTGAGTCGAAACGAAAACAAAGAAACACTGCAGCGGAAACACAAATGAGTGATGCCTGAGACACAGATGGTGCTGGTGGAATGTAGCACTGCACACGGCACTGGAGAAACACTGACACCACTACGAAAACGTTAAAAATCACTGCACTGAAGGGGACCATACAAAGTCTGTTCCCATCATGCTTTATATCTAGCACGTCTTTGTTCACGAAGCTGTCTATGATTGCCCCATCGAAAGAGAGTTATAAATAACAGCAGAACGGAAGCCGCCCCCCCCCCCCCCCCCACCACCACCACCTCCATACGCTTCCGTATACCTTGTATAAAAGTTAGTCGAACAGCTGGATTTAATGACGATTACCAGTCACGACTTATTGCACCCCTCTTTGTTTGACGCTTAAACGTTAGGATTTGGCCGTCATTCCTTACCACTCCACTCTACAGTGCTTTGCTCTCGCACATTAAGCGGCTGTAGAAACCTGAAGCGAGAATCAAACATTCGGTGAGAATGCATGTTTAAAAGCTGTACATTCATAAGCTCATGATTGCATACTATCAGAGATATACCCCAAATTTTCATGTGATATCGATAGCTGGGGCTGATATCTAACAAATGTATTTTTTCTCCTTAAAGCATGAGGTCACTCACGAGCAGCAATGAAATCCCAAGTCAAGACACGTAATGGAAAACCCGAAAATCAGATGAGCCAGATCCTCGGAATGAACAAGCTGCAGTGAACAAATTAAATTAGTTTAATGTGACGGTTAAGCATTCAAAACGACGAAGGGTCTTTCATCAGCACATGTAGTGATAATAACGAATTATAAGCTTTTTTGTGTGTCACAAGCATTCTATTGCCAAACTGTGGTGAAGTGTACGTGAACAGCCGTGTTTAATAGTGTCAGCAGCGGAGTATGTTGGACGGACGCAGGCAGCACAGTCCGCAGATACTTAATGCTGTTTATTAACGCATCTTGCCGCAGCTAAATACAGGACGGTGGCGACGTGGCTGAGGTATTCTGCTGCTTTTCGAGTCTTTTTGTCGCCAAGGATTGCTGTCGGAGCGCGGCATTGGACAACCATGGCTTTCGTGACGCAACCACCTCCTCCACCAGCGACGTTTCTTCGTGCTGAGTAGCTTTCTTGCCACGGCGGCGTATTTCTCGCCTCGCCTCGCCTCGCATCCCCAAGGTGCCTGAAGGCGGCTGCCCGGTGACATAACGGGCAGACATCCGCTGCCCCCGTGTTGTTGTTCACGGCTGCTAACCTGGCCTGACACTAGCCCACCGTAGCGCCAGCTCCAGGCTCCATCAGTTTGAGGGAAGGCTACTCCGGCGTAGATTCGAACCATGGTCCTCCGTCAGCATCCCAATACGCTGGCCAGCTGACACAGCTCAAGAGGTGGTTGGGCTGTGGTATTTAGAGAAGTGATTTTAATACTATTGACTTGGGTATACAGGGCGTTTCAAAAAGAAAGAGCAGATTTCAAACATTTATTTCTCAAAAACTACAAATGATAGAAACACAATTCAAACGTTTCTTGTCAGAGAAAGGTTCAAAGTTTTTCAATGGTCCGCGCAGAAGTTCCATGCAAATCCGCAGTGGCGCTGGCGTTTGTTTGTAGGAAAATGGCGACGACACCACAGGAACGATCATTTTGTGTGCTGCAATTTGCAAAGTTAGAGTCCATTGTTGGTGTGCAACGTGCATTCCGCCGTCAATTCAACAAACAGCCGCCTCGTCATAAGCAAATTTATGAGTGGCATCACAGATTCGTAGAAGATGGTTGCATCTGCAAGCGAAAAAGCACGGGTCGTCCACGCACATCGGATGAAAATGTCGAGCGTGTCCGTGCAGCTTACGAAAGGAGCCCTAGAAAATCCACGGCACGGGCAAGTCACGAACTAAACATGTCTAAAACAACGGTATGGCGCGTTCTGAGTAACCGTCTGCACATGAAGCCGTACAAACTGCAGTTATTGCAAGCATTGCGTCCTGACGACCACAACAAAAGGTTCGAATTTTCAACTGCAATTCTACAGGACATGGAAGAGGACAATTTTGCCGAACGATTAATTTTTTCAGATGAATCAACGTTTCACATTTCTGGTAAAGTTAATCGGCATAACGTACGAATTTGGGCGAGTGAAACTCCGAGGGACGCTATTCAACATGAAAGAGACTCACCAAAGGTTAACGTCTTTTGTGCAATTTCGGTAAACAAAGTTTATGGACCTTTCTTTTTCATGGAGAAAACTATCACAGGAACCATTTACCTGGACATGTTAGAAAACTGGCTATTTCCTCAACTTCAGGAAGATTCAAATCACTTCATCTTCATGCAAGATGGCGCCCCACCACACTTCTCTGAACCTGTACGACGGTACCTAAATAACACCATTCCAGGACGGTGGATTGGAAGAGCAGGAGCACAAGATCAATGTCATCGTCTGTGGCCTCCCAGGTCACCAGACCTTACTCCCTGCGATTTTTATTTGTGGGGGTACATAAAGGACTGTGTTTATGTCCCACCTATGCCCGCTACTCTTCAAGAGGTACGACATCGAATTGTTGCGGCCGTGAATTCGGTAACTAAAGACCAGTTGCGTCGTGTGTGGCAAGAAATGAGATACCGGTTTGATATTTGTCGTGTAACAAATGGTGCTCATATTGAGGTACAGTTTTGATATTTGTTGTGTAACATTTGGTACTCATATTGAGTGAAGGACCGTTGGAATTGTGTTTCTATCATTTGTAGTTTTTGAGAAATAAATGTTTGAAATCTGCTCTTTCTTTTTGAAACGCCCTGTATTTGGCCAGCGCTACGCTTTTGTCACATACATGAAACACTCCATAGGCCACTGGTGTTGAAAGGCTTGTGGCACCTTGATGCCCGAGTACTTCTGTGTTAACTACAACAGCCATTCAGTAAGAAATGTAATTTACTTTTTTTTCGATATCAGTTGAAAAAATGCGGAATTTGGTGTGGGAGATCGTGCAATATTCCCACTTCACACGCTGTACTTGTGCTCAGTTTTATTTCGCTGGTAAAAATGGCGCTATTTAAGTCAAATAAAGTATACTGGCAGTTGTGCTATTCTTAAACGTGATAGGTATGATTGAACTGTAAGTCTAAAATAACTAATCTCGTTTAACAATAATTCATCAGTTAATAATTTCTGTAGGTAACTAGTTACAGATGCAAGGTGTTCAAAGAAAAGAATTCCTTTGGCACCAACTGTATACACACACTTCAGAAAATGTTTTGCATCACCCCGGTTCCCAGAACACCTGAAGATAGACTATAGACTATGGATATTGTATCACACAGTCCCTTTGACTGGTTCAGAGAAGTCACTAAACCCGCCCAAAGCTATAAATAACCATGTATGAACAGCGCCTATTACACGGAGTGTGTCCGACAGCCGATCAGTTCCAGTCATTTCACCAGGAAGAAGGTACACGGCTCGTGTTGTCTGTAGTTAAACCATGCCTAGACGGTCAATACCGCGGTTGGATCGCGTCCGCATTGTAACTTTGTGCCAGGAAGTGCTCTCAACGAGGGAAGTGTCCAGGGGTCTCGGAGTGAACCAAAGCGATGTTGTTCGGACATGGAGAAGATACAGAGAGACAGGAACTGTCGATGACATGCCTCTCTCAGGCCACCCAAAGGCTACTATTGCAATGGATGACCGCTACCTACAGATGATGGCTCGGAGGAACCCTGACAGTAACGCAACCAAGTTCAATAATGTTTTTCGTGCAGCCACAGGACGTCGTGTTACGACTCAAATAATGCACAATAGGCTGCATGATCCGCAGCTTCACTCCCGACGTCCATGGCGAAGTCCATCTTTGAAACCACGACACCATGCAGCGCAGTACAAGTGGACCCAACAACATGCTGAATCGACCACTCAGGATTGTAATCACGTTCTCTTCACCGATGAGTGTCGCATGTGCCTTCAACCAATCATCAGAGACGCCTTTGTGAGCCAATCCGGTCAGGCTGAACGCCTTAGACACATTGTCCAGCGAGTGCAGCATGGTAGAGGGTCCCTGCCGTTTTGGGGTGACATTATGTGGAGCCGACGTACATCACTGTTGGTCATGGAAGGCACCATAACGGCTGTATGTTACGTGAATACCATCCTCCGACGGATAGTGCAACCATATCGGCAGCATATTGGCGAGGCATTCGTTTTCATGAACGACAATTCATGCCCCCATCGTGCACATCTTGTGAATGACGTCCTTCAGGATAGGGACATCGCTTGACTAGAGTTGCCAGCATGTTTTACAGATACAAGCCCTATCGAACATGCCTGAGATATATTGAAACGAGCTGCTTATGGACGACGTGACCCTCCAGCTGTTCTGAGGTATCTACGCCGAATTGATGAGTGGGACAATCTGGACCAACAGTGCCTTGATGAACTTGTGGACAGTATGCCACGACGAATACAGGCACGCGTCAATGCAAGAGGACATGCTACTGGATATTAGAGGTACTGGTGTGCACAGAAATCTGGACGAACACCTCTGAGGTCTCCCTGTATGGTGGTACAATATGCAATGTGTGGTTTTCATGAGCAATAAAAAGGGCGCAAATGATATTTGTTGTCCCTATTCCAATTTTCTGCAGACATTTTGGAACTCTCAGAACCGAGGTGATGCAAAACTTATTTTGATGTGTGTATTTAAATTTTTTCTTCGCCAGTTTCCATTATTTCAGTCATTACTGGAACAGCATAATGGAAAAACAAAGCACAGAGAACGCTACCACACAAAACATGGCAATTAAGTAAACTTTTCACATGAAAATGTCTTGTATGACCCAAAATGGTGTAATGAATTGTACAGAAGACATATGTAAACAGTTATTACGATGACTGAGCATGTGTTACCTAGTTAAGGTAATGTCATCACATACGAGTATTTTACGCTGCAATATCAAGTGTCATCCTTATCATTAACAACAAGCAAATCAAGAAACATACTGACAGTGAATCTTACTTTCAATTAAGTCACATATTACATCTATTATTTAACAGTCAGCAAATAAGAGACAGACTGCTCAAAAACAGCTGTGTCAGTCTACTGTGTATGTGATACAAAAAGTGATGCAAAGTCTTACAAAAGAGGTGTGAGATCATTGCAAAGACAAATATACTTTTTATCTCCCCATAATATTGTTGTTAGGTGGTAGGAGGTTACTTAAAATACTCAACATTCCTCCAAACCACAGCAGACGAAATGCTTACGATGCCGTCATATATTTTCTCGTGTATGCTGACCACTTATTTGTTATTCGAAACAATGTTGAAAGATGCAGTCAACACTTGACTAAAGTTCCTCGCTTCTAGCATTATGTACTTGACGCTAGCAATTTTTACAAATGTCAGACACACAACATCTATGTCTAATGTCGCACATACGTGCCACCGTCAGATACTATCGTACAGGAATTCGGGAAACTTAGAGATAAGCACTTTGTCGAATCTCTGACAAGCGTGGATGCGATGAGACATGATCTGACAGTAAAACAGAGTCATTTCAAATTAGGAGAAACATACGCAACCG